>NC_056737.1:1462437261-1462614761 GCF_019279795.1 Protopterus annectens
GAATGTAACAAAGTCCAACTAAACACTTCCAGAACTAGTGATATTAGGTGGACAGGTGGCAGAATACAGGTAATGACTGATGACAACATGTATGAGTCATAAACAGCATGTACCTCGACAAATGTGAATGAATACACATGCTCTGTGACTGTCACTGTGTCTGGTTAATAGAACCAATCATCTAAATGTGTCCCTCAGTGTGTTATGCAGTGTCCCTGATACAGTGTTCATTCTCCCCCATTGGTATGTGAGGTCTGCTAGTGACGGAAAGCGCATATTTTGCTGACCACCTTAGGTAGATGATAGCATAATAGATGTGGATTACCACCTGTATGCCTTTGAGGGACACACCAGTCTGGGCAGTTGTGACCTGCAAAATTAATGTTATGGCACATGGCCTGTGAGTTTGGGAAAGGAGGGCATATATTGTGTGTAGTAGTGTCATAAAATTATTTTGTTGTATCAGAAACAGCTACATGTTATAGGAAACAGTATTAGCAACTATAATGCTACAAGAATAACCTTAACGTATGCAAACCGGTGAAGTAGTCAGTTTACTACTGGCTGTGGGTATGTGTTGCCTTGCCAAATGTGATAGCTCTACATATAGGTCCTATAGGGCTGCCACCATTCCGAATGGCCAAAGTGAGACCTGCTCTGTAGAAATGTCAGACGCACCAGGGCAGAACATACCTACACCCATGAATAGTACAGAAATATACATATTAGCACAAATCAAAGCTTAGTCTAGCAGCAGTCAAGTTGCTTATGCTACTTCACATAACATATCGACATGTCATGTATACAAGACCCGTTACATGCAGATATTACAGACACATAGAATATAAGAATGTCCTCTAATCAGGACAGTTGCAATGGCTAGAGTATTGTCACATGACACAAATGCCTAATGAGGGACTGTCCCATGCAATGTGTCAAAGGTGTTACTCCTACAGTCTCCCGTCGTCCAATCTAAAAGATGGAAAACCTACAATAGGTATGCGGTAGCATGACCTGGCAGAGAGCTGCGTTAACCAAATAACATTCACATGTCAGCATTGCAGAGTATCGGTTCCCATGTATCAGCCAGATGGGAGCAGATTGTATGAGGAACACGCATATAATATGATTATGTCACTGGACAGGCCGCCGAGTCCGTACAGTCGAACATCTGCCGTCGCCTAATGGTTAGACATACCCGATACTGTAATCATGTAGTCTGACGTAATACGCATCACAAGGCATCGCACACACCCAACGTGAGTGACAAATGTAAGCACTAATGTCGGTGAGCGAGCGGGTGTAAGCGTGTTTGTCTACCAGTATGCCATAGTGCACTGTTAAAGAAATGTGGAGTCTTAAATGGGTATAAGGAGCTGTAACCAGAGGTCAGCAGTGCTTAACACCATGCAAACCCACACACAACCGGTCCCACCTGCTGGAATGTGCCTTACCCACACAGTATCCAAAGGCGTCGTTCTGTCCGCAAACAAAGAACCGTCCTTTGCATGTGTTGGTAGCAATACCCTGCGCACATAGCTCATGTGAATTACGAATACACCATGGCATATGTACAGACAATAGACCACACACATACCATACAGCACAGTCATCCAACAGTATAGCAATGTACTGGCAGATATGTCCGGACCACTGGTGTTTGCAGGCCTGGCCATCCTGTGTTTCAGTGTGTGAGCATGCCCAGTATGACTGTTACGCATGTTGTCAACTGACATTACTGTCATACCGTCATGTGTGTGAGCATGCCAAGTATGGTCAACTGGAGCGCATGTGTCACATGTCCAGATAGTCAGTACTGTGGTGCCGACCCCTGCGTTCTACACTGACAGGTGGCATGCTGTGTCTGCAGGGTAGCTAATGGTCATGTGGCATTGACAGTTGCTACATTTCTGCATAGCATGGGGGGACATCCAACCGCATCCACAGTCCTACACAGCACTGGGGGTGGCGCACATGACTCTCACATGTGTATGTTGGAAGGGGGCACAGCTGACAGTTGTACACATTTGCCACTACTGTACTGGTATGCCAGGTACTCCATGTCAGTGTGTGGACCTACCTAAATTACTGGTTGGAGGCATACCAGTGTACGTCAGATCCTAGCTATAATTACCAGCATAGTGGTGTCGGACGTCCTAGCTTTCACAACCTACATCCAACTGCCTGACCTGCTGTAGTCTGTGTGTGCTGTGGGAGTTGGGGTCATTCACTTGGCATATCCAGAGGCCATTGTATATCATTTGTCTGTATTGGTCTACACCTGTCCAGCTGTATGGAACGTGTGTGGGCTGTATGGACACACATGATGTTCAGCCCATAACCTGCAGTGGGTTAGGACACCCTATGTACTACCAGCTACTATTGTGACCCCGGTATGTGCTACAGATGTCATGGTGCCACTATGGACGTGTACTGTCTGCTGCCCTAACATTCGGCCACCAAATTCTTCTGTATGCTCACAGCCATAACATAGCAACGGGTAAATACACATTCTAAAACAACTGCCAGTTGTTAGGTCGATAGACGTACCTTGGGGGTGTTCCGGACCTGAGGACGGTGCTGGAGGGCTGCCTATGTCAGATGCACACAGTTCACTTCCTATACATGGCTGAGCACAGGCAGTGCCATGTTTGGCATCCATTGTACTGTGTGCGAGTCAGAGAGGGTGAAATCCCTGGGTACCTACTGTGTAAGTGCATATGCCTTGTGTTGCCTCTTTGCCAAGGGCAGGTCATACTGTGCATGGCCCTTTCACCTACTGGGCCCAGCTCAGGTAGTTCCTCCTCCAAGTCACACTGTGCCTGTACAGGCCTTGGCAGTGGTGGTGGGCCATGTGGCCCTTCCCCATGCTGTTCCTGCTGCAGCTGCTACTGCAGGGTCAGAGTGTGTAGCATAGCAAATACCATAACAATTTGTGTGCATGTAGCTAGTGAATACTGCAGGGCTCCACCGGATGTGTCCAGATACCAGAACTGTGACATGAGCATCCCGAACACATGCTCACTTATATGTCTTGCCTGTGCATCTGCATCATTATGGTGTGATTGTTCAGGTGTGTGTGCATTGCTGATGGGTGTCATCAGCCATGACTCCAGTGGTTACCCAGCATCCCCCACTAGGAGACTGTAGGGGATGTCCATATTAGCAAAGGTATGGTACAGCTGCGTCAGATGCCATATATCAGAATCGTCATAGCTTCCAGGGCAGACAGCACACACATTCAGTTTAATACCATGGCCATCGCATATGGCCTAGCTGTTGGAGGATATACCCCTGCAGTTAATGTAGGCCCTACCCCACTCACCGGATGGTGCTTTGATGTGTACGTGTGTGCAGGCTATAGCACCCAGTACCCCAGGGCAGTCAGCCATGTGGTGGAAGAGATGCATATTGCTGGTCTACTAATAAAGTGTGTTGAGGACATGTATGTGCTCACTAGCATGTGTTGACATGGTGTCTGTGAACTGGTGCAATATTCTGGATGCAGATGCCTGTGAGATTCCCATGATATCCCCAGTTGTGCTTTGGGAGGTACCTGTGGCTACTATACCTAGGCCAACACATACCGTGGTATCCACTATGATGGGTTTCCCTTGGCCTGTTTGATGTGTCAGGTGTGGCAGGCACAGGTCAACAAGCCGCTATAGGAGGTCTCTGTCCACCCCATAGCGCTCCACTTTCCCCAGCTCATGTAGCCCCTGGTAAGTCACCCTGGGTCTATAAAGTCTTATGTCACCCCAGTAAGGGTTATTCGGCACATCCTCACTGCCCTCAGCCTCCTGCACATGTTGGTCTATGTTGCCTGCTGCAGCTCTTCTCATTTGGTGGGACTGTGTTGTGAAATGTCCCTGCATGTATACACCGGTGGTGTAGAGTGTGGAAGAAACCTGTGTGTATGGTGCTTGCTCACATTACCGTAGTGTTCTGGTGTGGGCTGGCCATGTAATCTGCTGATTGTGCTGATCATCACCTGTTTGTGCAGCCTGTTCACCCTGACTACCCCACTACTGCTTTTGTCCCTCTCAATATCACCAGGCAGGTATAGACACACCCCTAGCTTAGGCGTGCTAGGGCAGGAGCACTCCCGAGGCACAGGTCTCCAATGTATGTACAGTATGCCTGACCCCCCCCCATGCTTTCATCTATATTCAAGCCCTGCACCCGGCTATCTACACACATACACTCCAGGGATCTGCATCACACCCTGGGGATACATGGGATACACTATTGTCAACCTCATCTGCATAGTATAGTCTTCTAATGCATAGTTATATGACCCATACCGAACCTCCAAATTAATAACCACTGCTTACTGTCGCTCAGATCCGTACACAACTGGTTACAGGTGCCTTACTATCACCATATTCGATGTCCCATGGTCTTCCCAGCAACAAAATAATCGGTGTCTACACGGCTAGAACCCGGGACCCTGCACACCACACACGATGTGCTTTACCACTACACCATGGCAGATATATATACATCCGCGGTGATCATGTACAGATCATCCAGCACAAACATTCAATGGTGCTAATGTCCACATACATATATGTATATATCTATGTCTATCTATCTATATCTACATATATCATATATATTAAATATATACATATATATATATATATATATATATATATATATATATATATATATATATATATATACAGACATACACACACACATATACACACATACGTAGATATTGCATTGATATCACAATGGCAGACCACATGACACCAAAGCATTAGACAGGAATGAAAAGGAAACTACATGTGCCACCTGCATTATGTAGTGTTGTTACTATCAAGGCAAGTGTGTTTCATGGCGTCACATGAGTCAGACTGTATTAAGGATAAGAGTAGGGCTGCTGACATTTACTCACCAGACCTATTGGCGAATGTATGTGTTAACAACCTGGTGTCTTGGCTGATTATGCGAGCTGTGGACACTATATAGGAAAGCAACAAAACACACGCAGCACATCCTGAAGCTAGCAACCCACAGATACCAACACATAGGGTATGACTGCCAAACACACACACCTGCCATGCCTTGGAATCGAGCACCTACCTGTCTATTCAACTACACTACAGCATTACGCAGTAACAGAATGCGCTACTGAGATTTCTGGATCACAGCACTCCCAGAGGCATACTTCTAAGTGGGTGACATCATCAGCAAAGGCAAAGACGCCGATAGGGAGTGTACGGAGAGTGAGCTGTCTAAAAACATTATTCTGTCCCCAGGCAGCTGGAACACACACACACATGGCAGGGCTGGGATTAGAACATAGACCTGACTACCTTATCACACTACAGCATTACGCAGTTACAGAACGTGCTACCGAGATTACTGGATCACAACAATCCCAGAGGCATACTTCTAGGTGGATGACATCATCAGCAAAGGCAAAGACACCAATAGGGATTGTATGGAGTGTGATCAGTCTAAAAGCATATTAGTGTCCCAAGGCAGACGGAGATGAACACACAGCAGTGGTGTGAGCAGGACAACTGTCTATCTACGGAGCACTAGTACAACACTACATAGATATGAGATGCGCCACAGACAGTCCACCTTTCAAGACAGTCAATATGACCTTCTAAGAATGCAGACATTGACATGGATGCTGGCAGTTACGGTGTACATACCTGTGAACCAGTGTGTTAAATTTAGGAATCCAACCTGAAGTAGGGTATGGCCATCTGATGCTTGGATGACCACTATCGCTATACAGGATAACAATGGTCATGCCCATACACAGGGGCACACAACCAACACAAGGTGTAACTGGGCTTGCTCACACACTTAGTAGCACATGTCAGTCTGGAATGCACTATGTGTCCATCTACAAAACAGCGTACTGGGCATGCGCACACACTTAGTAGTGAAGGGCTGTCTTGTATGCACACAGATTCTAAACAGGGAAGGGCACAGTGTGTCAATAGTCATCATTGTTAGCATGAACACTGTATGACATATGTCTGACACCGTTCTTCTACACAACTTCTGCTGCTATCACCTTAGTGGTACCAATCTAAACCTGGCACACTAATACCACCCGTGGTGTTGTCCTGGCAGGAGTGGGTACTTCACACGTGTAGTACCATACATAGATGAAGAACCTGGGACCAGGTAAACACCCTGACACCTACAGGACAACTGCATTGTATGTGTATGCTAAATAGTGCTAGATGTGTAGCATTCGTAATCATAGCTGCCAATCTAGATCCAACAATGGGGAATACTGACATCTGTGCAGTGAGAAACACCTGGCATAAGGCTCAGCTATGCACAATAGCACTACCACTGTATACCTCAGATACAGACATGTGGGCCATAAGACCGTTACAGACAGCTCCAGGTGTTAGTGTCCCCACGTATATGAAGGCCACTCACATGTACTGACCAGTACACTCTCAAAAGCCATCACAGATGTGTCAGGTGCAGATCACAGTGGTAAATGCTGCACTGTAGTATGTAGCCCTCACACATCACCATGTCCTTGGACCAGCAACACACATCCATACATTAGTACAACACCATGTTACTCATGAGCAGTGGACTATACCTAGCTGTACAGCAACTGTGCAGACTACCTATGTACTGACAGGGTTCCATCATGTGTTATGCAATGCACTGATACCACTATTCATAACCAGGTCGGCTGTACACATAACAGGGGCCCTGGGTCTTATACAGCTGTAACAGATAACTGTTGCTGTACACCAAGCAACACACCCATGTTTGGATGTGACATACATGTAACCGCTGTGGATATGTACATGCCCCCCCTCCCACACACACACACACACACACACACACACACACACACACACACACACACACACACACAAAATACATATGTACATAGCCTAGCTAATGCTGTCCTTCATGCAGACACGTGGCCACAGCAATTACATGCATGCACATGGAAGGTAGGTCCATGGCTGTTCAATGTTAACAGTACATAAGGTAGCAATGTTGACTGAGTTAACATTCCCTCTGTACTGGTTACCCATGACAACTATCATAGCATACAACAGTCCATGTGTCATGTATGTCCCACATGTTCACCAATTGCAATGCATACAAACATGGCTACATGACAGGAATGTAGGACCTATACACATGCACATGTAGTGGTGTGCATTCAGCTACCATGCATGAGCAGTAGCTGATGTTTGCAGTTTATCTGTGTCGGACTACAACGTGCAGTTACAATGCAGCCCCATCATTGACACCTGTATATGGTGAAATACTGACAATACGGTAAGATGTACATCAGGTATGGATGGATGCGTGTACATAAAGTGGTGGGCCACTTTTGCAGGTGGATGTTTGCTGAAGACAGCTCACAGGTGTGTCACAAGCCATCCTACCATAACATGTGCAAACAGTAAGCTATGTCTCCGGAAATTGAAGGTAAAGATATATTACCTACACAGCGGTCAGGGTGTCACTGACTGTAAAGCAGTTGACACCTGTAACACTTAAGTCCTCCCATGTGCATATAGCAGCACACTTGCCGAAGGTAGCATCGGTACACATTGTAATGCAAGCAATACAGCTGCATGTCTGTCAGACGTATCAGAAGATAGCAGGTGTTTGTTTCACAGTACTGCCATGTGTGTTTACCTGTGTGACCATATATGCCACGTATGGTGGGGAATACATCCCAATTGTTACCCACCCCTGTACACTGTTGTAGATATCTGTATATACTGCAGTGTAGACAGCAAGACATAGGCAGGGGTGGTGTGTGTATCACACACGTTAGCTATCTGTATGTGCACGACATGTGGACTCCAGTGTGTGTATGTGTATGTATGGCTGTCTGGTGCATGGAGTGAGGATGTATGCTACCATTGAGAACAGATAGGGCCCCTAACCCCTCAAGTTGATGCAATCTAGTACCCTGTTGATGCCGTCAGTCTTACGCATTACTGACTGCCTGTACATGTTCATTCTCTGTGTCGCGTCATGTGGGTGCACAGTACTGTAATGGTGATTAGCACATAGGTAGGGGTCCTCACCTCAACACTATCAAGTGTGTGTTACAGTGTCGTTGACCCCGTGTGTGTGGGCGTGTTACTGTGTGTTTCTGTGTATGCCTGTGTGTGTTCACATCCTGTAATGTGACAGTGTTTTACTGCTACACAGTGAGTCCTCATGCTATCAACTGGCCCCCACCCTTGACATCAGCTAGACCGCTGTGTAAACCCCCCGTACCATGTAGCTGTACCTGTAAAGTCACCTGTTATGGATGTCCCGTCTCTAGCCACCATAGCCTAGTACACAGCTCACATGCTCCTGGATCAGTAGGTGTATAGAGATCTATGGAATGTCAGCCTTACTAACAGTGAGGTAGAGGCTACGTATACCATGCTGGTATTGCCATCCATGCATGTGAGTACTACACATTTACACATGTGAAACTGGAAACGCTGGTACTTAACGGCACATGCAATTAGACCTTAAGGAGGGAAGCAGGGCATCCTTACCAACATGCTGTTACTGTTATTACCAAGACAAATACTGTCAACATAAAACAATGCATTCTAACTGCAAACACTGTCACGTAATGGCACATGCAAATAGACCTTCAGGAGGGATGCAGGGCATCATTACCAGCATGCTGTGACTGTTGTTACCAAGACACATACTGTGAACATAAAACAATGCAGTCTAATCCTGTACTACATGGTATGTCTGCTGCATGCCAACAGTACACAACAATTGTAATATACAACTATCTCACTATTCTGTTCACCCTGTACATCAGACCATATGAGCATGTCCCTGCACCGATGGTGTGGATGACAGGGATGCGGCACAGGCATCATCATATGCACAGGGTGATAATGTTTGCCAAGGGCCTAGGCTGCACCAGTGGATGACATCATGTGTGTGGGTTAGGGCCTGTGATCTACTTGGACATGTGTGGTTATTATGCATGAGGGTGTTGGTGCCCTACAGATGTTTCTGGTGTGTGCGTGTATGTGTGCACACAGTTCTGCCATGTATCCAGCCTACACAGGGGTATTGTTGACAGCTCCAGATTGTACAGACTAGGATGTACAGCTCACTGTGTCCGTCCATGGCCACGTGACCTGTGCCTGCCAGTGGTTGCATGGGCACTACCAGACAGAGGTACAGAATGGGTACTGTCCAATGACACATGTCCACTGGAACTGTGTGCCCACTGGGACCATCCAGGGCCATGTCCACGTGGCCTGCTGTGTCCCAATGTGGACAGTGCAGCACCAGCTGCACTGTTGCTGCTACCGGCACAGTGGGAGCGGGCATGTGAGGTAGCTCGTTCACGTAGACCTGCACCAGGTGGTGTAGCTGGCCTACGTCCACGTGGCCTATGCCTCACTCCTACCAGATGTTCCGGCACAGACAGCTCACATTCACAGATTGCCATGCCATGGTCAAGGATTCCAACCATGTCACCCAATCGCCTGTCCAAAACGTTAACAATCTGCTGTTGAGCATTTGCCAATGCCTGGATGTTTTCATTTAAAGAGTGGATAGCAGCCCTCTGTAGCCTCTGCCCTTCTCTGTTCTGCTGTTCAGCCCATGCCTGTGCCGCCATTACAGTCTGAAATATGTGTCTGGTGACACCAGCTGCTGCGCTCTGTCGTGCAGGTGCATGTCAGCCAGGGGTCCTCCTATGAGCAGCACTGGCCATATGCCTGTGTGGTGCATCTGCAGTCAGTTTACTGACACCATGGTGTGACAACACACCTTTCGTAGCCACCACACATTCCTGTTCTAAGCTAACACACAGTAACTGTCCTTCCTCTATGGCCACTGGTGATGGGGTATGTGTTGGCATGAGAACTGTGTGTGGGGAAGAGGGGGATATAGGTGGGATGGCAACCAAAGGCACAGATTCAGCCCCTAACAACCCTGCCTGTACCTCAAGCATATGTTCATCACTGCTAGAGTCTGTGGGGACACTAACATCAGATGGACCTTAGGAGGGCAATGCACCAACATCACCTGTGAAGGCAAACAAAGACTCTACATTACAATAGAGACACACACACAGACACACACACAAACACACACAGACACACACAGACAACCATGCTTGTGATATGACAGAAGGCATGCAGCATGCATGTGATACAGCAGATGGCATGCAGCTCAGACATTAACAGTGTTAGTTAGATTACATCCCTGGGTTGCACACAACAGCAAGCATGTGTCATAGTAGAAGTCATGCATTTCACACTATCATGGTAGTAAGCATGCATCCCTGTGATACACCATGTAGACCAGCACAGGTTAACAGTACACATGGCTGATGTGAGGCATATGTCCTTGACATTAACATGTAGTATGACATGTAATCTGCTGATGTGTGCAGTGACATGCATACATGTTTGACACAATGGTGTCCTGACACATGTACAGCAGTGTAATGGTGTCACATTGCAGTGTTGTCTGTATGACCTACAGATAGAATGCACTTTTAGCAGATGTGTATGACCATTGAGGGTGATATGAGGTGTCTATATTGCTATACAGTGTGAAGTACAGACACAGTGCCATTGCATGGAATCATGAGGCGTCTCTATTGCTATACAGTGTGGAATACACATACAGTGCATAGCCATGACTGCATGCATACACAATACAGACATACTGTGGAATGTGACCCACGTCGCTGAGGTGTATACACACTAAACCATGCTGTGTCATGTGTGACAGGTCACCGGACAGCATACCGATGACACCCCTGCACAACTGCTAACATGGCTTAGCTGCCTGTCAACCATGTCCACACATGGCAGACTGCTCAATACACCATGTTCCACATGACATTTATGTACCACACACATGAGGTGCACGGCTGACAGTGATGTCCAACAGCAGCAAGGGAAATGTACGGTATCTCTGGTCTGATGTGGTGTCTGTGTATGTATGTGGAAGCTGTACAGGTGACTACTTTCATGCTGTGACACAGTCATAATGTGCAACACATCGTATGTGGTCAAATTAAGTGACACCTCCACAAGCTATGCACAGGCTGTTAGGATGTCCAGTGTTCCACATCTACTATACAACCATTAAACAAAGGCTATAGTTGGACCATGTGTAGACAATGTGCAACAGGGTGTACACACATACACATCACATCTACTGTGTGTTACTACATGTCTCTGGCCATCCTCCATGGCCATGTGTGAATATGTGTTGGCCAGATGTGTGTGATGGCCGTCTATGTCACATGTCTGTGTTGTCCTATATGACATACACCCATAGATGTCAGATACTCCAGTGTCCATAGGGTTATACAGACAAAGAGTTGTATGTTTGGTATGTGGGGTTTGTTTTATGGGATAGTGTGACAATGTTGCAGCCGGACCACTACATGTCTGGGACATGTCAGCTGGCACATCACAATGTCTGCACTCATTGCAGGGGCACATTCCACAATGGTGGATCATGTGGGCTGCCCATATCCCAGCTCACTGTGTAGTACTGTTTGCGTACCCTACATGTGTTGTTCTGAGGTATAGTACATATTCCTACATTGAACAAGGCCTCCACCATTGTATGGACAGCTGTCCACATATCTAGCAATGACAGTTACTGTGGGTTCATGTTGTTGTTTCATTTGGTTTTTATATATTGCACATGGGTAGCCAGTGTGATTGATGAAAGCTGCAACCTGTATATCGTGACTGGACCATACATTATGTGTACATGTGTTAACTGGCCAAATGGCGAAGAGATCTGTGCATTCACATGCTTGATACTGATAACTGTCTCACCTGCAACTGACTGCTTTCTCTGCGGCATGCCAGAAGTACCTGTATAGGGGTGACACAGCAGTTAGATCATTATCCATGACTGTATGACAGCTACAGGGTGCACTTTGCATGTTAACACATTCGCCAGTACAATAGAATATACTATGGAGTATGCACATGTGTGCATACACAGGGTAGCATACTATAGTATGCGGCATGTGTGTAAACATACCTTGCATATGATGTTACATTACATAGTGTACAGTGACACATGCGACTAAATGGGATATAATATTTATATGTGCAGTAGTGACTTACCAGACAACTGCAGGCTCTGTGGTTGGAAGACACCCACCTCCACGATGGCAGATAGAGTTTGTGGATGCTGTTCTGATGGGGTCCCCAGGCTGGTCAGTAGCTCCTCAGTAGGTGTGAGTGGGGGCTGGGTTGGTGGCCCACCACCTGTTCCACCTTGTTCCCTGGCGATTGCATTGGCACGCTGTTTTGCATGTCGCATCAGGTCCGTGCAGTGTCTGTGCACCTGCTGGTAGGTGCAGTTATGGCCACCCACATCATTGACCCTCCTGCGAAGTTCCTGCCACAGGTCATCATGCTGCTGGGCATGCTGTAGCACATGACTGAACAGTACCTCATAGTTATCATGGAGGTATGATATGAGGGCATCATCCTCCCAGCAGCTATATGCCGGCAGTCGTGATCGAGGCATTATCTGTAAGACATAATGATGGAGACAGGTCACAGCATCTCAGAGATGCACAGAGATACAGATGCACATTCATGTGTATTACATTTAGTACTTATGAACAGTTGTCTTTGCAAATCGTCATGACACTCACATGACTGACATGTTTGTTTCACACACATGTAACACCTGATGGGGATTGGATATTATCACCATATATGTGTGTCACCTCATTGCATTGCTCATACTCCATGTGAATGCTGTTGTGATGTGGGCATGTCTGTTTACCTGTACTGGTGTTCCTACCTATCAGCACATGCCTGGATGTGTGCACATTAATGCTGTTAACCTTGATGCTGTGTATATGTCACATATCATCACATACACTGCCTTCACGGACATGGGTAGTGACAATGCAGACATGCGCACGGAAACCTTTACAAGCATGTGTTTTGCCATATGCATCTACACGGCACTGTACAACAGTTCAATATCCTGCTACGTGTCGCCAGTGCTGCACATGTGATACACATGGGACAATGGCTAGCCGGATGGTATTCGCAGGGATGGTTATCAACTATAGCATGTACGGCCAAGATCATGTAGTAGTGTGTATGCCCTGGGCCATGTATGGGCATAGGATGTCAGGTTTTCTAGCTGTATCTGACAGACATGTTCCAGGCGATAGGTGAATCAGTGCCACATTACTGATCCAGACAGTCACTGATACATCTACCATGCGGTCATCGCACCATGTATGACAGAGATGACATGTGCAGCTTTGCTGGACAGGGTTGCATGGTATGGCTGGTGTATGTCACATGTATGGCATAGGGATCTGTCCAGCATGTGGTGACCCTTGTACTAGGACGGTGGCTGTCCATGACGTATGTCTTTCAGATCAGGATATGTATGTGTAGCATGTCCAACATCACAGTGTTGCACATGTCTTTATGCAGGGTAGGCAGCATGCTGCATAGTGGAGATGAGGATTGTGAAGGCTGGTGATGGCCATCCAAGCATGGCCAATACCCCTTAAAGGTGATATGTGATTTGATATTGGTCACGTGAGTGCTGAGTATGGCTGTCCAATGATCTCCATGCTCATTGATGGCACCCTGTCATGACGTGGGTTGCCTCTTATGACTACCTAATAGGCCTGGTGATGTCACTAGCTCAGGGAGGTAAACTGCACAGCACTATCCCTTACACACAGTGTACATAATGTTGACCGCTGCCGAGGTGGTAGTTAATGGGTACAGGGTTATTAACATAGCGGTGACAATGCAATAAGCAGCTGTCACATTGTGCACATATGTCACGCACCTCACCCACAAAGCCCATGCTGTATGTTGTCCACAACACTGAGTCAGCTATTGCTCCTAGGTCATGGCCATTCACATTCTCACATATGCAGATGCCACCCATTTGTCTGTGTGGTATGGGCTACAATGATAAGGGAGTACAACACATTAACCCAGTTTTACTGTAGCTGCCACTGGTGTGCTATTCACATGTCACTCAGACACCTTATGTAGTGTTGCTTTTGTGAACAGGCCACTGGTAGAACACTCCTGTGACATACGATGGTACATGTAGTATACTGAGTGTAGATGGAACACAGTATGGGTGATGATGTCCTCTGACCTGTCACAGGTATGCTATGCAGTGTGTATTCATCGGTACTGTCATCTACATCTGTACTGCTAACAGCATTTACATTGATTAAGGTTCATAGGCTTTCAGACCATACTCACCAGGGTAGCAGTGCTGTGCCTCCCATTATGAGTGGCGTCTCCACTTTGTGGGTTGTGATAATTGTTAGTGTCATCCATTCCGTATTTTCACAGACTGCCATGAACCTATGTTTTGCATGGCAGTGTATGTGTAGAGCCAACTGTTTTGCCATATGTGTATTATACGACCAGGAATTTGGACAGATCACATGCAGCCGGAGTGTACCTTGTACCATCATAGTTATGGTTACAGGGGCTCTGTCATGTTCATGGATATGGGATTGTGTACCTATTGGGGGGGGGGACAGTGAGTTTATATTATCCATCACACTATCTGTATTGCTTATTCATGCTCAGCACTTGTTCAGAACATGTACACACTTCATGAGCTACTAATTACTTTATCACTCAATCCTACTCATTTCCTACAGGTAAACACTGTTTGTCCTTACATTTCCAGCATGCTTACAGTACAACAGCTGTTGTACACACTTACCTCACATATCTTGTGAGTAATGGTTGACTAGACAGGCATGTCCAAATGTCAGTTACCAGTGTTATTGCCTGTCTATATGATGAATGTGGGCAACATGTGGCAATATAGCAATCGGCTCATGTACACAGTCAGTGCTCACCTCCTAACATACGACACTACAGCCTGTGGGAGATGCACATATGTAGCCATGCTGGAGGTAATGCTCTCTCCAACCCAGACTTACCTTGACAATCATGTGGGGATGTTAAACATTTGCAGCACACCCCACCATAGTCTCAGTAGATCTCCACCACCACAGGCCACACATAGTAAGATTACAACATTTGCGGAGCCTCACCATACTACTCTATGTAGGCAACAGAGGCAGCCCTCATCATCAAACACAGCACCAATTACTTATAGCCCACAGACACATGTGTGCCCATCAACTACAGCCAATAGGGTGTTATAACATACCCAACACTCTAGTCATAGGTGACTCTGTAGGTGGTCACACTGATGTCCCACTCAGCAGGCCACACAAGGTGATAGTCACTGTCATCTGGCTGTCGGGTAACAGGATCCACAACATGACCTATGCACTCAGGTCACTCCTCAACAGGTACAATATGACTGTCATTCTCCACATTAGTGTGAATGCCCTGAGATGTAACTTCCTGGACTACATGTACAGGGACATGCAATAGCTCTCCGATCTTGTAGCCCAGGCAGGTATCGCCCTAGCCCTGAGAAGCATTCTGCATTAGTCCAGACTGATGACACAGTAGAACAACAGAATTATTCACATCAACAGTTGCCTATGCTTCTGGTGTCATTCCAAGGGTATCCAGTATCTGTCTGCTTTGACTGACATGGTCGACAAACCACAATGCTTTGCCACAGTTGGCCTGCACCTGTCGGCCCTGGGATTATGGGTAACATCTCAAGCTCTTGCTGCTCCTATACTGCCTGTTTTCGACACATTTAAGACACATATTCACCACCAGAACAGGTACAGGCAAGCAAAACCTGAGGGTATTGTTACTCAGTGCTTGACATCTTCATCTCAAACGCACTCATCTGAGGAACTCCTTATAATGGACCACTTTGATGTCTCTGCAGTGACTGTGACCTGCTTCTAAACTCTGGAGAGCACCCCTGCACTGACAGGCTATTACACAGACTACACCTTTCAGTCATGTAACCAGGACCGGAACACCCATGGCGGAGGTGTGTCCATATTTCACAGGGATGTACACACCTCCATGCTGGTTGCTTAGCACAATGCATCAGAGGCAATCCAAGTGCAACTAACTGTGGCCAGAACTGCTATACAAATTGTAGCTTGCTACAGATTCCACACCATACCCCACGGTTAACGGTCCTCATTTCTTGGTGTACTGGAAAGTAGGGTTCAAACAGGAACCACTGATGTGACACTGACACTACCCCACACCTAACTGTGATACCTACTCATGTACCGACACATTAGGCCAACACTTTCGTGGATTAATAAACTCCATTCGGCTGGATCAACCTATACACACCACCACCAAGGCCAACACTATCGTAGACCTGGACATTACCAACATGTGTGACTGGTGTTACACACCTGGGGTATCCCCTCATTGGTCAGTTCCGAACGTATGCTAATCATCCTTGTTATCCACATCCTGGCACCACACCCTTCACAGAAAACACAGTACAATATTTCTACAAAGCCAACTTCACGCTTTGTATGACAGAAGTAGTAAACACCATGACACCCGTGCAGATGGACAATATAGTTACAAATGCAGAAACATTTCCAACTGCACTTCATTAGCACTTACACGACTGCATGGATCATGCTATCCCAAACAGAGCCATGACAGTACCTACCACATAACAGATGCCCCTCTGGGGTTCCACTGCCATGGACATACTGCATGACAGAAGGAGACAGTTGCAAAGTAGAGTACACTCCCATGGGTGGGGTAGCTCCCTAGTCAGCCTCAGTAGGATTCTGGGATCCCTTCTTACATCCTCCAACACTAGCTACGTAAACATTACTGCGACACATTCAAAGGACTACCACTAAGCATTATTGAGGTATGTCACTACTCTCGATGGCAATACCCACATCGGCTCTGACATACAATGGTTAGGTGGAAACATTACAGAACCGACTGATATTGGCAACAACCTGGCAGCTAACTTTACACCCCTCTCACACCCTGAAGGGCCCACATCTATACAGGATCAATGCAGAGTCCCTGCTGTCACAACTACGCCATTCAGACCTGCTCTCTCTAAAGCCTGGAATACACACTCCATGTGACCATCCAACATCCCAGGCTGCGATTTACACAAATCTCAGAACAACATGGCTCCCCACTTGGGCACCAGATTCACTAATAGCCTTGTATCAGGCATTGTGGACCCTGAATGGCCCACAGCAACAGTTATCACACTCCACAGAGGTGGCGCCACAATGGACCAGAGGAACTATTGCCCTATACGCCTGACTAGACTGTTCTGCAAGGCTATTGAGAACATCATCATGGAAGCCATTCACAGAGACATTGTTGGCCTCCAAACCTTTGATACCACCCAGGCTGGAGTTGTTAGGGCTACATCATGGCTCCTACACCTGGTAGAGTCGTGTGATACAGTTACCAAGGTAGTAGATGATGGTAAGGGGGTTCACACAGCCTACCTTGTCCTCTCATTGCCCTTCAACACCGTTCACCATTCTGGTATTGTCAATATACACATCCACCTGCACAGCGACCCATACATCTTGAGATGTTATGCAAAGTGGCTCACGGACAGGACACATGTGGTGAGAGTAGCATACCGCAGTTCCTAGTGTACATCGGTTACAATTGACATACCCCAGTCCTCGGTCATAGGGACCCTCATGTTCATTATATGCTTCCCTGAGGTACAGTCTAGCACAGAAAGAATTTCCCTGAATAGGTTTCCAGACGACTGCAAACTAGGGGCCATGATTGATTCACCAGCTAATATACACACCCTCCATATGGATATCACTGTGATGGATACCTGGTGTCGGTAACATGGCCTCAAGCAGCATGGCAGATGGTGCATAGACATCCCCTTTGGATTACAACAATCACACTATGACTATCACATAGGTGGTAGTCCCTACATACATAAGATATTATAAGGGATCTTAGTACACACGTAGATAGCACACACTCCTTTGATAACCTTATTGCCAAGGGGGCGTGGATATCCTTCTACATGGCCACCCTAATCTGTAATGGTTTGTAGCCTGAACAAAGGCTGCCAATGTACCGCTATACTCCTGACTTATGAAACACATTCAGGGGTACAACACCCCCTTTGGGGTGTACCTTACGGGACAGCAATGGCTTTAAATACCACAATATTAACGCACCAGTAGTATTACTCACCTCCAAATGATGACATATGCAGCACAACTACTGAAACCCCAACTGTATCATTTGCATACTACATACTCAGAGGTGACCTCTGCTGAACATACAAGGCCCATGTCCACACCAATATTGATGGATATGTTCCACATAAGCAGCATAAGCAAAAGCCACTGAGAGGGACATGCTCTGGGATATGTACCCAAACGCAATGATGAGTAGCACGTGCTGGAGGGATACATTCCTGAAACGGACACTCACCATGCTTTGGAACATGATTCCTATGTACATCAGGCAGGGACCCTCGCTAGCACTCTTCATGAGATACCTCAATGGGTGGATGGGGAACAGACATGTATGCCAGGGATTACTGCAGTGGCTGTACTGTACACAGGTGCAGGAAACAAATGGCTGTGCTGTTCACAGGCACAGGACACTAACCTAGGGAGGTGCCGGCAGTGACAACACTGTATTAGGGCTTACAAATGGACTTGGCCAGATAGCATAGTACCTAACTATGAACCTATGAAGCTATTACATGTCCTTTGTGCATGGATAATTGAGTAGCTCTTCCATTTCAATTAGCTATCATGCTGTTACACTGTCTGGTGACTACAAGACATATGTATCCTGTTATTGTGTATTGTACAGTCCAATACACATACCTTATGTTTGCATAATATACCAGTCATGCTATGTAAAATATTTGACCTATCTACCTACAGTACTGTACTTTTCACATATTTGAAACCATATCCCATAATGCAAAGCATAATTGCACAGCAGGACCACCTTAGGCATGTTATTCTCATTATACATCCATACATATGCCTACTGTTACAGTATATCAACATAAACTATCCCCTGTTATGGCACGTACTTGTTGGACAAACCTTACCACCAACAGCGGCTGGAGTGGAATTGTTATGTTTAAAGCCCTTATGTAGCATCCCTTGTGGTGTCTGAGGTGTTTATCTTGTGGCCCACAGCAGTACACACAATTTCTACAAGTGTTACTATGCTCAACAAGACATCACTACATAATACCTTTTCCCACTGTCTGCATTGCGTACACTTTCATTAATACAGAACAGGCACTACATACACTAACATACTGAGTGTTCTACATACCTTCTTAGTGGTCTGAGTATACGATAATATCTGTGTTACTCCTTTCCTCTTTAAACGATTCAGTGGTATGAGCATACTGTTTGAATGTATGGCAAGCCATCGTTTTATACGTGGATACCTGTAGCATGTGGTATCCTGCCACCAATTGGTGTTACGGAGTAAGTTATTACATGCACATCAGCTGTGCAGCTACTCCATTGGCCAATTACACAGCAACAGTGGTGTATAATTTAATACTCCACTTGGGTGTTGTCCTTTTGCCCTACCTTTGAGGGAGACAGTCTGGATGTATTGTATTGTGATGAATTGCAACAGTTATATGATGAGACACAGATACTTTGAATTCATGTCCCCGTGGATTGTGTGTGACGGCTGGAGTAAATAGTTCTACATGTGAGTGTAGCTGTTATCTCAACCGTCTGATATGAGACTATTGCAAACAAAACCTGTAACATCGGCATCTGTTCCATTGTACAACAGCAACAATTTCACATAGTGCCATTACAAGTGTGTCTCTCACAAGGTATGTTAACACTTCTGCAGATGTCGTTGAGTGAGTGGATGTTTGTGCTGTTATTACAGTCTGTATTGCAATTGTTTCAGGTGTGGGGGAGATGTAGGTGGGTGTACATAGCAGATAAAGGTTTGTGGGGACTGCATTTACACATATTCCATATGTGTGTGGGGGCCCCTTCCCTAATTGAAGACCTGTCATTTAGTAGACTAATACTATGGTTATTGCAGGCTTATTCATTAAACCATTGTTAATTGGTTCCTATATAGCATGCAGGTGATGTTGATCCTTCAATCCCTCTGAAATACATCGATATGTACTGAACTGTTGCTACATGAAAGCTGTCTCGTGTATTTCTGTCACAAATATTTGGACTCATTGCAGTTGTGTTGGTGACTCTGACTCTTTGGCTTGGGTTGCCACCTTTTCAATTGGCCATATTGGGAAATTTGCAGGGCACACATCAGGGTTTAGAGGCCGACACAAACCCACTGTCAGTACAAAGGATAGAACTTACTTTTAGGTTCATAGGTTCATACTAGGCTATCTGCCCTAGGGCATTTATAAGCCTAGCCAGAATGTGTTTGGCTTTCGCCACCCATTTTAAATTTATTTTGCTATGCCCTTTTTCGAGGTTAGTATACTGTGCCTCTGTCTAACAGTGACACAGAAGTGATACCCGGGGTAAACCTACGATCTCCCATCCACTCATCAAGATTCCTCTTGAAGAGAGTCAATGAGGGACTCTGCCTAACCTGGACTGGGATTTTATTCCAGAGTGAAGGGAGCCTCTGGGTTATGAATCTGTCCCTCCAGCATGTCCTATTTATTTCAGTGCTGAGGTTCAAGTCTCTCGAAAAGCGTGGCTCGATGGGATTTGGATTTTCTGAGGTGCAGCATGTCCATTAATTCCGGGTTGGACATGGCTTTATACGTCAGGCACAGATCGCCTCTGAACAGGTGGTATGCTACTGAGTAGAGCTGGAGTTTCTTTAACCGGGCAGCATATGGCATCTGTTTGAGCCCTTTGATCCTCTTGGTGAGGTACTTTTGGGGTCTTTCCAGTTGCTGCAGGTGTCTGGTAAGGTACATCCCAAAAGGGGCATTGTACTCAATTATGGGCCAGAAGAGGGATGAGTAAAGAGGCACGATGACCTCCTCTGATCTAGATGTGAATCCCTTCATGAATAGGTGGGCTATATAAAATGTTTTTCTAACCACTTTGGCCACGTGGTTGTCAAATGAGAGATTGCTATCAACTTGGGTCCCCAGGTCCCTTATTACTTCTTCTGTACTTAATGGATTACCACCTATGTGGTAATTTGTGGGCACTTTGTTTTTGCCAAAGGGGATGACTATACACTTTTTGGCATTTAGCTTGAGGCCATGGCTCTGGCACCAGTTGTCTGTTTCTATGAGGCCCTTTTGGAGGATGCTTGTGTCGGCTGGAGAGTTGATTATGGCGCCCAGTTTGCAGTCATCTGCGAACTTGGTCAGCCACAGTCCTTCCGTGTTGGCCTGTACCTCCGAGAAATATATACCGAACAAGAGAGGTCCCAGGACTGAGCCTTGTGGGACATCACTTGTAACTGGTTTGGAGTCTGACATGGCTCCAGCAATTCTAACCATGTGGGTTCTGTCCTTGAGCCAGTTTGCAATCCATCTAGTGACATAGGGGTTTATATTTAAGCTGGTGAGCTTATCTATAATGCCCGAGTGGGGTATTGTATCGAAGGCTTTTAAGAGTTCCAGGTAGGCTGTGTGGACCACCTTCCCCTCGTCAATGGCCTTGGTGACTGTTTCAAAGAAATCAACCAGGTTTAAGAGGCAGGATCTGCCCTTAAAAAGCCGAACTGGGTAGGATCCAGTGTCTGTAGGTCCCCAATATCTTTATTTATGAGGTCCATGATGATCCTTTCCATAGCTTTGCAGACCAAGCTAGTCAGGCTTATGGGGCGATAGTTTCCAGGATCCGTTGAGGCACCACCTTTATGGAGAGGGACCACTGTTGCTGTACGCCACTCTTTGGGCACATATCCTGTAGTAAGGCTGAGATTGAACAGTAGTTTTATGTTTGGGTTTAGCTCTTCTTGGAGTTCATGTAGGATGCAGCTCGGGACACCGTCTGGTCCCATAGTTGCTGTGTTTTTTGCTTTGGAGAGGGCGGCTCTTACCTGAGCATCTGAGTTGTCAGGGGGGCAGCACTCTGCTGGGATAGATATTTGCCCTTTTGGTGGGGAGGGGGGGGAGAAGTTTGCGCTGAACCTGTCAGCTAGGATGTTGGCAATGTCTGTGGGTTCAGTATATTTTTTGTCATTTTGGACTAATTCTGAGCATATCTGGGAATTACCATCCAGGTTCCTAACATAATTAAAGAAAGCCTTGTGATTATCCTTAGTGTCCTGTGCAATTTTTCTCTCGAAGCTGGCCTTAGACAATTTTATGAGTGCCCGTAGTTTTTTGCTAATACTGATCAGTGATGCCTTCCCTTTTTGGGATTTTGCTCTATCATTTAGTAGCTTCCTCCTTCTATTGTATAGTTTGTTTATGGCTGGGGTCCACCAGACAGGACATCTGCCTTTGGAGGATTGGGTCTTGGTTTTATTTGGGATCGCATGATCCATGCATTCCTGAAGGTGCTCATAGAATGCGTTTATAAAGGATTCTGCGGTCTGGTCCGTATTTTCCACAGGCCCGGGGGCTTTGAAGGATTCCACCTCGGTTTTGAGGAGTGTGAAATTTGCTTTAGAGAAGTTTTTCACTGTGGTTTTCTGGGCAGGGGTTGGGGTCGGGATGTGAATATCCAGTGAGATTAGTTTATGGTCTGATCTTACCAGTGAGGGATACACTTCTGGTCTGGAGCATAGAGTCCCCATGTTGGTGATGATCAGGTCCAGTATGTTTTCCCCTCTTGTGGGAGTGGTAACAAGTTGTTCCATAGCATTTGAGTTTATAAATTCTAGGAACCTTTGGGCTAGGGTGTTGGAGCTAGAGTAATGTTCCCAGTCTATGTTTGGGTAGTTGAAGTCACCCAATATAATGGTGTTTGGAGAGACCTTCATATTTTCCAGTGTTCTCAGAAAGGCCGAGTGGGGTTCCTGGGTTTGGGAGGGTGGTCTGTACCAGGCTATAAACTGGAAGGCAGTTTTATCCACTGTTAGTTGCACATGGATAGTCTCTGATGCTTCGTGCTTTGCCACCAACCTGGAGGTGTGGGTATCTTTGATGAATATTGATAGTCCCCCTCCTTTTGTGGTTCTGTCCAAGTTTTGGGGCCGAAAAGCATGGTATGAGGTATAATCTGGTAGTGCTGGGGTGCTCTCGGGAGCCCTGAACCAGGTTTCTGTTACTGCACAGATATCGATGTTCTCCATGCTAATGAGAGTTTCGAGTGCATGCATCTTGAGGTTTAGACTTCTGGCATTGAGTAGAATTACTCTTAGTTTCTTATCCCTTGTAATACCTATGGAGGTGGGTTTGTCTTTTGAGCCTTGCCTAAAAAAGGCACTATGGGGGTAGCAAGAGCCTTTGCCAATATCCGAAAGCCCAGGGGTGACAGGTGTAAGCCGTCCCTAGCGAAGCATCGTGGCTTGTCGAGCATATCATCCCAAGCTGACAGGCATTGGATCCCCTTTGAATGATACCAGTACTTAAGCCAATTGTTGGCTTAAGTACTGGTGTCATTCAAAGGGGATCCAATGCCCTACATTAAACCTTATTCTTGTAGCACTTTAGCTGCTTATGTTTCTTGTACAATTTACGTATTTGAGAGACGGACATAACTATTTCATGCAACTATTACTTAATATATGGGACATCATTATGTCCTACAATCTCGATACATTTGCCCTTTTTAATATTTGTTGTCAGGACACAACTGGCCAAAGAGGGACTGTCCTTCTCAAAGTGGGACAGGTAGTAACTGTATGCCTAAGGCCGGCTATGACCACAACTACTGTAATAATCTACCTCCGAGTTAGCACAAACAGACCCATGATGCAAACACACACACACACACACACACACACACACACACACACAAACACACACACACACATTATAGTCCCATGGAAACACACACCGCACTCTCAACACGCACTTACACACACTACAGCAATCGGAACCACACTTAAACACAGTACCTACCTGGACCACAACACCGGCAGCAATAACTAAATGTCCCTTAACATCGTGATAATATTACTCACGGTTATACTGTTCCGGTACATTACGCGTGTTGGTATGTGAAGCATTCGGCAGTTGGCAGTATCCTATTCATTTGTACCTCCTTGGTTGTGTACATGTCGTTAACCTGTCTATATATTCGCAGATATATGTATTTCCATATATATTGACATACATCTCTCTATCACCCTTTCTATCCCTATTTTATATATATATATATATATATATATATATATATATATATATATATATATAGACAGGGAGAAGGAGAGAGAGTGTACACACCTTTCGTTGGGTACATGGCGGTGTATTCTGTTTGCTGAACCCCGCCCTTTTGTGTTTTAACCTGTCACAATACACACCTGCCGTTGGTACATCTCGGGTAGCTTAGTGGTAGGTGATTGTGTACATGGTTGCGTGTTCTACTCCTGCCAGTGGTTGTTTTACCTCTCAGAGCAGGCACTGTTAGTACATGGGTGAATAATGCTGGTTTCACCTGTTCTGGACATCCTTGACCGTGATCTGCGTGGAATTCGGCAAGGCTTAGACCTGTTTTGTGCATATCCATGTAGTCCTGTTTAAACGATGCTTACCGTCACTTGCCACCGCATAAACCCGCTAACATGTGCTTACACGCTCTAATGACCTACATCCAACATCCATTATTCGTGCCATCGGGATAACATAATGTACCTTGCAGGACGTAGAACTGGGTTCATACACGACACAGTCAGTGGCTTTATCACTTGGTCATCTGGTGTTTGTACAGGTGTTAATGGTGTTTTGTATGTGGACTGTACTATGACTGTTCCTCCATACTGCAGTCAAATGTGTAAGTCAGTTAGTTTACATATGGATGATACCACTTCATGGTATGTCCAAGCAATGTTTAATATATGTGCTCCAGCATTGGGAATCTATGTCAGAGTAAGCCACACACTGTAATGTGCTACACCTTGACACAACCATAACTGGAGAATGCTGGGGTGGTGGATACCTGTCATGGGTACATCCCGAATTACATTATATGGAGACCCTCATTAGCACACCGGGCAATCCATGCAGAGTAGGTGGGGAACAGTGGTTACACATGTGGATCCCGCAATTGGGTCTGCTCCACAGAGGGACAGTTGGTTGACCGATGGGGTGGCGATAGCAGACACATTTTGCCTAGGCTACTGAATGGCCTCTGACAATTGGACATGTACCTACTGATGTACCTAGGAATCTATACATACAGTTTCTACATATGCTGTTAGCTTCGTTTACTGTTCAGGGGTTGACAGTAGGTCACCTATACATTACAATTTGCAGGTGGTCGTGTGTGTGTGCCATCTGTTTTACTGTGTGTGCAGGTGGATAAGTGTGTCAGTCCATAGGGGCCTACACTGTCAGTGTATGTGCTATACGTTCCCTCTTTGCCAAGGCATGAGCATATTGGGCACGCCTCCATCTGCCTACTGGGGATGGTACAGGTTGTTCATGGTCTGAATCTCTCTGTGACTGTGATGGCCTGGGCAATTGCGGTGGGCTGTCAGGACCTTCACCATTATGTCCCTGCTGCAGCTGTTTCCGCAGGATCATATTATGTAGCATGGCACATACTATGAAGATGTGGGCACATGTGCCTGGAGAGTACTGCAGGGCTCCACCAGATATGTCCAAGCAACGGAACTGTGATTTCAGCATCCCAAACTCTATGATGATTCTGGTTTATGCATGTGCCTCATTATGGCGTTCTTGCATGGGTGTGTGTGCATTTCTGATGGAAGTCATCATCCACGGCTCCAGTGCATAGCCAGCATCCCCCACAAGGTGGCCATATGGGATGTCCCCCCAGACGAATACCTGATACAGCTGTGAGGCATGCCAGATGTGGCAGTCATGGTAGCTTCCAGGGCTGCCAGCACACACATCTGTGATAATGCCCTGGGCATTGCACACGACCTGGCAGTTGATGGAATGGTATCCCTTGCAGTTTATGTAACTCCTACCATGGTCTCTGGGTGGTGACTCGATATGTATGTGCGTGTAGTCTATTGCACCCAGTACCTCCAGGTAGTGTGCCACATGGTGGAAGAGATGCATATTGCTGGCCAACTCCTCCTGAGTTCGGGGGAAGTATATATGCTCACTGGCATGTGGTAATATGGCATCCAGGAACTGGTGGAGTACCCTGGATGCTGATGCCTGTGAGATCCCCATGATATCTCCAGTTGGCCTTTGAAAGGTACCTGTGGCTAGTATTCTCAGGCTTACACATACTTTCGTGTCCACTGGGATGGGTTCCCCTCTGTTGTTTCTGGCTCTCAGGTGTGGCCGGCACAGCTCAACTATTTGCTGTATGATGTCCCTGTCCACCCTGTAATGCTCTACTATCTCCAGATCATGTAGCCCTTGGTAGGTTACCCTTGGTCTGAACACTCTTCTCCTCCTCTGGGGCCTGATGTGGTTGTCAGCATCGTCCTCCGCAACACCTTCAGTCTCCAACACATGCTGATGAATCACAGCTATGGCAGCTCCCAACAAGTACATTGTAAAAGTTCCCCATCTGTTTACACCAATGGTGTAGTGTTTGGGAATACACAAGTGTGTGTGAGGTGCCTTCACACTTTATACTATTGTGCTTTGAACACTGATGATGTCATAGGGTGTGTATGTACATTCGGAGCTGCAGGGTATCTTGTGTTTTACCACAGATACTGCTATTGTGCTGCCTTTGGTGTTAAATTACATTTAGCTGCCATGGATTACCTCTTGCCCTTGCCTCCACTTTTCTTAACGATTCCCCTCCCATTGTCTGGCATGCATCCAGCAGCCTGCTTTCTTGTTTTGTACTTTCCCGAACCAGAACTATCTTGCGAAATGTGTTCTATTGCCAATCTACTGCAGGTTTGCTTTGCTCGGCAGTTACAGTTCTCTTTTCTTTGCAATCCAACACCTACCCTATCCTGTTCTGCAGGTTGCTGCTAGCAGCCTTGTTAGCTGGTGTCAATTGCCCACTGTGAGTTAATAGGTGTTAATTGCTCAGTTTTACACCAATTACACTACTGTAGCATTTCCTTATTGTCTTCCCCTAAACTTCCTTTTTGAGCTGTGGTGCGTGGCACGTGAGTCTGCTTACCGGGTTTCGGGCACGTTTTCATCCACGTACACATGCGCTTTCGGGCACCATGTGTGCTCTCAGCTGTGCAAAGCTATACCTACATCCACGCCCCTGTCCTGCGGCTTTGCTTAGCAATGGGCAGCCCGGATTTGCATTGCTCCAATGTGCTTACAGCTGCAGTGGCACACCCCACTGCTGATGTCATGTATTCCTCCAGACCACTCCTCGGTGTTGTAGCGCTGCGCCATATTGTACATCCTTAGGCCAGCGGGACATTTGCGATTCACTATTACTTGCCTCATTTGCATGGCATTGACTACTAATTCATAGTTACCGGCCCGAACACTGTCACAGGCCCTTAGCAACCCTTACAGCTTGGTTGTGGTGTAGCATGCATACCATTGACTATTATGGTGAAATCATGATTTGTGTTACATTGCTATTTTATGACATTTGTATATATTTTCCTTGTGTTCCCATTTGCGCACACACGCCCTACGGTTGTGCTTTGCATTACTGTGGCCATGACATTAAATGTTATTTTGTATGTGTTATGCATCTTTTCTTATAGCTTTGGCTGTATATTTAGCGAATGGCATATGTTAACTTTGTAATACATGAGTCTGGTCCACTTCCAAGGCTCTGATGTTCTGTTTGTCTACATGTAAACCGTTTTGTTTGGTTTACATTTCTGTAGGCTTACGCTATGCCTACGCCACTTCATGAATTGCTATGTACCTTCATTTGCATGCTGCAGTACTGCGCATGGGGTGATTTGCATACCTACACCGGGAGCTGGGCAGATCTGGCGTACGCTGGTAGTGCACGTGGAATTGGATCATACCTGAATCGCTCGGTGGCCATATTTGGCGTTATACCACCTACACTATGCCTGCACCTGGCGCAAGCTTCATGAATCCCAGGGCATGTCTATTTCCTATCGCTTTCTTAAATAATCTGTATCACTGCACCTAGTACTCATCTACAAAACACCCAGTACTAATTCAAATCATAACCACTCACATCCATCATCATAAAACCATTCAGCAAGCCCCCCCCTTGTACTTCCAGAGTGGGGACAAGCTGCTACACCCTCAAATTAAATGCATACTAACTCTGGGGTTGCACAGACTGAGAGGAAAAGGGAAAATGTGAGAGGAAACATAAAACTCTCATTTTCCCTCTTGTCTGACTTTACCAACTAAACCAGTCTGACAGCCTTTCAGTTATGACACCCTAAGTGTTCCTTAACTAGAAGTTTATTTTATTTATTTTTATTTTTTTTTATTTTACATTTGTTGACCGGGAAAGTCTGACTAGGTTCCACAGATCCTGTTTTCAGTGGTGGCCCGGGGAGAAATGCTCCAGAAGCATGTTTTTAGAATGTGGGAGGAAACCGGAGTACCCGGAGGAAACCCACGTGAACGCAGGGAGAACATGCAAACTCCACACAGAAGGCACCCCAGCTGAGAATCGAATCGGAGAACCTCTTGCTGGGAGGTGACAGCATTAACCACTGCACCACTGCGCTGCCCAACTTAACAAGCAGTAGACTTCCCGTCTCACAGGACACCTCTGTCTGTGTTTTGGTCTTTATCATAAAACAAATTTATGTCAAAATATAAAACACTGCATCCTTTGAAGTTATTACAAAATTCGGAATACTATCTGAAGAACCCTCACCCAGAGGAAAAAATGCTTTATTGCATTAAAGTTTCTCACAACCACTTGATGAGATATCCTGCAACACACATGAGGGTGTAAAATAGTGTACAAAGTTAATAAAGACCTTAAAAAAGCTTCTCAATGCCACTATCTCAGAACTAAGAAAGTCTCATTTTTAATTAGCTACAAAAATGCTGGAAAGAATTAAAAACTTGTTTCCCAAGAATAAAACTGCTTCATATTGAAGGATATCATATGACCCAAGAGTGCTGGTAGCTGTCCAATTATGAGCTCTCCATCAGCTTTACCATCTAATTTTGCTATGAGGGGACAATCAAGTGAATGGCTTTAATTAATCCCAGGACTGCAATAGTTAGTATTACTTTTGTCTGGCATGCATTTGCTCTGGTAACTAGTAGACAGCATTAGTGTGATATAATGTATCTAGATATGGTAGAGCTAAAAAAATGTGGCATAAGATTTTCATTCATCTAGATCAACATATTAGAACATTATGGTGACATTAGAAAAGCATAACAAACCCAGATAAGATTACATGGATTCTTACTTCTCAACTTCTTTGCTCAAGAATTCTGGACAAAGCCAAAAATAATGGAATGACAACATCCCACAATCAGGGACAGTTTTTGAACATAACACTAAATTCATTTAAAAAAAAAGTTAATAGAACAACAAGATTTGCATCAACATACATTTTCTCAAGAAAAAGTATGAAGCTCTAATACCTGGCAATATTGGATGATTCACTATTTTACCAGAAAGTCAAAATTATGAAAGTTCTGCAAAATTCTGAACAAGTAGGTGGTATGCAGGGATGCTATTTGCAGAGCATTCAGGCAGTAAGGTGATTAACCAATGTTTGCTTATACAGAAGGCAACTTTAAAGGTGCTGTCTGGTTCACAGTGGGTCAGACAACTGTTAAAGTGCATCTATTGAAAAATCAGGTACAAAACCCCATTCTGTAGTATATGAGCATCCCAAAGGGATTCAATAACTGGATTCCATCACACTTGCTGCCTTCATCAGCAGAAATGAAGATAAGGTTGTTGGGCTGTTGAACCTGTTCAAACAGATAAACTAATGAAGGAGGGCAGGATTATATTTAGGCAATCAATAGAAAAGTTTTAAAACTTCATAAAAAATGTTGTTAAAGGTACATCTTTCTAATGGAGAGTTAAAAGTGAGGAAACTCCAGGTGAAAGTGATTCTATGTTATTTTCCTACACCATACTAGATATGTCCAGCAGGAAATTGATTGTCTGTGGGACCTGGGTATTTAAGCTCCTATGCAGAGGAGGAAAAATGTCCACAAATAAAATACCCTAAGATAGCCATGAACAAATGGATGATCATGTGGAACTTAAAACCAGGTAAGGCTAAGGCTGCCTAAATCCAGGTAGGGTGGGATGTCGGTGAAAAAGCTGGGCTACCGGTATAGCCTTGAGAAAGGCTGTGCGTACCCGAGTGCTTGTGGTTGAAGGCTGAGTATAGCCTTTATAAAGCCTTTGTATACAGGTTGTGGTTCCGGCTGGTGAGTATAGCCTTTATAAAGGCTTCGTATACAGGTCATAGTTCCGGCTGGTGAGAGGTAACACTGGTGCAGCAGCTAGAAATCAAAGATGTAACACACAGAAAAACAGAAAAACAGGCAAAAACAACATAAATGTGGCTCAGCTGAGGAGCTCTGCTCGCCATGGTGGCAAAAAAATCAAAGTAGTCGAAGTTAAGATTCTGGAAGGTCGTACTTTATTGAAGTAAAAAGTACCAGAAGTACAAACACCATCGAAGCATAGTTCCTAAAGAAGGAATTTGCTTTTCCCATCAAGAAAGCTTGGGATCTTGATTACTTGATAATGCTGCAATGAAACTGATCCGGAGTGGCCAAGACAGTTTGGGACTCGTAACTCACTACCAGACTTGCTAAGGGAGTTCAAGCCATTTAGACAGTAAAAGACATTAATACTTAAAGCGTGATATTGAAATGCACTGATATTGTTTTGTTTTTACACATGACTTCTCATCATTTGTTTAGGATAAAAAGGCTTGTGCAGATGTCAAGAACCTTCTCTAGCAGACATAGGTGAAAAGGATTTCCATCTGGGGTTCTGTGCTTCTCATTTACTTTTAGGAAGAAGATAGGGTGTGGAAAAGCCCATGGCAGTTCTGTTGGTAGATTTGTGTGAACTCACCAAAGGAATTTTCAGTGACTACAATTATAAGGATTCAAGTGAACTCACAAGGGAATTTTCAGTGCATGCATTTACAGCGAATCATGAGTGGTTCACTGGTTGAAAATAAAATGTTGACAGTACAAAGTCATCTTGGTCAGTATCAACATTGTTCATTAACCTGTCACAAATGTGATGATCTCAAAAAGGGTAGCATGTCTTCTCAAACTTCTTAAAGAGAAAAAGTTTAGGGAAGGTGTTCCATCTTCTCTGGTGTAATGCTGCCCAGCACATTCCAGCATGCAAAAGACAATCCACTATGAAGAACAGGACTTGAGTGTGGGGTTGTGCATCCCAGTTACATTCCTCAAACTTTTCAGAAGGATAAGAGTTTAAAGAGGCACTCCATCCTGAATAGTGTGAAAAAATACAATACAAAGACCTTGACTCAAGGCACACGTCACCACACTCTATGCAAGAGGGCTCATGCCTCTTCAAACTTTTCAAAAAGGCAAGACATTGAGAAGAAGCTCCTTTCTGAGTATGGCAACAGCACACAATGGATTTTGTGTTATCTCTAAATGAGATACTTCCAAATATCTATTCCTCCCTCTCTCCCTCCAGGAAGTCAGTACAGACCTATGAGCAAATGGCACTCTATGAGGAAAGTGGCTAGTGTTGTACCTTAGACTTCTATGGTTTTCAGCACATTCCTTCACTCACTCACTCACTCACTCACTCACTCACTCACTCACTCACTCACTCACTCACTCACTCACTCACTCACAGTGCTGTACTACAGCACCTAAGGACTCCATTTATCCCTTCACAAGAACCAGCTCTGCACATTTGTATGCCAAGCAGGGGTTGCACCATTCTCCCTCAGTTTGAATTTTGTGTTTCCTTGCCATCTGTCTTCCACCACCAATCTTCTTCAGAAAAAGCAGAGTCAATATTTTTTCTGCTGCTTCCTCTGGTGTGATGTCAGTCTCTGATGATGTATATTTCTTGTTTCCAGCACCTACAGCAAAACTTTCCTGTTTATAGATAGACATGATATACATGTATGTGTGTGTGTGTGGGGTGTGTATATATATATATATATGTGTGTGTGTGTGTGTGTGTGTGTGTGTGTGTGTGTGTGTGTGTGTGTGTGTGTGTGTGTGTGTGTGTGTGTGTCTGTTTGTGGAGAAGGCATACATAGAAAGAGCAGTGTACACACATCTCTTCCATATGAAGGCATGCACCATTTTTGGGAGCATCATTAATGGCTGTGCACCTGACCAGCATGTGTTGACAAATATCCATCAACAAATAGCTTATAATGAACTGTCTGTAAAAGCTTCAATATGTGATGAAAAGAATGACAACCCACAGTATACAGTAAGGGGTGTCATGGGTCACTTAATGATGCATTCTGAATCTAAGGGGATCTCTAGTACTGTCACCTGCCTCTGATATCTCTACAACTTCCCTTACATCACCACACTATAACAGCATGCAAACAGGGCATAGATGCAGCTGTACCCCATAGGAACAAGTGCAGGGCAAACCACAGAAACAAACCCACATGGTGGAACCATAATATCAACAAGCTTTACAGTAAAAGGAAAATAATTTCATCCAGAAGTAAGAACAGCAATACCTAGAATGTCAGAGCCCTTGTTACTGTAATAACTAAACAATTCAGGAGATTAACAAAATCCACCAAAGCCAAGTTTGAGGCTAAGGTAGTTACGCAAGCCAAATACAATCAAAAGGCATTTTTAGTTATGTTCGTAATCTCAAAAGCACAATGCAGCAATGCACTGAGCTGATTGTGATCAATGTTACCTACACTGAGACTGAAGATATAGCTAACCTACTAGCCAATAAATTTAATGCTAACTGTACCCCTCACTCTCCCCTTCATCTTTCCCTCAAGATATACCTAAAACTGGCTCAACTCCAGATATCACAAAAGACCAACTCCTAAAAGTGCTATCAAAAGCTAAAAATACTGTATTGATAGGTCCTGATAATATCCCTGGATGCATCTTAAATTCAATGAAGCCCAATTTAGCCACACCCCTAACAAAACTGTTCAGTTTCAGCCACTATACTGTTTTTGTACCAAGTGAATGGAGAACAGCTACAGTCATTCCCCTGTATAAGGGAGGACCTTCCACAGACCCAAGCAATTACAGACCCATAAGTCTGACCACCCTCATATGCAAAGCCATGGAAAGACTTATCACAGAATTAATCAGTAAAGACACAGGGAACATCCAGACACAAGGTCCGTCTTAGTTTGTATTCGCCAAAGGCAGGCTATGCTTACTCAGCTTGGTGGATTTTTTGAAAAGGTCTCAAAGCAATGGATTAGGGCAAAATGGTACACATTGCATACCTTGACCTGGCCAAAGCTTTTGATACAATTCCCCACTCAGGCATAGTAAGAAGGTTAAAAAAACTGGGAATAATAAAGACAAAAAGACCAGTCACTAGTGAAGTCCCCAGGGTGCTGTGCAGGGGCTTCTCCTGTTTGGCATCTACTTTTCTAAAGTAAAAGCCAATAACAAAGGGCTGTGACTAAGTTTGCAAATGACTGCAAGTTAGGTGCAGTTTTTGATCTCCAGTTGAATTAGCCATCCTTCAGGAAGGTTTACCTCAAATAAATAACTGGTGCCAAAATCATGCTTTGAAACTAAGTGCCAAAAAATGCATTATTGTATCCCTTGGGAAGTCATCTATCCCAGAGAACAATATGCCCCTAAGAGATGACCCAGTTGTTCACTATTTGAGAACGTATGTGGACAGTGAGCTATATTTTGACTAACACATGTCTATTGTTATAAGAAAGTCCTTCTATATTGTACAGCTTATAAAGAAAAGGATTGTGTCCAGATCAAGGGATGTTATTGCCCCCTTTTACTCAGGCCTCATCAGGCCAGTCATTGAATATAATGCCCCCTTTTGGCTGTATAAGTCCAGACACATGCAATAACTGAAATGTATACAGAGGTACCTTGTGAAAAGGATTCAATGCCTAAGCGACATGTCATAGATGGACCAACTCAAAGCCCTGTCACTATACTCGGAATCCTACAGACTGCAAGAGGTGATCACTGTCTGGCATTACAAGGCATCCTGCAACCCATTACTGATGAATTTACTGCATATCAGAAAGTCAAATGGCATCAGGGATCTAAAGTTCTTCTACAGCATCAACAGAACGTTTTGGATAGACAGGTATATTTCAGAGGATACCAATACTATGAAACAGATTCTCCATCCACATAAAACAAAGTTCATCCCTGTCCATTTTCAGGTACAACTTAGATCTATGGATGGGTTCAGAAAATGTACTACAGCTCAGCTCCCAGTACTACTTACTAATGGACAGCTACACCTCCTAAATACTTTATCCCATGCATGGGTCCTTTCAAATTATCTATGGCATGGTCCCAGGTATTAACAATGCCAACATAAGACACACTGGTTCCAATACGACACATCTCCTCACTTCCTGATGTAATAAACCACCTGAATCAATGCTTCTCGATCCAAAAAGACTTTATTAAAAAACAGTCAAGCTCTTTTGTCCCAAACACTATTGGGACTTCTTCAAAACTAAATAAAATCCAAACTACAATGTATAAATACATTCATACTGATGTTCATTATGGTCATGTGACTCAATTAACTTAAATAGTATAAAAACCTCAAAAAAGATGATCCCTGTTATTCTCCTTAGGGGCAATATAAAAATATTGACCATGGGATGGGTAAGGCCAGTCTATAACCAAATGGGATAGGCTAATTTGAGCACAAATAAGGAAACTGGCTAGGACTAAAAAGGCTCTCAAGGGCAGCTAGCCTAGTAGTTACCTACAAACCTATGAACCATAGTCATTAGTGTGTTAGCATTCTTTAAAATAAGTTGTTGAGTAGGTACTGGTTAGTGTTAGTTTACTCCATTTTACTTACCGGGTATATTGAACACTATAGCATAGTAGCTTTCATTAATTTATTTTTGTTTGTTCATCAGTATCCCCTTACTAGTGGAGCAAGATAAAAATGTACCTACTTTTGTTGTAAATAATGTCCATTCAAGCATCTGCATGAGTGGGAAAAGGGCAAACAGTATGTCAAGGAATGAGGTTGATTGTCAAATTAGGAATACATCCTTTATTATAAGGGGATTAGGCTCCTGGCTAAGGTTTTTCCTTTCTTGTTTGTGCTGTCTTTCTTTGGTAGTTCTGCAGCCATGCTTGGACTGGAAGGAATGAAATTGATGGTAAGTTTTTCTTTTCAGTAAACAGCTGAGATGGCCTTTATAAATGTATATGACCCCAATGAGGGTAACCCAGAATTTCTAAGGAAGCTACAGGAAGAAAGGACCATAAAGTTACCACAGATTTTTCAAAAGTGTGATGGACGTTAAACTGGAATGCTGGTCATGATTATGTGACCAGTCGGAGGGAAATACAAAAGCAGATTTGTGCATAGTTTGAAGGAAATACACCAATACACCCCCCCCCCCCCTTGCTGGATATATGAAGGGTACAAAATGGTCTCTCTCTCTCTCTCTCTCTCTATATATATATATATATATATATATATATATATATATATATATATAAATATATAAAGAGAGAGAGATGTAGGATAGCTGGTTGAATGACCAGCTATTCTGATGTCCAGAATATTGAAGTTATTACATCAAAACACTAAATGTCAGCATGTTCTACACATCCTCTGGGGATTACTCCAGAGCAGAGTAAGTGTTTTTGCAGGAAGGTATACTCCTCTGCAGTCCCATGTGGGGGGGGGGGGCTGTGTCCCATACACCCTCTGCTAATAATCCTGAGGTTGCAGAATCTATGGGGACTGGGAATATTCCCCTACCCAGGTACTGTCACTCTTGCACACCTGTTGACCATTTTCTGAGTTGACCAAATGGTGTCGACCAAACAAATACCAGTGTAACTGGTCATTTGACCAACTGCCCTAAACTCATATATATATATATATATATATATATATATATATATATATATATATACATATATATATATATATATATATATATATATATATATATATATATATATATATATATATATATATACTGCTTTATTTTTTTGTTGTCTGTCATTAGGCCTGAGATATAAGGGATCATGGACAGAATCATTAATCGTGCTAGATGACTCTCTTGGCAAATGTTGTCAGGATATGGGGTATTCTATAAAGTGTGTAGAACCATGACATTGCCCCATGTTCTTCTCAAAGATAACAATGATAACTGAAATGTAACATACACAGACAGGACACCATCAAAGAAGTCACCCCAATAAGCATTTATGCAGATACTTGTAAAGCACTAGCATGAGCCTCTTTGTCCTGCATGAGTTCCTTTTGAAACAAGGCTACGAAGAAAAGTTATGGAAGGGTCTATATCAGATGAATGAAAAATCCATTCATCGAATACGTAATGATCGAAACTTCATGGAAATCGAAAACGGTATTGTGGGGGGTTGCACACACACCCGCTAAATACATATTCTAACTCTGAGATCGCAGTACAGTGAGGGAAGGGCAAATACCCTAATCCTCACTGTACTGAGACCCCACAATACCGTTTTCAATTTCCGTGAAGCTTTGATCTTTATGTATTCGATGAACGGATTTTTCGTTCATCTGATATAGACCGGTTATTGAAGTATGAGAAAGAGTTAAATGTTCAGCAAAAACACCCTCCATAGTGTGAAATATAACAGCTTTATAGCATAAATATACAAAAAATAGGACAGATTAGTTTGTTGCAGAAGAATACATATTCACCACTGAACAGTGAATGTGTAGTGCTTGGGCACCCAGGTAAAAAACTAAAAAATTTTTGGCAAATTACTTGGTACAATAGTGGCTGACATCTCATTTTATTCAGGAATCAAACTTGAGCTGCAAAGCATGATGATTCTATATGAATTAAATGAAAATTTAACAATTATACACTCATCTGTTTTCTTCATTGAACTTGTCTGGGGAGACATAACTGTGAGGAAATTAGATTGGCTGATAATGGCCGTGGATAAAAATCTGGAAAAGTAGGTACTGGAGGCCCAGTCTGTTGGCATTTAGAATAGGTTAGCTATCATTAGGCTTTTGAAAGGAAAATCTGTAGGACCTGTTGGCTTCCATTTGAAATTTTGTAGGTTAGCAAAATATGTTATCTTTGCTATTTATTAAGGCTTATATCAAAAGACTAAAAAGAAAGGTGACTTTGAATCACTACTGACAGAGAGCTTGGTAGCAGTCTCTCAAGTCAGCAAAAGAATTCCATCTACCCTACTAACCTCATAAATTTTATCTGATTTCATTGATAGATTAAAATAACTAGATTTTAGCCAAGTTGTTGATGATTAGAATCTATTCCTACATGAGTTGATTTCGCATCTGTTACAAGTAACACAATGTTGTCTAGCATTTTATCAATATTATGCAGGTTTTAAATAGGATTTAGGGCTCAGTGAGTGCTCTGATCCTAGATTTGATCAAAACATTTCATAGCACAGAATGAGACTGTATGTCTGATACTTTTTCAGTGATAGAATTTAAGCCAAAGTTTTTCATATAGGTAAATGCTGTTATACTACTTGCTTTTCTTTAACTAAAAGGGGGCACAACATTAGATCTGTTCTACATCATGTCTCTGAGTTTAACAAAAGAACATTTGAATATATTCCATAACAGTTAGGATATGTGTCCAATAAGATCAAATGGATTGTCAGTGCAGTTATCAAAGTTGCTCTTCTGTACTAAAGACTATATTATTCTGAATTCACAGCTGAGGTAAGTCTTACCAACACTTGATGTTATTATGTATTTTCAAACAGATTGTAGAATTAAGCATCATTTGGGAGAAGTCCTGAATTTGTTATGTTTGGCTACAACAGAAACAGCTGTGTATCTGGGTATGTGTTAATTGCCAGATTTTCTTTACTAATTTAGAAACTTATGTGAGAAGTTAAATTTCCTTCAATTGTTTTATCTGGAGAAAATGTTTCTGCTTAAAATATTGGCTGTACTACATATTGTATGCTTATTTGCTCATATAGCATTTCCCACTTATTTGCTCATATAGTACTTCCCTTTGTCTTTGACTGTATTAAGAAAACTCTTTTTTTCTGTAGAGGGGAAGAATTATTAGTATATTAACAGCTGGATTACAACATGTGCATTGTTTCCAGTTAGTGTTAAAATCATGGCCTGTAGATTATTTGAGTGAATCAAAGCCAATATGGGAAGCCCTGAAGGAGGAAATATATCCAGAACTTTGGAGGACTGATTAAGGTATATTTTGCTAAAAGTGTGAATGGACATTCATGCCATCTCATTTTCCCATTTGAAGAATGTAAGAAAGGAGGTGGTGTAACATGGTGGTGTCTGATGAAGGTGTATTGTGAGTTATGGGGTTATAAGAAAGAGCACATTTATGAACAAGGCAGTGTTTGGCAAGACTGGTACTTTAAGAAGAACAAATAAGTAATATACATTGCACTGGGTGAATGTGGTCAGCTTAAGCAGATTCATCCATTATTAGCTAAAGAATGAATTATCACATAAGGCTACAATGACATACTTTCAGTGATGGCATGTAACTGAGGCTATACATCTGACCACTTTAGTGTACTGGGAAATTTCTGGTGCTACTTCTTCGTATTCCATGAAGGAGCTGTTAAGAATCAAGTAGACAATGGAAAACATCATGCCCTCCATGGCTTTTGACAAGAGAACACTTTTAAACCATATGAAAAAGTGGCTTCCTATAAATAGTGTCTGTTCACTCATTTTAAAAAAGTATATTATGCAGTAGCCCTGAACCCCATTGAGATATTGTTGGATGTTTATGTCTCATCTTGTGTCATGCTGAAGTGGTTGTGGATCAGGTGGGGGAATTCAATGCATTTCTTGTAGACTGTACTACAGCACCTGAGACTCAGAGGTCATTTTTAACTTGATATTTGTCGCACTAACTAAAGGGTGGATCTGAAAAGAATATCATAGGATCCTTCCTTAGATTCCTACGTTGGAAGAACTCTTGACATATAACCTGAAGTGCTGAACAAACGTTTGTGGAGCAAAAAAGATGAATTTCACTGAAAGGCTGTACAGAGGAATCTATACTACCTCACTGGAATGGCGTGAGGATTAGGATTAATAAAATTCAGTTGACAAAGCAGTGTAATTATACAACAAATAACAGAAAAGGAAAAGCTTATTAAGCAGACTTCTAAGATCAGAAAGGTACATGACAGGCTTTTGTTAAGCACCAGTAAGAACAGTTAACATCAAGACTCACAATGGGGATTGAGCATAGATAGTGGCAGAAGGTAAAACAGCTTTGAAAGTATTAGATACATTTCTCTGCCACCCTTAAATAAAAAAATGTGGCAGAACAACGTTTCTACAGCTTGTAAATATGTTTATTTTACAGATGGACACTTCATTAGTGCCTCTGTTTGACAGCAACAAAGTATTTTACTGGCTTTCAAAGGCTTTAAAAGCTGGTAAAACAGTTTAAGCTCCTACACATTTTTTCTTTAGTTTTTTTTCTTTAACTTGCAGCAGTTGAAGCAGTTAAAGCACAACAAGGAATTTTGATTAGATCTGATTGATCAAAACCAGCATTATATGTTCTCGACGTGGACAACAAGATTCTCCTCTTAAGTGTTGCGCTCAAAATGAATGCCTTTGCATACATGGCTTTAACACAATTATCGTCCTCTACTTCATGAGACATATGTGTTTCTGTACAACAGCTAGATAAACTGTTAAATGATGATATTGAGCAAAAATAAGTAAAGGGAATATACTTTTGATTTTGCTACAGAATGTTAATTTGACTGGTATATTGGATATTTGTATTGTGATGGTCATGTTAGAATACAATAAAAAAGAAAAAAACATGAACTGATATGAGTTGAGGGACAAAAAAAACAAGCTATGCCTGCTCTACTCCTAACCTCCTCAACTCCGAGTTAAGGAGAAAGCCAGGTCCATTCTTCCAAATCTATGCACCTCAACTTTGACTGCTTGGTACACTTGTAACAAGGAGTCTTTGACTGCAAGTACTTTACTGACCTTTCTTTCTGAATGCTAGAAATTAATGCTGGTAATACACTTAAGATTGATAGGCGTCTGCTGATCACACCCCCGTACCACATTGCACCTAGTGCCAATGCCCCATTTACCCCACCCTAGTTATGTCTCTACAAAAGCAAACAAACAAATGAAAAAAAAATACAGACCCCTGTTTTTCCATTCCCTAGTTGTCCAAGTCCTATTCCTCAAAATATTACCATCCAAATGCTTCATGCATTCCTAGATATGTCACTCATTTCTGCTCATATTAGTGCTATATTCTTATAAAACAGAGGCCTGACCCTAACTTTAAACTTATTTTTTGCAGGGTAGCATCCCCAGATGTGACCCCTGAACTTATATATACTAATTCCAATAGCACCATACATCATTGGAAAGGGAATATCCTGAGAAATGGTCATCTTGGACTTAGTATAAACAAGCCTATTTTTTCAGCCATTCAGTCACTGTGTTTTTTGGGTTTAGTGGGTTCCAACATGTATAATGGTTTCCCACTGGATTCAATTACCACAATACTTAATCTGTACTCATCTAGTCACACCTCATTATGTTATCTCTAATGCTGATAATTTCTAATCTGTAAAGAACATTATCCTGCAGAACTCGCTTTTCAGAAAATTAAGCTCGAATGAAAAATGTATTCTTGTCACCACTAGCTCAAGCAGTACTGTTGGGGACATTCTTTATTCCAACAATGTCTCCAAATTCTGGAGCAAGTTGTCATTTCCACTAAAACAAATAGACAAATTAAAATCCTTACTTGGATAATGTAGAATTCTCACATCGCTACCACTTTTATAACACACCTTGCTTGTAGACAACTTAATCATAAACTCAAATTATGTTTTGAGTTGCATTGTCTCACCTCCCATTTGTCCACAGTATTCTCAGGTTCCTCTTAATTCTCCCTTCCCCTATTCTTCATCTTGTATCCATTATATTGTCTCCTACTTTCTCCATTATTTATCCTATATATTTTGACCTTTGTTCTATCTTTTTCATCCTTTTTATTCTCAGCTCTTCAAAGTTGTATCCCTTTTCCTCTCCTCCCAATGATCCTTTTATATTCCATCTCAGCTAACACCAAAATGCTACATCACTCTACATTTTAAACTAACATTCTTAGATATGTACACTGCTAAATATATTCCATTTACTTTGGTTGTAATGTTGTACCATGAAGCAACTTTAACAACTAAATTAAAATATTTTTAATATTTGATTAACTGAATGTCACTGGTGGCAATCTGTTTCTATTCTTATTATCCATCTTATATTCATATTAATGTATTTGTTTACAATTGTATATATTATGCCATTTCTGTATGTTTTCTTTTTGTCAGACCTTCTCTGCATAGTCCTTGTTTGATAATAGGCTTTCACCTGATCAGAATATCCTGGTCGACAAAAACAAATAAAATAAATTATCAATAAAACAAAATAACACTAGATGGCATTTCTAAATCTGACTAATTATCAAGCAACATGGTTTTGGACCTGGTCATAGGATCGTGGCAGTTTTCTACATACTTTTTGACTATGTGTGGGATAACACAAACTGAAGTAGTCTTACTGGCATATGGCTTATAGGTCAAAGGTGCATATTTGATTCCACCAACCAGGGTTCGATTTATGACAAGCTCATTTTAAATTCCTTTGCTAAAGGAACAGTGACTTGATTTGACAATTAACATGCATGTCAGCATTAAAAGATTTTCCATTCTTCAGTTACTTAATGATTGTGGATTTTGTTTATCCAAATTGAAGCCATCCAGTACAGATAAGAGACTAAAGTTTAGACTTGACTACACTAATTAATGACATTTACAATATAGTACAGGTCCACTGCTAATGTTCTGAGGTTTCCAGGGCTGTTGCAAGTTGGCGCATCACATTACCTTATTGTATCCCACCTCTCCTGTCTGTCTTTCACATCCTTATACACTCATATATTGTCTTAACACTTTCTCAGCTTTGCTTGTTTCATACTTGCTTTGTGCTGCAACTCCATAAGCTCTGCCACTCCTAATGGATTATGTAATTGTCACCTCCACTTGCACTGCAACTGGTGGGTACCAATGTACCAGCCTCCAGTGCAGAGCTACCGGATGCAGGTGGTTCAGGTAGGACAGGAGGCTGGAGGCAGGTCTGGCAGGCTGGGACACGTAGTGCTGGTTATGCTGGTGGTGGTAATGCTGCCACCGGTGGGGATGACTGCCCATTCAGATGTGGTCAGTGCAGGTTGATGTGCTGCTGCATACAACAGTAACAGAAATGTAGAGAAATAAAAATGTACAAAAGAGAAAGGATAGAAACAAAGAGGGTGCGGGCAGAGACACACAAAAACATCAGAACAGCATTCTTATCTATGTTCATACTCTTTGTTAAGAAAAATAAAATTTTAGTAGTAGGGTCTACACACTTATACCTTCAAACTGGTTGCTTGTTTAATTATATTTGGGAGTGTAAGGTCTTATGCCAAAAGCTATTATCATACTTATGATAATTGCAGGAGCAATTTATCAGGACAGCATATCAGTGCTTGTATCCAGTGATGCTGTTTCAGTTTTGACCATTATAGACATACATGAAAAATGTGTTGATCACACAGTAAAATTGTCACACACAGGTGATGCATATTAGACAGATATGTGTACTGTATATTGTGGCATGCCATCCAAGTAGTAATTATGACTAAAGACATATATGGACATTGTTGTGAGGCAATGATATTACTGAGATTACACATATAATATTATGCCATAGCAACAGATAGTTCTGGTGGGTAGGGGAACTGAACCCATAGCCATCATAAAAATTACAGTGCACATTGACTTAACATGATGAACCACTTCTTCACCTATTCAGGGGATGGCATGCAGAAGCAAAATTCTAACATTACATAGTCATACTACTTACAGTAAAGTATATCAGTACTGACAGATGTTTACCTGCAAGTGGTTCTTCAGTTTGATTCTTGGATGGGGTGTCTTCTGTATGGAGAATGCATGTCCTCCTTATGTTTGTGTGGGCTTCCTGCAGGTGTTCCAGCTTCCTCTCACATTCCAAAGACATGCAGTAGGTGGATTAGCCACTCTAATTTGGCCATGGGGGTAAGTGTGCATGTGAGTGTATGGTGTGGAAGAACAACAGTGACAGTGCTAGCCACCTGGTGGTGTAAACCTTGGCTGTAGATGATTGTCACTGTAAAATGATACCCTGACCCCATATGCAAAAATGAGAAAAAGGGGCTATGGATGGATGGATGGATGGATTTTTTTACCTCCTGTACAAATATTGTATACCATTATTTTTAATTGCTATGACTATCAATAAGGAAACAGACATATCTTCCAAAATAGCAGCTATACTTACTCAGCACTCTCTCTTAAGTGCTTTAGTCTGCTCCTGTGCATCTTAGCAAGGGCTGGCGATAAACAAAAAACATAATGAAAAGTTTCCTGGTGACATTCATAGGCATGTATTGTCAATGATTGGTGCCATGCATTTGTGGTAGTTGAGTCTTAATTTCATGGACCAAGCAGTTCAGGCTGGAGGTAACACATGTCACTGTAGTGGTGAAAGCACCATTCCTGTGGAAGGAATACCAGAAAAACAAGTGACAGCCAAACTATTCCAGACTTCAGCCTTACCTTGTGAGCTGGTATATCCCTCCTGCAGGAGCCTGCGGCTGTACTGCTTATGGAGGATGTCAATAAAGATATTAGATTGCTCCTCACTCTACCTCTATGCTCTAAAAGGAACACTATCCTCACCTTCTCCAGCCATAACAGTCTCAGTTTCAAAGATGTTGAGAAAAATAGCAGGGAAATGATGCCCAAATTACTTCTGCTTGCATGTTTATACCCTTTGCCCAATGACAAGCATGCACAGGCACTTCCTTTGTTTGATGAATATCAAAATACTACAATACAGGTACTGTATTATTCTGGCTCCAGTGGTACTTTAAGGTGTGAAAAATGGCAGTCCTTCATCCTTCTTTTTGCTGCTGAAAATAAAAGTTTAGCAGAAACTCCATCTTCAGGTGGGTAATTATGATATGACAATTTTCTCCAATCTAATATAAGTGGTTTATGTCACATGCATGGAGCTTTCCACAGTGCTCTGGCATGTGCATGGCACAATACAGACCTCAACATAATGTTTATCAGGCTTGATCATCATACAGGTTTAGGAATTCAAAAAAGATAATTAGATGATCACTAATTACCATACTCATCACAATCAGAGCAGGTAATCTACACGATATAAATCTGCTGGATTCACATACAGTAGATTAGCTAGGGTGGAGGTAGAGGAGGCAACTGCCCCAAGTGCAAAGCGATGGGAAAATGAGACTGAGAAATGCCAATTGCTCTTTAGTAACAGTGCATACCAGCTTTTAAATGCCAGTATTGCATTTGTGGTCAAAGCTGAGTACTGTATTAATCCATGTGTGGTCTAATTGCTTCAACTGCTTGCTACAGATGTTGAAAGCAGTTTGCTGCAGTCTAAAAAGAAAACGAAGAATGTGCTCCATGCATAGTATAAACTGTAGCAACTGTTTGCTATAAATGTAGCAAGCAGTTTGCTACAGTTTATATTATTTTTTCATACTTAAGCCCCTTAGCTCTTTGTGCTCCTTGTGCATAAACTTTAGCAACTGCTTGTTATTAATGTAACAAGCAGTTTGCTACAGTTTATATTATTTTTTTCATACTTAAGCCCCTTAGCTTTTTGTGCTCCTTGTGCATAAACTTTAGCAGCTGCTTGTTATTAATGAAGCAAGCAGTTTGCTACAGTTTAGAAGAAAAATTTTTTTTTTCTTACTTTTATTTTTTTTTTTAATTTTCCTGTCCTGAGTAGGGATGGGGTTAACTCATTAATTATCCAATGAATGTTGTGCATCTCCATATCAGGGAGTGACTCCAGGTCCACAGATCATCACTGTGCTAGTGAAGGTAAACGTTTCTTCAAATCCTGCTACATCTCTTACATCAAGGAATTATTTCTACATAAGATTGTCTTTTTATATAATGCATGTGGTACTTTTTACACTTATTTCTTTGTACAAGGGTAGCTTTTTTGTGTTATTTACTGTAGGGCCTAAAAGTGCATCAGTTTTTCAGCGTATCTGCAGGTATTGGCCACAGGTGTCTGAAGGGTTACATTGCAAGTATACTAGCTATGGCAGCATGCAGGGACATTATAGGAGGTTTTAGCAATCTCAGTGTGCCAAACACCAGCATAATGCTATGTACCTTAAACTTTGTGATTTTTACAAACGTTATGGCTAATAATCACGGACGTTTTAAGTTTCATGCTTAACTTGCAGTCATGTGTTGGTATTGAAGGAGTGGAGGAATACAGTTAAGACACAAATAATGGCTAGAATTCAGTCTTGTGTATACATGTATGTTAGTGACAGTCTTTAATAAAGCATAGTACACAGCTCATTATAATGTTATTACTATTAGTATTTTGTAGGTCAAAAGCTGTTAATTCTAGTGCTTTCTATAGACACAGAGCTATGCCTAAGAAACAGGCACAGGTAGGACATCAACCCATAAGCCCAAGTTTATAGAGGCTGAAAATGAGATGGCACAAGACCCTCCTTCTCATTGGTAGATAGCTCTTGGCAGTGCATTCTGCTCACTGGTGCTTTCATGACCATGTCTGGTGTGAAGCCGTTGCCAATATTGATGCTGTGGGTGGTCAGGGTCATAATTATGATATTGTTTGCCAATGAGTGACTGATAAAATCCATACCACCATCAGACAGTGTCACAGGAAACCATTGTACTCGGTGACTTTAATATAGACTGGAACACCCGTGCCACCCATAAACTCACAACCCATATAAATCTCTATGGCTTCTCTCAAACTATTACCACCCCCACCAGAATCCGTAAACCCAGTTGCAAAGAAAGTATCTTAGACTGGATCTTAATTAACAGCCATTCTCTCTCTTATAAAGTAGGTATCCTTCCTGATGATATTAGTGACCATTCACTTACCTATATATGTAGACAAAAATCCTTTAACCCAAACCAAACTACCTTTAAAATCACCCGCAACAAAAAAAATGTAATCCAGCAAACTTTCAAGCGGAACTTCAAGCCTGTGACTGGTCACCCTTAAGGCACCTCCCACTTGATGAAGCAGTATCCTATTTTAACTCCAAATTCTTACAAATTCTTGAATTCCATGCCCCCTCATGCTCTATAAGAACTAGAAGCAAAGCAGCCCCATGGCTTACTAAAGAAACCAGACAACATATCCTACAAAGAAATAAAATCTGGTCCAAATGGAGAAACACTAAAGACCCAATTGATCGGCAATACTTTAGACAGCTAAGAAATGCCCCCAAAAAATCAGTAGTCCAGGATAAAAAAAGCTATTACTTTAAACTCCAGAAAAAGCACCATAATCAACCCCAAACCTTCTGGTCAGGCATAAATAGACTTTTACACCCAGGCCCTCCAAAACACCAACCCCATCAGGTCTCTCTAAACACTCCAAACCAGATTGCTGATGCTTTCAATACCTTTTATACTGAAACTGTCCAATCTCTAGCTAACACCTTACCACCTGTTAACTCTACTCTCTCATCCTCCCTAAGAATCATACCATCTACCTTTCACTTAAAACTTATTCCTACATCTATACACTACTTCATAAGCTTAAACCTTGTACTCCCTCAGCTGATCTCCTACCACCTGGATACCTTCAAACTGCTGCAAAAGTTCTTGCCTATCCCATTTCTATCCTAATCAATAGAACCATAACTGAAGGCTCCATTCCTTCTCTCTGGAAAATTTCTCACATAATCCCACTTCACAAGGGTGGTAACTCAACTGAACTCTCTAACTTTCGGCCTATAGCCCTACTCTCTCCACTAGCCAAAATCATGGAAAAATGCATCCATCAACAATTTCTTGACCACATTCTCCAAAATAACCTTCTAGCTGACTGTCAACATGGTTTTAGGCCATTCCACAGTACCACCACCGCTCTCCTATCCTTTACAGACTGCATTAATAAACATCATAACAATAACATGCTCTCCTCTGCACTCTTCATTGACCTATCTAAAGCTTTTGATATGGTTAACCATCAAATACTTCTCAACATACTCAAAGCATTCACACTTGACACACAGGCATTACAATGGTTCAAGTCCTACTTACATAATAGACAGCAGGCTGTCCTTTGGGATAATAACCTATCCAAACATCTCCCCATTACCCTTGGTGTCCCTCAAGGCTCTATCCTGGGACCTCTACTCTTCTCCATATTCATTATTGACCTTTCTATAAATTTACCTCTACCTAACTGCATACAATATGCAGATGACTCCACTTTGATTTGTAAAGCCTCCTCTTCATCTGAACTCCAATCCATCACCCAAACAGTATTTAACCTAGTAGAAAACTAGTTCCAACAATGTTCCTAATCCTAAATTCCAAAAAAAGCCAAACTATTGCTATTTACTCCAACTATTAAATCCTCTCCAATAGATTTCTCTATTACATCAATCGATGGTACAATCATAGCTCCTGACCCAGCTACCAAACTCTTGGGTGTAATGATTGACCACAACCTCAACTTTGACTCACATATTAAGGCTACTATTAAAACAGTAAACAGAAAACTTGGATCCCTGTATAGGATAAAACCTTTTCTCAACCCAGAAGCCAGATCTACAACTGCCCAGACCCATCTTATCTTCACCCTCCTCTATGCCTCACCCATTTATACTAATCTTTCCAAAAGCAAATTAAATAAATTGACCACTTCTTATAACAATATTGACAGGTTTGCTACTGGGTCCCCATTTAGAACTCATCACTGTCTAAATCTCAAACTTCTAGGATGGCTAGAACTACATAACCAGCTAGAATATCAACAACTCACCATTACCCATAAGATTCTGTATCAGCCTAGTAATACTCCTATTCTCAGTAGCCTCATCTCCCCCTACACAAATCTTACTACCCTTCGCTCAGCAAATAAACTACTGGTTACCATCCATAAATCCCACAACAAGGCAGGTGTTTCTCTTTTCTCAAATTCAGTGGGGAAGATTTGGAACAAGCTTTCCATTAAACTTACATCTCTTTCATCATTACCATTCTTTAAGAAGCAACTAAAAATTCAACTAAAAACACAATGGCTATGTTCATGTACTAACCCTGACTAATACCCCGCAGTATAACATCATTCTATACCTCTCCTCCAAAACCCACATTGCAGAATTAGTACATTCTTCCCTCACTCCCTTCTTAGTATCTTACTTCCAGGGAACTATTACTGAGCATGTTCTTTGCAACATTCTTTCTGCTGTGAGCACATGTCTTCCACCTTCTATATAGACCAACTATTCTTTCACTATGACTGTAATTACTTCTTTAAGTATATATATTTAATAACTTTCTTATTTTCAGTGTTATATTTTTTTATTATAACCTGTATACTTCATTGTAAAATGTACATTCCTAACCAACATACTCTATGGTGAATGTCAAATGCTTTCCCATGGAAATAGTAATGTATTTGCTTTGTTAAACTCAGTAGTCACATTCTGTATAATTAGGTTCTGTATAATTATGTTCTTGAAGAAAATCTTCATGTATATGTATGTAGATATTTTTGGACTTTTTCTGTCCTGATTTATTTAGTTGGAGCTTATCTCCCCGGGCATCTACTGAAAATGGACATGTATCCAGTTAGACTAGCCCAGTCAACAAATGTAAAATAAAAATCATAATAATAATATAAAAAATAGAAGGTGACAGATGGCGGGCTATCTACTGAACCACCCCTTATTTAACAGTAATACCACCTTCACAGAGTTTCACATTGTGGTGCTGGACATCAGAACAGAGCTGGGTAGGCCCCCAGGACTTGTCTGGTAGTTGGCTTAGAGGATTAAGAAGCTGCTAACAAGCTGTTTCCTGTGGTCCAAAGTGGCAAAGGGTTTGATTCCCTCAGCCTCCATCACCTAACCGTGTGACTTTGATTAAGTCACTTAACCAGACATCACTCCCAGGCTGAGTCTGAAAAAGTCCATGGACTGCTCTACCCTGGAAAACAAATGCATATAAAATAAAAATGTCCAGCGATACTGCCATAGATTTGTAGTCTTACATTCACTATCTGTCCCTACTCTGAACTGTTAGTCACATTACAGTTAAGAACACCTTTTTCACTGTTGTCATACAGGAACATCTGGCATCCAAGTGCAACATCCATTTGCACAAGGTATGGACAGGTTTATAATCATATTTTAAAGTTGTAAGGATATCAATTGCATGTGTAGCTGTGTTGCTGGGTCATACCTATACTGGATATATTCTGTTTGGGTGTATTCACTGATGAGCCATTCTCTGGCACCTGCACTGTGGAGTTACCCTGTCTGATACTGTATGAACATTAACCTCTGATAATGATGGCAGGGATAAGCAGGTACATTCATGGGGAGCAGAATATGTGTTGGATACAGGAAGTGTTCCCCTCCCCCACATCTCTTCCTAAGATTATGGACACAATCTCTAAGCCAGTGCATTCAAAGGACACACTAGCATCCGAAAGTGGTATGTTAATGGCGGCAGTGTAGATCAGGGAAGTGTGGTGACCCCTTGAAGAGGTATATAAGAATGTGACCCTAGCTGCCAGAGACAGGAGAATCCACACAGGGGAGGTTGGTACCAGTGCTCACAGGAGGTATTCTTACCACCATCCCGATGAGGTTGGTGTCTCAGTATCTGTTGCTCAGTGTACATGCAAGACCATCATGGAGTCATATAAAAGTTACACCATAGCCTAAGTAGAGGTTGTGAGGTTGTTCCAAACTGTGCATTTTGACTTACGAGAGTATATGACCTGCATCTGTAATTTGTTGGACAGAATGAATCACACATTGGAGCATGCAGTGTCTTCTCTGGGTTGTGTTTTGGGCAAGTGGCTGTTCCCATAGCCGGTCATCTACTATGGCCTCATATGTTAGCTGACCTGGACACAGATGAATGAGATCCCATTCAAATACATGGTAGCACTTCCATAACAACAATAGTCATAGATTTGTCTACTTCCAGGACAGGCTGTCCTCATGGTCATGGTTGTCATCAAGCTGGTGCATCCTCAAGTTAATGTCAGTTACAGTCATGTAACACACCAATATCTAGTCAGGATTGTGATTAAGCCAGTGGAGTTCTTCGCATAGCCATCTCTCATGGACCAGGACATGCAGGGGAAGCTGAACCCATCCTTAGGCCCCAGCAGAGTGGTGGACCATGACCTGAGGCTGTGTCCCTACAGATACACGCACACACACACACACACACACACACACACACACACACACACACACACACACACACACGCACGCATGCACGCACACACACACACACACACACACACACACACACACACACACACACACACACACACACACACACACACACACACACACCACCTTCCTCAGCTCACCTCCCACTTCCTCTCACACTGGCCCTTCTCAACATTAACCCCCTCTTACTAGTTCTAGCACATCTCCTAAAACCACCTTTGTTCTTATATGTTTCAGCACTAACAGTAACATACTTCCCTGGGAAAGACATGGACTCTTGCACTCCATTTCCCACTTGTGCAAATGCTGAAAACTGTGCCCTACCTTTGTACATTGTCAGTTGGATTGTCTCTATGTGATGCACAGTGTGGCCAGCCTATGCATGAATAAGCTTTGTCTGGTATTTTTATATGCATCATTTTTATTGTCATGTATCTACTTAGCTCTTGTATAACTATGTTGTAAAGTTATGTACAGTCCACTGGCTATTTGCTAGTGCCATGTTGTATTTTGCCTGCCTCCACCTAGCATGGTCATCCCATGCTGCTGGTTCCTCTTCTAATACCTCATCTGTATCAACTGCTGATGGCTGTGGTGCTGTGACTTGTAGTCCCTGCATGAAGCCACATGGCTGTAACTGCTTCCTAACTATAACAATGCACAACACAGCACATACAGTAAGTTTTTTTGCACACACGGTGGGGTCATACAGCAGAGCACCATTGGCTGCATCCAGGCAGCAGACCTGTGACTTCATCACTTCAGACACATATTCTCTGATGTCTCTGATTTGTGCTATGACATTCTTGTAACCATAGTCAGTTTGGATATGAGGATATCTAACAAAGGTCATGAGCCAGGGTTCTGAAACATCTCCAGAATCACCCACAAGATGTCCCTGTGTGAAATCATCTCTTGCAAACCATTCACAGAGGTCACATGTGTGCCATATATGTGACTGAGAAACTGCCTGGGTGGCCTGCGCACACATTGCAGATAATAGCCTGTGCATTACATACTGCCCGGCAGTTGATTGAGTGGCACTCTTTCCAGTTAACTACCTCCTTCCCACCTCACCAGGTGGGGACTTTATTTGAATGTGGGTTTAGCCTATGTCCCCTGTAGCTCAGGAAATTAAACTACACCATAGAAGTCCTGTATGGTGTTTTTCTACTTTGGGGTATATGGGGATTACATATATTTCCCCACCATGCTGAAGGATGGCATCAAGGAACATGTGGTATATTCTTGAGGCAGATGCTTGCGATATACTCTCTGCTTCCCTGGAGGCTTGCATAAAGGTCCCTGAAATCCGTATATTTAAAGCAAAATACAACTAAGTATCCACTGGGATGGGTAATCCATCACTCCCATGGGGCTACAGATGAGGCTGACACATGTCCAGCATTTGTTGCATGGAGTCCCTTTCCACATTGTAGTGGACCAGCACATCATTGTCATAGAGGGCATGAAATATTAAGCATGGTTGTAAAACCCAGTTTCTTCAAATGCCATCATCATGCACTGTCATCTACAGCAGCAACTATGAGACCCTCTTGTAAATGTATGCTTACAATAGCTGTGGCAACACCTTACATTGTTCGCTAACTTACACTGCCTGAATATCAGCATCTAACCATGCACAGATGCATGGTTGATGTAACATCACTGCACAGGATTTAAACGTTTCTGAATGCATCCACTATGTTTTTCCTCATATGCTGTACTTCATTATACAGTCATTAGCATATAAAATGGCTAACCATGTAATTTCAGCTGGATGTATTGAGTAGTTGCATTTACTGATTTGAAGATACTTTGAGCATTGCATGATGTTGCACAAAATTAATTAGCTAAATGAAGTAAAGTTTTATTAATTAATCTCTATATTTGTGTACTTCACTGCACTCCACAGTATCTTCATAAAAACCTAGACGCTTCAGACTATTGAATATTTACATAATTTAATTATTTTGTACTTGCACTGTTACAAGGGTGAGAGGTTGGTGTAGTGGTTAAGGTGTTTACCTTACAGACACAAGGTGCAGGGTTTGATTCTTACATGAAGTAATTGGCTAGGCTTAAAATAGCTTATAAGTGTAGTTAGCCTAGTACTAATATATGAGCCTATGTGTTTACTATTGTATTATTTAGACAGGTTACCCATTTACTTGTCTTTCTTCTCAAAATAGAATATAAAAAGTTTGAGGAATCTAGTTACAGAGTTTCAGCTTGATGGTTTTCTTTATTCTTGTTCTGAAACTCATTTGACTAATCTAGGCACATGCTCTTTCTTCTTGCTTTCTCTGTATTTCTGGATAGTAAAGGTTCAATGTTGTTCATTGATTTATCATTTGTTTTGCACATTTGCATGTTTGACTATTTCATGTTTTAATTGCATGATGATTGGTCACAAGCACATAAATAAAATAAGCTTGAATATATCATCCAGGAGGTCTGTCTGGCTAAACCAGTGGTTCCTTAATTTGTGTTGTGAGGAAGCAGCCTGTGACCACCAAGTAAAGTTGTTGGGGGAGAGTTAAGTGCTTTCACTCAACTCATACTATAAAATAGTGAGACTGAAGATAGTTTCCTTTAATGTTAGGAGTCCTTATGTATCTGAAAAAGGTGTGAGTTCACAACTATTAGAGTTCTCATAAAGTACATATGACTTTATCGGAGGAATTCACTGGTAGCCCAAAACATATGTCAAGGGTGTTTAGGTAGAATACGGAAATCATGTACCTGCAATTCTTTGGTGTCCATTATAATGGGAAAAAAGTCAAAATGGCAGGAGAACATATCTTAAGGATAGGAATGGCAAAAGGTGATACTTTGTTTCTTATTTGGGATGAATCATTTATGTTTGGTTTGAATATTTTCTATTAAGGTGTTTAGTTCTAAAGCAACCAATTAATCATGTCACAACAGTGAAACAAAAACATTTTTGAGCTTTCACTAAAACAATACACTATTTGATAAACAACTATGGCTAACAACGTACAAATGCAATATCCTATGTAATTTTGAAATGTTAGTTATGTTTCTCACTAATTCTAGCTCATTAAAATCAAACTTAATTTTCATACTTCTAATGTTGAAGAAGTTTTACAAATCTGCTTTAAAGAGTATGAACCCCAGTTATCCCTGTTGATCCAGAAACCCAAGAAGATCAATTAGAGTGGTCCCAAGAGTACAGATCAAATCAGCCCTCCCCGACATCTCTTGTACCTGGACGTTTCCAGGATCATTCCCCCAATAACAGCCATGTAAAAATATAAGAACTTCACTACAGTCTTTATTATTCTTTACTGATCACCCTATAAGTTGGTAACCCATGACATGTTTGCTGATTAGACCCATGGAATCAGGCTTTGCACCTTACATAAGGAACTTTTTGCCTCTTTTACTATTAGTAGCATCTACAGCTTTATTGTAACACTCAGAACTACCTCCACCCTTCTTTCCCTTTTGGTATAGTTTTAGAGTACAAGTTTTACCATGCAAATACCAGTAACTACATCTCCTCCTACAGCCGATGCAAAAAAGCTTTAGGGTCTACTTTTGCTTTCATAATGAAAGTGCCAGAAATGTATTCTTTCTAATTGCCAGCTTCCATAAAGCTAAAGATTTCTTACCTAAAAACTTGCCTCATCACTCCTTTTCTTACAGATTCTTCTTTCTAGCATTTTGTAATACATCACCCCATATCACTATGCCTGCCCATATCTAGTTTGGATATTCCTCCTGTTTTGTGAAGAAACTAACTTTTTTATTCCACATAGACCCTTAGGTTGAGGAAGATGGACTGCTCTTGCTATGAGTCTGCTTTTTCCATTCTCCTTCTGCTATCACAGTGATTTTGATCTAGTGTTACCACAAAGGCCAAGGAATACCTAAGTAAAGTAGTATCTCCACAAAAGTTTCAACTTCTACTTACCTTTAAACATTGCTTCACTGCCTATCAACACCATGCCCTGGTTACCCACCTCTGCATCGCTGATTACATGCTTTATAATTTTGTGTTGCTTGAAGGAGGTAGGCAGTTTCCAGACTACATGCATTACATTACCGCAGCACAGTGGTGCAACAGTTAGTGTTGTCACCTCACAATAAGAGGTGGTCCGGTTTGATTCATGTCTGGGGGGTCTTCTGTGTGAAGTCTGCATGTCCTCCCTGCATTTGCATGGGTTTCCTCTGTGTGCTCTGGTTTCCTCCCACATTCCAAAGACATGCATCTGAAATGTTTCTCCCTGGGCCTCCATTGAAAATGGGCTCTGTCCTTGTTGGACTTTCACTGTGAACAAATGTTAAATGAATACTAGTGTGGAGATCATCAGCTTAACACTCTGAAGAACTATCCCCCTCCTCTTTAAGTAGTATTCCTTAGATCATTTGCAAATGAGATAAGCTAAGCACCTTTCATTTGTATCATTCACAGAATTTCTGACTCAAAACTCAATATTTTGGGTCTATGCTGCTTTCCATCTCTAGATAGCCTTTCTGCCTTCTTTATTGTCCTCACCATACTATACTGGTCTTTATTACATTATACTTAGTAACAGTATCTCAAAATGTGAAATTCCACTTCAGTGCTGTCTTTTCCACTTTTTTTCCAATAGAAACAAATTGTTCTTGTATGACAGGAACAAGGCATGTTTTCCTTTCTCCTCCTCAAGTAACTAAATTATTGCAGTTATACTTGAGCTCCCCCCCACACTGGAAGTATTATAGTGTTTGAATTTTATCATAGACATGCACAGTTTGCCACTCCCTAATCCTACTAAATTCTGGCAGCATGGTTTAAGCTGCTGCCCTCTCCTTTTGTAGAATTCAATAGGTGGAATTCATCTGGTCCCCATCCATATTTGCACTGATTTTGCTGACTGCTAAGTGGAATTCCAATAGTGTCGTAAATCCACCCAGACTTGACAAATAATTTGTGCTTTTCACAATATTCTTTTCTCAGTTTCACCCACATCAACATTCCCTAACTCTGATAACATTATCATTATATACCTCTGAGATGAATTCTTTAAACCTCTGCCTAATCTCATTTAATTTGTGGTTAGCCTTGTTTGCTTTGCCTCTTAGCTCTTTCAGCCCTGGAATTTAATTTCATAACCTAAATATGTTAGCTAATAGCTTCCTCTTTCTTTCCCCTTGCCTCCAGAAAAAAAAAATCATTCCAATCATTCTGGCATATATTGTCAACATCTAAATTTGATAGGATTAACACTTTCATCTCCATCAGAGGTTTACACTATTTAGCCCCACACTGCTGTCTCATTTAGAACAAATACATATTTACATTAAAAACAAAGGTGATTAACGAGTAAAAACAATATGTTTGACATTATAGCTCATTTCTGTACTTACCCTGGGGTAAAAGTTAACATATAGCAGGCACTGTATTTTACAAAAAGAATGACAGGATTAAAAACAAACATGAATATTTTTTCTTCTAACCTTTACATAATTAGAAAGTGATATTAATGTAACATTATTGTACAGAGCATCACACCAAGAAAGTGTTATAGCCTGACGGAACCTGAATGGCCAAATGAAAGCAGCATAATTCAGAGCTCCATAAACTATTAAAAAATACACGGAAACTTTATTTTTTTTTTAATTTATCAAAAATATATAAATAAACAACTAAACTATATAAATAGTAATTTTGGTGGATTTCCATAAATATTTTCCTGTCAGAAAACTTGGAGATTTTATTAGCTTTTGGAAATGAGCAACTCAAGGAATTTTCACCCTGATGCAGCTTTAAAGAAAGAACTACAGCTGATGACAACTACCTTAAAAGAACTGTCTTTGAAGATGGATGACTTTAAAGAAAACCTGGAAAATCTTAAAATGAACTGTCAAAAACAGATTGATGCTTTTAAAGATCTGTTACAGCATCAGACAAAAATAACAAGCACAGAGACTTCTTTAAATGACATTGAAGGGAGGCTTAAAGAAGAAGAAACCCAAAAAGAGTTTCTTCTTAAAATACTTGGCTGCCTAACAAGGTGGATGATTTGGAAAACAGAGAAAGGAGAACAGACATCAGGATCTTCAGGCTACCTGAAAATATTGAAGGTGAGGACATTATTTCATTTTTAACATCTTGGATTCCTGATCTCTTAGACTTAAAAGAAGATTTCTCTTATGGTATTGAAAGGGAGCATAGAGCTCTAGGGAAACCTGTTTCTACTTCAACAAATACTCCTCCCAGATCAATAGTCATAAAATGTTTATAATTTCTGGACAAATAATTAGTTTTAAAAACTGCATGGAGAAAATCATCTCTAAAATATACTCAGAACCCGATAAGGTTTGACAATGATTATTTCACCAGAATAATAGAGCAAAGGAAAAAGGTTTTGCCATTAATAAAGCTGCTTAAACAAAATAATATTAAGGCACAACTTGTCTTCCCTGCCAAGATAAAAAATGTTCATGCTAATGAAATGAGAACTTTTAATGACCTAAAAGAAGCTTCTTCATTTATAAAGAATAACAATGCGTTTTTTATCCCTGAAGATATGGATTGGCTATCACCTTCCCTAAAGAGAACAAAAGAAACTAATTCCTGGACTGATGTTAAAAAGAAAAAACAAAAGACTGATTCTAAAATAGCTGTTCCTGCTTAATTTCTCAAAGCTTCCACTATGATATGAATTGTCACTAGTAACTATACAAAATGGGAATCTATTTCTTATATGACTTTCAAACAAAAGAGTTACTCTAATTTAATCTTCAGAAAATGTATTATTTGGTTTTCAAAATACTGAAGATTCATGTGAAAAACTTACATAAATACAGGTAGGACAAGCTGAGGTAATATACTTCCCTGGAAGTAGATAAAGATTTGTACCATTGATATATTACATTTCTATGGTAAAAGGAAAAGGAAAGACATATATGGTCTCATTTTTAAACAAAAGTTTTCATTCTTATCGATTGGTTTATTCATATGGTTTATTCAATGTTTTACTTAATTAATGTGGTTAAATATTGGATTTTATTGAGTGTTAGATGTTTCTGGTTATTCTATACTGTTGTCTCACATGTTAATCCTGCCTAGTTGGACAGGACCCGAGATGATTGTATGAGAATTGTTAGTGAATGAGTTCACTATTTTTCCCTTGCTTTCCTTTTTTTCATTTTGCCCACATCATTCAAAAAAAGGAGGGAAAGCTGGCACTGGTAAGTGTGTGATGTGAAGCTTTTCATAACTGCAATAACTCACGAGCACACTAGATATTTTATCTCGCTAGTTTCTTGCCAGGTCTTGAATATCGCCCGGGTTGCCATGGTAACAAGAAACAATTATGACAACCTTAAAGGCTTTGTGAGACTTCCTAAAGTCAGTTCAGATGATTAAAATGTTCGTATTAATGTGAGAAAGACTGTTTCTAATAGCCCTATTTTTTTTATATACATAAACGCTACATGAATTAACTGCCTAGAGTAACGTTTACTGTCATGAAGGGCTTTTCATCATTAAAACTGAAATAACAGGTTATCAGCAGTATAAGATAATATAACACTGTTGGAGAAAGAGGAGAAGAGGGGAGGGGAAGTGAGGGGGAGGAGAAGAAAAAGAAAAAAAAAAGGACAAAAAGAAGAAAAGAATGCAAGTTTGGTACGTAGTATCAAATATTGCTTTGATCCACTGTTCAGTGTGTCACTGATGTATATCATTGGATAGCCTAAGATATAATGAGACATTTAGTCTATTTTAAGTATAACTAATTCGGATCCATATAACATTAGTATATAAAGGCATGCCTCTTAGCTGACTAAAGAGTGCAGACTATGCGGATCTCAGTTTTGTGTTTTTGACGTGTATCGTAAGGGAACTGATTTTAGGCTAATTACTAGAAACTGATGTTGGTGGATGGTGACAGCCAATTCAGTTTCAGACTTTAAGTTTTGCATAAAATACATGCTTGCACAAGAATTGTTGACACACTGCATTTCAGAGATTTGGAAGGGATGTTTGGAATCTAGCTATGTTGTAGCCTTTTGTATCTCATTATTTTAGGCTGTATAGAATGGTTATACCTTCTGCACATCCGAACCTCATTCTAGTTGCACACTTTACATTCGGAGCACATTTTCATGTAATATAACCTAGAAGCTTGGAATTAACAAAAGGAAAAGATGCAAATTAACTGGATTTTCAACAAGGTTATCTCACCAACAGCTCAGTGATTCAACTAAGCTGTTTAAACTACTCTAAGACCTATTTAGTTATCTTATAAAGCAACATAACAAGTAGTGGAAGCAGGGAATAACATTACAAATGTTCACCCACAATTTCTACAACCTGATAATCTAACCTTTATTAAGTAAACTCACTTATGATAAATAAAATAAACTCTCTTTATATAAAATAAAACCTAAGATGCCAGAACTATACTACTAAATGGAAGGAGAGGAGAGGAGAGAAGAAGGGAAGAGGGAACACATCTATTATATATTATCTTTTAGAACTTGACTAATCAGTCAATTTCTTACTATGTTATTCGGAGGGAGGGAGGGGGAGGGGGTAGAAAAAAAAAGAAAAAATATTTATTTATTTATTTTTTTTATTATTTGTATTTTTATTTTTATTTTTTCCTCTCTCTCTTCTTGTCTTTTCTCATACTTTAAAGTGAAGCACTAGCAGACAGTTAAACACATTCAACACTAAAGGTCTAACATATTTCCTAACTGTTTCTAAGCTTGAGTCACAAAACCAGCCTTGTATCTCAAAGAGAATTGATTTTGGGCAAATTGCTGAGGATTACAGGCAGACAGAAAGGACAGATATTTCAGATTCATAATTCTTGATCCAAATAACTTCAGGTACAAACAGGTAGTTAAATATCAGAATTGTCACACAATGTAGAATGTAGCAAGAAGTTATATAGTTTAGGGTAACACTACTAGGCAAATATGAATAAAACTATATGGTTTTGAGAACAATAACTATCGGATACTAACACATTTTGGTACCCTTGCAATCACTGCATTATGATCCCAGCAGAAATATATGAACATTTTTAGATGTATGTTAGTGTATTGTTTTAAACAAACCTGTTACGACTTTTAGATGCATTAGTTATACATACAAATTGTTTATACTAGTTTCATGTAATGATTTGTACCAAAGAGGATTAAAGAGATCATACCCTGTGGACAGAGAATAAATAACACATTGAAAGCATGATACAGTTAGTAACTTAAAAACGACAAAATGCATGCTTATGTTTTGTTTGGAGCTTAATAATTAAAACCATCTCCTTAAAAGTAAAATGTGTTATCAGGAAGTATTACTCTCTATTACATAGATGATTAATGACTAGTTATTTTATTATAATAAACATTTTAAAATGTAACACATAGGATGTGACTGTTACTCCTTACTGGAAGCAACTTAAAATGTTTATTTGAGTGGGGAAACCAAATGGAGCAAATCCTACACATTTGCTAATAACAACCAAACCCAAGGACACAGAAGTTATTTGCAAACAGCAAACGTGCTGCAAACTACCATACCTGAAGTAACCTGGCTTATTGATTTTCCTGGGCTAGCTACAAGGCACCGTATTTAAAATCCTATCCTCCCAGCAAGGAACCAACAGTCCCCAGCTAAGTGTGCACACCAGTAAGTACTGCATTTATGTATATTGCCTCTAAACTTGCTTTTATAAAACTGGTTTACCTTGTAACATTTGTCATATTGCCTATATGTTGTGGCTGTTAATGCTGGTTTATCCTGTAACAGTAGTCATACTGTGTAGTCATACTGCTTTTGTTTTGTGTATGTTACTGCTACAGACCAATGTGGCTGACTAAACCTACTTGACTTGATATGTGTTAGAGTTTAGAAATGAGGGCTTGTTAAATGATTAACTGATGTGAGTGTTTGCTAAATCACAATTATTTCCCATAAAATAAGAGGATTCTTTTTTATAGAGAACTAGTAGTTTACAATGTTTTACTGATAGCTGCCTACATCTAGCAACACAGGCTTTAGTCAGATAATAGCTGGTCTGTGACTGCTGCTTTCATAAGTGCATAAATGTAATTCACAGCCTCTATGTTTTAGCTACTAGCATATACTTGTTTAATAAATTAGCAGATGTGAATGGGACTCTTGTCGTCCACCCCTCTCAATCAATGCAGCCTTCCATCTCCTTAAAATGATATCTTGCATGCTCCTATTACTCCAGTTATATGCCCTAGACTTCTTGATCTTGTATAGAGAGTGTGTTACTCTATATTATATAATGTGCGGAAACAGCTGAACCCAGCAAGCACTTGCATAGCTACTAAAGTTGTTACTATATTACAAGAAAGCAATTTAAAAGCCAGTGTGTTTTTGCTTGAATGAAGGAAACTTGGTTTTCATTTCTTGAAAGGCTCTCCATTGTGTATGAGTTGTTAATGCTGTCATTGTTAACTGTCAACCTTACAGAAGAGCTAACTGAATTCCAAACATTGTACTTATGTTAAATGTCAGAAACTCAGCATAGTAGCTACAAGGTATTAGGCATTGTGTAACTAACTCCTCATATTCTATCTAACTCCAGTACACTACTTTCAGCCACCTAATATTTCTAATATTTCTTATATTGCCTCTTCCCTTACAGAACAGTTTCTACAGTTAGCTTCACCCACAGGAAGTCCTCTCAATTGCAACCTGAAGCTGTTTTAGGCAAGCATCAACCTAAACATTTGAGAATAAATGTTTCAAAAGTAAATGTATGTACCATCAGAAAGAATCAATTATTTTTACTAATATAGGCAACAAACACTCCACATAGCTAATGTGGATATATTCTTAAGCTTTTAATCTGCTGTAAAGGTAGTGCACACTTGCAGGGACAACTGGCTCAACCCCCCCCCCACAGTGTAGACTTTGTTCCAAGCTATAGCACTAGGTGGCAGAATTACTTCTACATCAATCACCAGCTGCTTGTAGGTCTCACTGAGCATTTTTAAAATAAATCAAACACACAGGTTGTGACTGTTACTCCTTATTGGAAGCAACTTAAAATGTTTATTTGATTGGGGAAACCAATTGGAGCAAAACCTACACATTTGCTAATAACAACTAAACCCAGGGACACAGAAGTTATTTGTAAACAGTAAAAGTGCTGCAAACTACCATACCTGAAGTAACCTGGCTGATAGATTTTCCTGGGCTAGTTCCGTCTGGTTTTGTGCAGCCCACTCCATTCGCCCTCGCTATTGCTTGGGCTCATTTTGCTCCCTTACCCTGCCCCCATTCCTGCCCACCCCTGACTCAATTTCCTTTATAGTTAGCTGCACCTCCTCCATCCACTTCACTAGCCAATCATACAACACAACACACCCACACCTCTTTAAATCCCAACCCCCTTAGTGCTCACACTCTTACATCATTCCTATAGTCTTTCTTCACCCTGTGAGCTAACAATCTCATCTATCTCACACTACTCTAATTACTAATATGCCTACTATTCTTAATGTACTATTTCTCCTTCTCCTTTCAACTACATTACTCTTTCTCTCAATTTTCACATGCTATCAAAGCACTACCGTTATACACACCAAATCACCCACATTCTCTTTATCTCCAAACCACAACACATCTACCTTTACTCACATTTCCTCCTCCCTATCTAACTTCACCATTATTGCCACCCATAGATTCAAATACTTCCTTACACCTAATCAGCATGTCGACCACAAAAAGAAATATCCACACATGCACCCAATCTCTCCAATAATCAATTTCATATTATCCAACCTGTTACTATCAGGAGACATCCTCCCCAACCCAAGTCCTAACAATTCTCCTCAAAATACTTTCAATACCACTACCACCTCTGTGCTCTCTTCTACATCTCCATCATCCATTACTAATACTATTCCCCAAAAAAGACTCATCCTCTCATCTATAAATATTCAAAGTATAGTTAAAAAAACCAACACACTTCATGCTTGGATCACTCAACATAGCCCAAACATACTTGCCTTGTGTGAAACCCGGTTAAAACCAATTATTTCTAATTCTGAAATTCTTCCCCTTAGCTACAATATCCTCAGGCATGACAGACTTTCAGACAGAGGAGGGGGAGTTGCAATCATATATTCTAACTGCCTGTCTGTCTCCCCTGTCTCTTTTCCCATATCTGACTTTCTCCGAGCTGAGATAATTTTTGCTGACTTTAAAATTAGCCACCATAGAAACTTGCCAATGCATCAGTTTATATCCATCCTGGAAATAATGTCCCCATTTTAGAACACTTTTAATCCTGGATATCTAAAACTATCCCTTATGAAACTGTCATACTAGGAGATGTCAATATCGATGGCTGCAGATCAATAAAGAATCACCTTCTACCTCTCTCAACCTGTATGGATTCACACAGCTCATCTCTTCCCCTACCCACCTTCATAAATTTTCCTCTACTGGCTCATTTATTCACTGGATGCTAGTATCTCACCCCCAACATTACCATAATCCAACCACTCTACCAGACACATTAGGTGACCACCTACCTTTACTAGTTCACAGAAACTCTGAACACCTGCATAAAGCACAACAATATAAGGTGACCTCTGATCTATCTAGCTACTCTCCTGACTCACTAAATCACCTCCTCTCTACTATAAACTGGTCCTTTCTCTGTAATCTCACTTTCAATGAAGCAGTCCTACACTTCCACAACACCTTCCTATCCATCCTCAACTCCCTTGCCCCCACTAGGGAAAGCTCACATCAAATTCAGATATGCTTCATGGCTAACTAAAACTACCCTTACACTCATGAAGACCAGAGATAAAGCTTGGAAAACTTGGAAAGGCAATAATACTTCTTCCAGCCTTATCTCTTACAGGGAACTTAGAAACAAAGCTAAGAAACAAATCAATCTTGATAAAATGACCTATTACCAATCCTCACTTAACAATCCCAACTGTAATCCTAAAAACTTCTGGAACTCTATCAATAAACTTCTCTCACCTGGTACTCCTACCCCACCCACACCTTATTGTAACAAGACTCCTCTTGAAATAGCAACCATCCTTAATAAGTTCTTCATTGAAACCATTGAAAATGTAACTGTAACTAACTTCTCCATCAGTACCTCTTTCAATCCATCTACATTTTCATCCACCTCTGATTCACCTCTCTCACCCTCATGCTCATTCTCACTATCACCTGTTCCCAACTCTTATATCAAGTTGCTCTTAAACTAAACTAAAACATGGTTCACCCTTAGCTGATAACCTTCCTCCATTATTCCTTAAACATGCAGCTACATCTGTAGTTTACCCCATATCTATCCTGATCCATTAAAGAAGACAAAGTCCCTGAAATTTGGAAGACTTTTTTTGTAATACCTCTTCATAAAGGAGGAAACTCCACTGAGCCAACCAATTTCAGACCAATTGCCATAATGTCTCCTCTCTCCAAAATACTGGAAAAGTGTATCCATAAGCAAGTACTTAATCATCTGCTACAAGAAAACCTACTCACACCAACTCAACATGACTTCCACCACACACATAGCAAGGCTACCACTCTTGTATCCTTTACTAATAACATTGCTCAAGCCAGGGATAATAGCAAAATAGCATCAGCCCTCTTACTGGACCTGTTGAAAGCATTTGACACCGTATCTCATACCATACTTCACCATAAACTCTCCAACCTAGGCTTCTCAAACTCCACCACCTCCTGGTTCTGTGATTACCTCACTAATAGACACCAGGCTGTTAGAAGGAACCCTTTATACTCCCCCTTTCTAGCAGTTAGGACAGGGGTCCCACAAGGATCAACACTGGGCCCTCTCTTCTTCAATGTATTTACCAATGACCTTTTCTCATCCTGTCCCCAATCCAATTGTATTCAGTATGCTGATGACTCGACCATCATCAACTCTGCTGACAACATAGTAAACCTTCGATCCTTTACACAAAACTCACTCCACTCAGTTGAAAATTGGCTACAATCCAACCAAATCCTGCTAAATGCGAGCAAAACTAAGCTACTACTTTTCCTACCTAAAAATCTGTAACATGCAAAACAAAACTTTTCCATAACATCCCTTAATGGAACTAAAATTTCTGTTGACACCCAAACAAAACTCCATGGAGCAATAATTGATGATGAACTTAAATTCAACCATCACCACATTCATAGCTCAATTTAAAAAAAAACACCAAAAACTAGATCTGTTTTACCGTCACAAAAACTTTCTTCCCTGTGCATCCAGGCCATCCCTTGCCCAATCCCTGCTTCTACCATCCCTACTCTATGCTTCACCTATTCTTACCCATCTACAGAGTAACCTAATATCCAAACTAGAAACATATAACAAAGTAGCCAGATTTGCTGCAACTCAACCTTACAAATCCCATCACTGCCTCTCATTAAAGGCTTTACACTGGCCTGAATTTTCCAACTTACTGCCTCAATCCGAACTCCTTATAGCCCACAATATACTAAACAAGCCTAAATCCTGACCATCCTTTGCAAATTCTCTGACACTTTATACTCCTCAATGCCAACTAAGAAGTACTAATCAATACTTTTTTGAAGTTCATAAGCCAAACAAAACCTTTGGGAAAATACTCTATTGTCACTCATTTTCAAAAAATTGGAACACACTCCCTTTAGCCCTTAGTCTACTTAAAGACAAAAATGCCTTCAAGAAACAGCTTAAATCTTTTTTTCTATCAAATTGGATATGTTCATGCTCTAAAATAATACTCAAGAAACATTCAGGGATAACCTAACTTAACTGTATCACTTCTACTTCTCTCTCTCTTACTACTACCTACACATTTTTCCATCATATTCCATACTTGTTAGCTCATGTTACACTCAGTTTCCATAATCCCTTATTACTGTTCTTTAATTTATTTATTAACTTCCAAAGTTCACACAACTTTATCTGTATATTTACTTACTTCATGCCTAGTACCTTGGTTCAGCAATGTATTGACCTTAGTCTTACCATATTTCTGCTTAGGTTCTTGCCATACTACATGAACATTTCCATATATGTATTGTATTGTACTTCTATCCATTCTATATATTCTTTTATTGCATGTTATGTAATTACTTCAGAAGTATGTATACTTAAAATGTGATCTGTGTTTATCTTTGTTCTTGCTATTTGTTTACTTAAACTTTTTGGGGGACCTTTTCTCCTCAGGTCTCTGCTGAAAAAGGGCTTCTAAGAACCCATACAGACTAACCTAGTTAACAAATGTAAAAATAAATAAAATAAATAAATAATAGAAAAGAGTTAGTTAGAGATGTTTTGAAAGAGACGAAGTTTTAAATAGTAACTAAGTTTAAATGAAAGAAACTGAGGTATCTGGAAAAAAGAGATGAGACATTGTTTTAAAACAATATTTACATGAGACATTGATAATCCATACATTACATATTTACAAATATGAGGAGACAATACAAAACATTGTCTAGTTAAAGTAATTATTACTGTAATGCAATTTCTTAAAGTCCTTGATCCATACTGAATTTAGAATTTGGAAGCAATCTTAATATATTAAAACAATGAGAGAAAATGTCTTTGTCCAACCTTTCAGTAAAGTGGAATATCAATACTATCCCTTTGAACAATGTCTATTATTGCAATGTATTATTTTTATATTTAAAAAAGAGGAGTGAGAGTGTAGAGGGAGAAGGAAAAGTGAAAATGTTTATTTATTGTGATGTATTACATACATGTTGGTTTTATTAGGAATTAAAGTAGCTTACAGTCTTCTGAAACTTCTAAGTTTAATTGAATATTATTTTATCAATTATTGATGCTCTACATATGAACTACTGCAGTTGATATATTAAGTAAATTGATATAAAACTGACATACAAGGGACGGAAAGGTAAAGAGTAGAAGAGTAGAAGCAGGGAGGGGATGGAGGGGAGGGAGGAGAAGTGAAGGAAAAATGAAAAGAAAGGAAGGGATGGAAATGAATGAGGATGGGTAAAAACAAGAAGTGAAGAAGGCTGTAAAGCACATAAACCAAATACTTAAGAAACTTTTGCACTGTGTAGTATTATAAATTGTATGAGTTATACTTATCTACATCAGTATTTGAATACTATTATGACTATAATAAGTCTTGTTTGCCTGCAGTATTCGAATATTAATTGTTAATTAGATGAGTCCATATTTAAAAGTCTATACATAAGACCATCATAGGAAGTAAGCCATCATACAACTAAGAAAATGATTAAAAAGCTTGAATGGATAGACACATTCTTTAACACAATTTAATTATTTTTAATAATAAATTAAATATAATGACAATCTAATCTGGTTCTATTTAAATATAATCTGTATGTAAATTTATTTTTTGCTAATTGAGAATTCCATTTAGGTATTAATATATCAGGCATTTTACAACTTTATAAGGTTTCTGATTATATTTACCATGTAATATTACCTGGTATGTTATGTTCTTTAGAATATTAAATGTCTTTCTTATAAATGACTTTCCTAAAATAGTTTATATTATGGTGCTCAATGTTTCTGATTGCTAAGGGTATGGAGGATAATCTAACAGACCTATGTGTATATGTTGGAGTAGGAATGATTTACATTCCATGTTTTAGAGTGGGATATTGCTCAATTTATATTTGTTTTTTTAATCTTTTATTACTTACGTTTTTTTTTATTCAAAGCCTGACTCAATGTATATCTTATATGTAGTCATAAAAGAAATAAGCATGATCTTAATATTTAAAGAATTATATATCAATGTAATATTCACTGTTATCAGAGTAAATTGCTTAATAGCAGCAAACAAAAATAGAAAAAAAAAGTAATATCCTAACAACAATTTGAAATGGATTTAACATTGTTATCTATAAATACTTCTTTTTCTTCTGTCTTTCGGCTTTTCCCAGTTAGGGGTCACCACAGTGGAACTCCGGTCCACTAATGATTGGCAGTAGGTTTTTACGTGCTGGCTTGTCAGCCCTAACGCACAACCTTCAATGAAGGAACTTTAAACACTAATGGCCTAAATAATCCTAGGAAAAGATTTAATTTATTGCAATATCTAAAATTAAATAAAGCTCAAGTAGTTTTCCTTCAGGAAACACATTTTAAAATAAATGCTAGATATGTATGGAATCCTAATGAATATATGGTTTTAGTTCAATCTTCGTATAAGTCAAAGACAAGAGGAGTAACAATCCTATGGAAAAAGAATGTCATTAACACTGAAGTTATTCATAAATATAAAGACAAACAGGGTTTTATATCCTTTGTTATAGTTAAATTAAACAATAGAATATGGACCCTAATTAATCTATATTGGTTCCCTGGTATTGGAATAGGAACTGTCAAAAAGCATTTAGACTTCATTACTAATAATTATAAAAGAAACCTAATAATAGGGGGGATTTAAACTGCATTTTAGACACTTCCAAAACTACTAATAAGAGACCTTTATGCACTTCCTCTATAGCAAAATCTTTAAAAATATGAACTGAATCTTTTCATTTAATCGACATACATTTAAATCGAAAGAAGATAAATCTTTATTATTCTCACACCAAGAGTATAGATTTGGTATACAAATTAGAATAGATAAAATATTTATTGGTCAGGATTTAAATATAAAAATCACAAATTTTTCAATAATCCCATGTCTTTTTTCAGACCATAACACTTTAATTTTGAATTTCCAAAGTAAGTTTAAACCATTAACTTTTTCTTCTAGAATTCCATCATATATAGCAAAAATTAAAGAATTTAAACCTTGGTTGTTGTTAGACATTAATTATACAAAGGAAGTTAGCATAGTCATGATATGAGATTCATTAAAAGCCTATATATTTGGGAAATCCCTTAGCTGGTACAAAAACAAAGGTAGAGAATGGAATTCTGAATTGCTTGTCTTACAATCTAGACTTTTGTCAATGAACTCTGGGAAAAACCAAAAACTCTCCAGAAATTAAAAAGAAGATAGAGGAATTAAATAAGAAATATAATGAAATTTTAACACACAAAATAAACTTAGCCCTAGAAAAGTTAAAAATAAACTCTTTGGCCACTTCTCCTAGACAATTATATAATGTATCTACAAGAGTTAAAATACATTCCAAAGCTAATAATATTAGCAACATTTATCATGAAAACATTGGAAAAAAGTTTCAGACATAGGAGATATTCTGGATGTATTCAGACATCATTATATGGAACATTTTAAAACGGGGAAAACACATAATGATCAATTAAATTTGAACACAATTTCTACATACCTAAAGTATTCCAGAAGAACTAAAAGTAGACTTACAAAGACCCATTTCTTATAAAGAAAGTATTGATAAGATAAAGAAAGTAAAACTAACAAAGCTCCTGGAATAGATGGCATAATCACAGAGGTATACAAACTCTTCCCCCAAATATAATTTCCCTCTTTCATAAAACATTATTAGAAATCCAATCACAAGCAATAATACCACCATCCTGGAAAAACTCATTAATTACCCCATTTCTAAAAGAAAATATATCTATGGACCATTCTGCCTCATATAGACCTATATCATTTTTAAATAATGATTGTAAGATATTCATGTCAATTTTAGCAAATATAATGAAAATGCCATTATCTAAAATAATAAATAATAATCAAACTGGGTTTATACACAATATACCTACCCATGAAAATATCAAAAGAATACTCACTCTTATTGATTATTTAAATAGGGAAATCAAGAAGCACTGATAATTGGATTATATATTGAGAAAGCCTTTGATTCTTTAAATTGGGAATATCTATTTAAAATCTTACTGTTCTCCAAATTCCCCCTTCATTTGTTCAACTATTAATGAATATATATATAAAAATAATTTAGCTTTTATCAAATTAGGACCTTTCACTTGAGAATCTATTTATATAACAAAAGGCACTAAACAAGGATGTCCCCTGTCACCTATTATTTTTGCATTAGTTATCAACATTTTTGCAATTTCATTACATAATAACATAAAATATAGATGTATATAACCAATATAACTCCAAAATAATGCTATTTGCTGATGATATACTTTTATCATTACCCAATTCCAAAGAAACTCTAGAGGAACTAGATATACTAATGAGAAATGTTATATGACTTCAGGTCTTCACTTCAATAGATCAAAATCTAAATTTTTATTCCTAAACAAGAAAAAAGAAATACAACTCAAAGAGAACCACATCATAGGGAAACAAGTATCTATTTTAAATTATTTAAGAATTGTTTTGTGTAAAGATGGGTTAATATTAAATTTTAATAATACTATTAACACAATCAAAAACACAATTCAAAAATGGAATAAATTACTATTACTGTTGACCTTTGAAGATAGATTGCAGTTAATAAAATGGTTTTACTACCCAAAATGTTGTATGTAGCACTAGCAATTCAGTTGTTTCCAGAAAGGAAAATTCTTAAAGAGATAAACACTATTTTGTTAAAGTTTCTCTGGTCTCCTAGATGAAATAGAGTAGCATTAATTCATCATATTAGACCATGGGAAAAGGTGGACTAAACTTTCTGGATACTGAATCATATATAAAGGCATAAATACTTAAATCTGTTATGGAATGGATAAATCCAAACTATTCTGCCAATTTGAAAGATTTACACACTGTTATATTAACAAATGATTCTACTTTAATACAAAAATTAATATTGAATAAAGCCAACATACCTTGGTACTTTCAAAATATTGATATGCAACATAATATAACTAAACCAACAAATCATATTTAATTACTCACTACTTTAACTCATTTAGGAAATTCATTAATGGTAATATAGATTTGAAACTTTAGTTTGATCTTTTAACTCCATTCACCATAACAAAAAACTATCCTCACAAAATATATACAGAAATTATTACTTTGAAGGAACAAAATCATTTTTTCTGTTGGCACCAATGCATTAGAGGACATAAAGTTCTAGACAAGCAATTGATAATGGCTACTTACAAAATCTCATGTCAGGACTGGTTGACTTTACAAAGTATATTAATGTACTCCCAAGATTTATGTAGAATAATTAATAATTCTTCCTTTAATAATGCACCAAAATGTATAAATTACTTATATAACACTATATACAATGACCATAACATGAAAAATAGTATTTCAAATCTATATAAGGAATTAATAAATTACAAAACAATACCTAAAACATCCTATTCGGAATATATATCTAAAGGGCATTCATTACAATTAACTGAAGAATTCAAATCAAATATTTTACTATCAGCGAAACTTACATCTAGTTCACAATATTGGAAAATGTTTAACTGGAAATATTTACATAGAGCATTTCTTACCCCAGATAAAATCACTAAAATTAGTTTTTCCAAGAAAGGAATATGTTGGAGATGCGAATAGGAATCTAGTTCTGATTGGAATCATATTTATTTATGATTGTATTAAAATTAAACCATACTGGAATGGAGTTAACAATTTTCTACAGACCTTATTCAGTGAATCCTTTAATTTATCTAAAGCCTTAATATTGTTGAATGTAAATGAAGGTCCTTATTTGAATAAAACAAATCTGTATTTATTATGGACAATACTTGTAATTTCCAGGAAATGCATAACTAGAAGATGGAAATCAAACATTCCGCCAATTATGGAAGACTTTTTAGACCTGCTGAAGAATTAAATCTTGATGGAAATCAAAATCAAAGAACTAAGGATTTATCCTAGGCCATTAGTAAACAATCCATGTAAAAAATGTTATCCTTAATGGACACTCTACAACTAGAACTCACCATAACCTATATAAACATGTTATCAATAACCAAATATGGAATCTAACCAATTTCAGCAAATATATTTTCAGTGAAATGCTAGAACAGTATAACTGGAATGTACTTAAGACAGTTTGACTAGATACTGATGTGCAATACTTTAATAGCATATTCTTACAGACCTTAAATAATCTAGCACCAGTACATAATAAAATAGCAAGGTTCAATCTCACACCATGGAAGACCAAAGAAATGAACAAAAACTCATGCTAAAAAGGGATAAAGCCTGAAACATTTGATATAAAAACAGAACTCAAAATGCCTTCCAGCAACTTAGACATCTTAGAAACCTTGCAAAATGCCTTGTCAAACAGGACATACGATACCAACCTTCAGACAAACATCAAAGCAACCAAAAATAATTTTCGTCATCACTAAATAAACTAATCCACCCTGGCAAGACCACCATTCCCTCTCCAGAACTGGACAATACAACAGACTCTATCACCACAAAGTCTAATTCCTACTTTAAACAATCAATATTATATCTCTTAGACACTAATACATCTGCCACCCTCTCTCTACCCCTGCCCAACCAAAACCACCCAAAGATCTTCAATTTTAGTCCAGTACCCACCTCATGACTAATGAAACTGCTCCTTAAAATAAAAACTACCTCTGTAGCTGTAGATCAACTACCATCAGACTACCAAAAATGGCTGCAGAAGTCATGGCCTTCCCTGTGTCCATACTAATTAATAGGTCCATAACAGAAAGATACGTCCCATCACTGTGGAAAAAAATCCTACATCATACCACTGCACAAAGGTGGCACATCTACAGAGTTTAATACATTTAAACCAATAATGATTCTCTCCCCCTCTCCAAAATATTAGAGAAATGCATCCATCTACAGCTGATGCAATATCTAACCTCAAAAAACCTGGTCTCAGAAACACAACATGGTTTTAGGCCCCGGCACAATACCACTACTGCTCTACTACATTTTACCAATGTGATAAACCAACTTAGAAACAATGGTCTGCTTCTGTCCACCATGTTCTCAGACTTGCTAAAGGCATTTGATACTGTCTCACACAAGCAACTACTCATTCAAATCTCCTCAATAGGACTTTCACAAAAATCCTTGTCATGGTTACCTAGTTACCTATCTGGAAGGCAGCAAGCCACTGAGTGGCAACAAGCCTATTCATCATTTCAACCAGTTACAACAGGCATCCCTCAGAGCTCTATCCTGGATCCTCTCCTATTAAATATATTTATTAACAACCTTCACACCTCCACTCACCATGGTAGTTTAGTTCAGTATGCAGATGACACAACATTAATATGTGCAGCCTCAACAATAAATAAGCTCCAAGACATTACCCAAAAGTCTTTCTCCTTTGTAAAATCCTGGTTCGAAGAATCAAACCTCCTACTCAATCACAAGAAAACAAAGTTAGTGATTTTTACCTCCAAAAGTTGCCAAAATCAAAAGCAATCTTTCAGCATAAAGTCAGCAAACACTGAAACTGTAACACACACACTACACTTCCAGGCGTTATAATAGATGACAGTCTCAAATGTGACTAGCATATACTGCAAACCATTAAATCTGCACACCAGAAACTTGGCTCCCTTTATAAGATCAATGGATTCCTTACAGATAATGCATGAAAAACGTTAGTCACTACTTTCTTATGCCAATTCTCTTATCTACCAATGCTGGGTCTACGTTTACCCATCAAAAGAAAATTTCATCGAATGGCTACTGAATGAACACTAAGCACTGAATGTTCAATTTATTGAATGGTTAAATCATCATATAGAGACTCATCAAATTGTAATAGTTGGCCAACAACAAGGAAATAGCCTAGTGTATAATGTAAACTAAACAAAACCTTTTATAAGTTTGCCCTTTTTCCCACTATAGTGTGATCTTGGTGCACCATGAATATAACAACCTCAAGATTGTACTACAGTGGGTAAAAGGGCAAATTAAAAAAAAAAGCTTTTGTTTAGTTTACATATAACGTGGAAAAAAGCCATATAAAGAGTAACACTGATGATGAAAAATGGCTGACAGAATATTAAAATTCCACAAAACTTTAATAAACATCCAGTGGTTTGCATTTTAACAGTTCTTTAAGATGCATCTCTGTAATATTTAAAAAAGTTCCCAGTTCAGGATGTAATGGTGGATTAAACATAACTGGGTTTCCAAACATTGCTTTCACTAATGATATTATCACTAAACAAAAACTCCAAATTAAGTGTTTGGACATAGTTTGGTTTCTTCAAGGGGAGGTTATGCCTGTTAAATTTGGTTGATTTCTTTTAGATAGTCACCAAAGCCATGGATGAGGGGAACATGGTGCACACTCCCTACCTTGACCTGGCCAAAGCCTTCGATACTATTCCCCACTCAGGTATAATAGATAAACTCTATCAACTAGGCATCAATCCATATGTTACCAGATGGGTAGCAAACTGTCTCACTGATAGAACCCACCTAGTCAAAATAGGGGAAGTCACCTCAATCAGTAGACCTGTAATGAGCGGTGTACCATAAGGATTGGTCTTGGAGCCTCTGTTGTTTGGGATATACATTTCTGAGCTGCAGGCCAAAACCAGTGGGCTATGGCTGACAAAGTTTGCTGATGACTGCAAGCTGGATGCTGTCACCAATTCCCCTAGTGATGTGGACATCCTCCAAGATGGTCTCACACAAACAAATGACTAGTGCCAGAAACATGGCGTCAAGCTGAATGACAAAAAATGCATCATCATCCTCTTTGGGGAGAGTGACTTCCCCACAATTTATCATATCGATAACAATGTCCTAAGCACACAATCAGTCATGAGGGACTTGGGCACTCAGGTTGACAGCAAACTGACTTTTGACCGCCATATTTCCCTTTTGTACTGAAAGCTTTCTACTAGGCCCACCTCATTAGAAAGGGCATCTCATCCAAGGACAAGGCAGGCATAACATCCCTGCATTCTTCTCTTATAAGACTCATAATTGAGTACAATGCTCTTTTCGGCATGTTCCTCACAAAGTACATGCAGCAGCTGGAGAGACCACAGAGGTTCCTCACCAGGAAAATCCAAGGCCTCAAACATCTACCCTACACAGATAGGCTAAAAGCCCTGTTTCTCTACTCAGTTTTATATAGACTCCTCAGAGGTAACCTCTGTCTGGCATACAAAGCAATCTCAGACCCCACCTTGATGGGACTGCTGCATATCCGCAAGTCAAGCTCCACTCGAGTAACTCACACTCGCGACCTCAACCTGGTCTGTAACATCAATAGGACTTGTTGGCAAGACAGATTTGTGTCCCAGAGATTCACCCTTCTGTGGAATAGACTCCCTTTCCATGTCAGGCAGATTGCCTCATTAACCCTTTTGAAGTGCAACCTGGACAACTGGATGGGGAACAGAAAATACACCCCTGGGATTCAACTTGTGTCCCTGCTGGACAGCGTCTCTGGGTGCTGACTTGGTGGAACATGGGCTAAATTCTTGGCTAGGCTTGTAAGGGCCTTAGGGCCAATATCCTTGTAACTTCCTATGATCCTATGATCCTATGATTCTCTTAAACTATTAAGAGTATCACATTTATTAGCCCTACTCACAGCTTAAATAATTGTTAAAATGCCAACCACTGTATGTTTATTAAAGCTATGTGGGGTTTTAGTATTCTGCCTGCCATTTTTCATCACCTTTTGTTTAGTTCACCTTATGCACTGAGGTATTTCCTTGTTGTTGGCTAACTATTACAGTTCAATGGTTTTCTTTATGATGGTATGACTGTTTAATAAAAAGGATGTTCAATGTTAAGTGTTTGTTGAGCAGCCGTTTGATGATAACTTTGTTTGATGTGTAAACATAGACCCGCAGCTGCTATCCTAACAAACTTTAACAATGCTAAAAGAAAGAAACTCATCTCTTGCTATAATAAAATAGCTAAATTTGCCACCAATCACATTCATAGGACACACCAGTGCCATACCCTAAAGCAATTAAAATGGCTTGACTGCAAAACTACCTAACATATTCACAACTAACTACAGCACACAAAATGTTTCATCAATCAGAAAAATGCCCTGTACTAAAAAAACACATTGCTGCACTACTGTCCATCAAGGGATCTCTGTTCTAGTAACAAATTCTTGCTACTCACAAATAAGTCAGATAATGTTGCAGGAGACTTACTCCACTAACAATACATTGTGAAACTCTCAAATGGTATCCCTGCACAAATAAAACTCTCTGACAACACCAGGTTAAGTCTTTGTGCTCACCATATGATACTCTCCAAATACTCTCCTTAAATAGAATACTCTCAACCTCTCACTGAAATGACAAAATAATGTTTATGCATAATTGCTGCTTGTACAATCCAGTAAGGTGCATGTGGGCTTTCTCATTAGTAACTTTTACCTCTGTAAAATCTTAGAATGTATAAATGTAAGTACTATGTGTGTAACCACTGCATGTGTATTGTAACTAGAAATGTAACCACTCTGTGTTTAACTGGAAGTAAGTATAATGCAATGTAAGCAAATGAAGGTTTCTCCCTGGACCTACTCTGAAAATGAGTACTGCCCAGTCAGACTTTCACAGTAAACAAAGATAAATAAGATAACATAAAATAAATAAAAAATGTCTTCCTGTGTTGCTTTTTCAGATACTGCCCCACTTACATTGTTTGATGAAGCACTGTACTGAATATGATAGTTGGATTTGTGTCATATGGTAGAGAAATCACAAACAAAGCAGCTGCAAGTTGCAAATATACGTGATGTGAGAAACCCCAAAATTATCCTTTACTCTGAAAGAGTGACCAAGTGAGTTTACTAGAAATCTAAGCAGAAACTAGTGTTGATGAGCTTGGGAAGGTTGCCTTCACTGGTAATATACAAGATGGAAAAACGGGAAAAATAAACTAGTAATTGGATGTGCAGTCCCGTAACAGAACTCAATGAAGGCTGCCCACAAAACGTCACCAAAATCAGACTCGAGTCAGGAAGGCTGCTAAACTAGAGGGAGAACGCGATTACAGCAGAGAGAACGCGTGACTCCTGCATATATGAACACCAGGAGCAAGAACCAACAAAAAACTTGGATTTGGATCTACACTTAAAGGAAAACAAATAGGTGCACAGCAGAGGAAGGTAAAGTGTGCTTGTCAGGAAGAGGCAGCACAGCTGTTAGCAAGTTTAGCAGCCTTCCTGACTCGAGTCTGATTTTGGTGACGTTTTGTGGGGCAGCCTTCATTGAGTTCTGTTACGGGACTGCACATCCAATTAAAGGTTGCCTTCACTACAGTAGCATCAGCCAAATCTACTTGTGAAGAAGTGTGTCGATTTCTCTTCCTCCATGTGAACAGAAGTACGACAGGTGAATCTCATTATCATCCAGTCAGGTGGGGTAGAGGCCACCATGTGAACAGAAGTAGGACAGGTGAAACTCATTATTATTCAGTAAGGTGGCATAGACATTCAGAGACTGTGAAGGGAATGCAGTCAGCTGTAAAACAAAAGTGTTCAGAATGTTTTGAAAAGGTCAGCCATCTACGTAGGAGGACTAGAAAGAAGACAAAGGGATGGAGCATAATCAGTATACATTAGCATAACCTTCAGAAAGGTTAATACATCATTTTCCTTTTTCTTGAGGGATGGTTTTCTTGTGATTGCTGAAAGATGTGTCACTTCTATAGTAAAGAAGCAATGTTTGATATAGGCAGCTCATGCGACCTTCCACTGAGCCATAAGGATTTAGGTTTAAGCATGATCCTGCAGCCAAAAGCTCATTTTATTGGCGTTATTCTGACATCAGACAAAGTGAGTATGCTGTCAAGTCTGTCAGTGATGTATGTTATTCTATAATTCATAACGGAACATTTGGAGGAACATGACCATTACATTGTGATGGGAACTCTGTGAATCATCTGAAGTTTGTAACAAAAAAGGCATGGGCATGCTAGAACCCCAAAAAGGGATAAATGTATGCTCTACAAAGCTACAAAGGAAACAATCAGGAATAGTAACTGAAAGAGGGCTGAGTAGTTAGACCAATATAATAGGGGTTAGGGAATTTAAACAATATTAATTTACCAGGCAATGGATCTATATTTGGGGATTTTATTATCCACTCTGGTAGTAGGGTGAAATAAGGTGATAAGGAGTTTAGACTAAGGAATGACAGTGTCCTGGTTAACGCATGATATGGTAAATTAAGACCTAACAAAAGTAGTTAAAATTGTGATCTAGTTTCCAAAGAGTACAGTATGTGAAAGTAGGCAATATGGTAAATGAGATATTATCGTTAGTGTAACAGATAGCTTTGGAAATGTTTCATCCAGGACAGGGATCATAAGTTATCTAAGATGTGATGCCATTACTATGTGGCAAAGAAGAAATCAAGGAATTAAATGTATGTTGATAACCTGGTATAATGAAAAAGATATTAAAAAACTGATGCCTGGAAAACAGCAGGTGAATAACACATTTTTAAGATTTGAACAACTTGCATATAAATGATATATAGGAACAACTACTTAAGACTGCGGTGTAATTTTTTTTCTACAGTGGTAGTTCCTTTAAATGCAAATGAAGAAGCAGCAAACATCACTAGTGAGATGACAAAATAAATATTAGGGGTAAACAGGAAGAAGAAAATAAATGCAGTGCAGTGTAAGTGCGAAGAGCAGGTTAATTAAATATGATACTAAAGTATTTTAGAAGCACAAATATGAATGAGTGTTTGTTGCAAGCCTTACTAAATGAGTTGTATAGGTTCATATGTCTATACTAGGTTAATGACCACAGCGGCCTTTATAAGCCTAGCCATACATCCCATATACATTGCTAGACAGAGCAATGTACTGAATTTGATAGCTGGATTTGTGTTATGGTAGAAAAATCAGAAACAAAGCAGTTGCAAGTTGCAAAGTATATGTGATATGAGAAAAATGCTGAGTTTATTAGACAAATAATACAGAAAGAGTGGCAATGATTTCATCTTTGTGCTGCCAACGTTTCAATTTTTCAAGTAGACTCAAAACATCTTAAGGGATCATAACAAGCCCAATGTCATGATAAAATTGAAACATTATTACACAAACAACTGTTTAAACACATAAATAGATATGGCCTTATCTGTGATGAACTATATGTTTTTCACAACTCATTCAGCAGGCTGACAGCTCTTTTTATTGTCACTCAGTCCATTTACAAGCACACGAATAATGGGCTCAGTTATGCTGGTCTATTTGTTGATTTGACCAGATCATTTAAAATTGTTAATCATGCACTCATGGTTAACAGACTACATAAACTAAACTTCTGGGATAATATGTTAGCATGGCTCCAAAGCTACTTGACAGATAGAACTTTTCCAATATATCAAAATAATTCATTTGCTGGCATTATAACACTAAACACAGTAGTTCCCCAGGGCTCAATATCATGCCCCCAAGTTCTCTCTCTCTTTTTAATAATGATCTTCTGTTTGAACTCTCACATCTGAACATTGTCATGCATGCTGATAATATTCATCTTAGTAAGTTTAAAAAATATATATTCTGAACTGCTATCATACTGGCTAAATCAGAAAACAATTGTATGGGCCTCTCTAGATGATCAATTGATAATAAACTCTTAATCAACTCCAAGTAACCCAATGTAATGCTCTTTGGGACTGCTCAGAAAGTGGCTTTAATCTCCCTCTTCTACTGAAGGACAACCAAGATAACAGAATTTCAAATGTCTCAGAACAGAAATATCTTGGACTGGACTAACATTTGAACCATAACTCTCCTTTGTCACCCTCGCAGACAAACTTATCAATAATGTCTTAGTGCAAATAAAACTCTGTTACAAAATCTCACACAGCAGACTGCCATTGGGAAAAATCTTAATTTTCCTGAAATTGATTATAACTTGTGTTTGCTGGCACTGCATTCTTCTTAACAGTACTCACAGACTACAAATCACACAAAACAAAATCTTGAAATTAATTCTTCTAGCAGATCCTGTGGGATGACCCTTTTGTTAGAAAAAAGGTGAGACCTCCACCAGTAGTGGATTATAGCAGAGGTCAGAATTTTAAGACAATACTTTTAAATATAGGGATGAAAATAATAAAAAAAAAAGTTGTACCTGAAATGAGGAAGTGCCATTCTTGCATCTTTTGTAAGTACATTGTGCATGTATAGTGTATCCTCATTTTACTTAAAAGTATGTATATAAAACCTCTTCTCATCTAATATCTGAGTGTGCACACTAAAGAGAATGTATAAACAATAAGTCCACACTCAATGCTTTTCTGCTTATTATGCATATTTTCAAGGTACTTACTTGTAACTGTTTCCATATTATGTAAGACTGATATCTGTGTATTTCTGTACCTTATCTGTATTATGTATCTTGGAGCTTTTCTCCCCGGGCTTCCACTGAAAATGGGTCAGTCTGACCCAGTGGACTTCCCCGATAATCAAACTGGAAATAAATAAATTAATTAATTAATAAATACATAGATACATAAATAAATAAATAACTTGTGAAGTTAGAAATGCTATATAGTTTATATATATATATATATATATATATATATATATGTGTGTGTGTGTGTGTGTGTGTGTGTGTGTGTGTGTGTGTATATATATATATATATATATATATATATATATATATATATATATATATATATATAGATATATATATGGGTCCCCTTCACATGGTCGACATTTCAGAATGTCAAAGACCATATGGTCTGACCATATGATCAACATTCGAAATGTTGACCATCCAGAACCGGCATCTCCATACAGTGCAGAATGGAAAGATTTCCATCTTCCACACTGTAGTGCAATCTCGAAATTGGTATATCTAAGTTCTGGGGGGTGTGGGGACAGAGACCCCCATGGGGTGCAAGCAGTGTGAGGGTAAGTTTTTGTTGTTTTTTTTTTTATTGCATGGTCGACATTTCAGATCATATGGTCTCATCCATATGGTCTTCGACATTCTGAAATGTCGACCATGTGAAATAGACCATATATCTATAATATATATATATATATATATATATATATATATATATATATATATATATATATGTTACCTAATAATATTCATATATTACTAAAGTTATAGGAATACTGAATAATTGTGAATATAGAAAGAAAAGAAAACCCTTTGCATCATTAACTTAAGTTTTATTTGTCTATATATATTAATACTAAGATTATATTAAATGAAGTATGTAGTAAATAACGTCATATATTCTCAAATGCTATTAAAGTTGCTGCACTGTCACGTACACTAAGAGATTATTATACTTATAAATCACAGGTTTTTGTGGATATAAAGCCATATAAGTATGCAATTAATAGAAAAAATAGTTAAAAGCTGTTTAACATAGTAGAAACTTCCAATGATAGTAAACAGGTTAAACTTTGAATGTGGTTAGTGTCAGTTTAAGAAGATATAATATATGACTTCACTCTTTCCTTTGTTTTTCTTCATTAAGCAAGCAACCTGGAAAAGAAAAGTTAAACCTGCTCTTGTGCCACATATAGTGATTAATATAGTATGTATAGTAACTAGTTAAAAACATTTTTAATTTAGGGAAGACTGAGATTAGTAATTACTGTATTTCAGGCATTTATGACCAGGAACAGGATATACAGAACAGAGTGCTACCCTGAAAAGGTTCTCCTTGCCTCAAGTCTGTTACAGTAAAAAAAAAAAAAAGAAAAGCTAAGCAAATTCAAAATCAACATGACAACAGTATGGTTTAAAATAAGTCCTGAGGCTCCTTGAGGTAAGAAAAAATTTCACTTTAGTCAAAGGAGTGATTTTCAATAGCATTCTACAAGCTATGAGTCTAAAATTTGAAAACAAATATAAAAAAAGTCTCAAATGTTCCCAGCCATTTTTAAGTATTATTAAATGGTAGAACACACTAAAGGCAAGAAATAACTGTATTCAGGTTGATTTTATCTGAAAAAGCACATATAAGTCAAAATATGACTATATGAGATAGTATTAACATTATAACAGATCAGCTTAAAGAAAAACAATCAACTGTATTGTATATAAGTAATTAAAACAAGCAAGTAAGGGAGAATATCTATTGTGCAGCAGAACATACTTCTCAATCTCTTAGTGCAAGAAATCTGGACAAAGCCTGACAAAATGGGGGACAAAGGCTCAAAAATAGGGACACATTTTAAATATTCCTTTTATAAGCTAGGAAAGTTTCTAGATTAATAGGGCTTGTTTTAACAAACATTTTCTGAAGGATTTGAAGTCTAAAACTCAATTGTGTGTCATTACTTAGTGACTTCAATCCTTAGATCATCCCAGTGATTTGCTAGAAAATCATACATTTTATGAGGAATACACCAAAAATATGAGGCAGAAATATGCACATCTTGTAAAAATCTGGACAGTTGAGAAGTATGCAGCAGAAATATCAGTCAGTTTGTACAATATAAAGCAAGAATAAATCAATATTGCTAGTGGTGCATCAAACTAATTATGTTTCTGTGATATTATTAATAGTACAACAGTATCATAGCAATGTTAATGATTGTTAAAGGTAGCTAGTGTCTGTATTAAGAAAGCCTACAGAAAAAATGTAACAGCATGACAGTTTTGAAAACTAGTATTATGAATAAAAAGGAAATAAGATTTTTAGCTGTCAGTAGAAGCTTTGAGAGATTTATTGCTGGCTATATATGTAGTGTCAGTCCTTTTCTTCTTTTTTTTTTGCATCTGTCCAAATGTTTTCAGATGACATCTTACGTGAGGTGAGAGAGACTTTCATGTCTTCAGGGGTAATGGTTATTATTGTTTATAAAAGCAGATGCTTCACCTAGGTTGTTGAATGTATTTGCTCCATTAAGTAGATGCATTTTTATTCTTGCAGGATACAGGATCTGTGCCTTGATGTTGTTTTGCTTTAAGAGTTTAACAAATGGCCAGCATTTTCTCCTCATATCAAGTACTTTTGTGGCATAGTCATTGTCAAATCTAATGTAACTTTGATTGTATTTTAAAGGGGCTTTCCTCCAAGCAGTTTTTAATACAAGACCTTTGTCCATGTAAGATAAAAATGTTTGACTAAAGAAAACCCTTCCTGCAAGTCCAGAATATTAGGGATCCAGGAATTCACGACAGTTATAATGTAATTTCCTTCTGCTTTTCAGGGAGACCAAAATTGCATTTTGCACCTTCTTTCTCGGTTTTCAAGATCATCAGGCTTATTTTGTAGCCAAGTATTTTGTTTGAATAAGAAGTCAGTGTGTTGTTCTACTTCCTTAAGTCTTCCATTGATGTCAGTTAATGTAGTCTCTATGTCAGAAACTTTATTTTGTTGTTGTTGTTGAACAGCTCATTCTCTTGAAGGTTTTCTAGATTACGTTGAAAGTTATTAATTTTAAAAGATAATGGATAGGATTCATGAAGGCTTGCACGGAGTGTAAGAGACGTGTAACACTCCATGCAAGCCTCGCGATCCAGGAACAGCCCTAAACTCCGTGTAAGAGACCAGCTAAAATGTCTCTTACACGGACTGGGCGTGGACATGCTAAATACCTCACTTGCAGCCGAAAGGTATGCAAATGAGGTATATTAGCGATCCACGAAGCAGAAACCAGCCCGTGTAAGAGACGTTTTAGCTGCAGAAATGTACTCAGTTGACAACTGAGTACGTTTCTGCAAAATTCACAACGGAGCCATGTCATCTCCAAATAAAGGGTGCATATGTGTCAGGCAGCATGCCAATGGCCAAATATGTGGCCATTGGCAAGGTAACCCGATGCAAAAATAATAAAAATATAATTTTTTTTTCGGCGATCGCCGATGTTTAAACCCAGCGCAGCCCCACGCAAACAGGCTGTGCTGTATAAAACATAAAAATGAAGGTTATAAACCCACAAATGTGGGTTTTATGCAATACATGGAATGACAATGCAGGGACCAGCAGACCAAAAACAACATGGCCACCGTGTAGTGGTTGCTAAGGGGGGAAGCTGAGTGTAAGACATGTAACTAAGCATTAGTAGGCAATCTCATGTAAATGAGGGTTAGGATACTGAATCTCACAGTCACATAGCAAATGAGCACAGTCTGAGTAGTGTAAGAGATATATAAGGGGGAGGAATAGAGTAGGAGATAGGTGACATCACAGGGGGGAATGATAGAAAGAAATGCAGTTCATTGGAAGTCAGTGGAACATGACAGATGACAGACACAGATCAGGGAAAGAGGAGTGCCACAAGATAAGTCTGGGAAAGTCAAGAAATGGAAGGTGTACACTGTTACTTACACTAAAGTTTCTTGCTGGGCATGCATGCTCACGTGTGCGTGCCATGAAGTGCGAGTAGGGCAGTGTGCGCACGTGTAGGGCAGACTGAGCATGTAGGAGCCTGTTGGCAGACCTGTAACACTGTTTGCACTGGTGTGCACGCGTTTTAACCCGAAGAAGACGATTGTAAACCGTGTAAGCATGTGTGCGCGCGTGTAAGCCACTGTGAGCGCGTTTCTGCTGGTATGCACGCTGCTCCCCCCTGAGGAAACAGAAAAGAAAAAGGAAGCAACAGAATTAGTAGGAAGTTAGCAGGGAATACTGCTGGAGCTAGCAGGTGAAAACAATTAGAAGCAGGCAATTACACAGGAAGAATAGTAGCCTAGCCCAGCACTTAAATCTCTGCAAACAGCAGTGCAGGATGTTTCTCTCAAGAGACACTGCAAGACAGGAGTAAGCTAATAGAAGTGAAAACTGAAAAAGCTTCATTCAGAGCAGAAATGTTAGGGGCTGCCATAGCTGTCATAATGAGACATAAGCGACTTGCTGAGGGTGGTGACAATGCAGATGGTGCCAGACAACCCACAGTGAGAAGACGGAGAAGAGTGTACAGGCCCAGGGTCACCTACCACGGGTTACATGAGCTGGAGATAGTAGAGCGCTATAGAGTGGACAGAGAGCTCCTGCAGCAAATAGTTGAGCTGTGCAGGCCAGGCCTCACACACAGAACAAACAGAGGGGAACCCATCCCAGTGGAAACCAAGGTATGTGTTGGCCTAAGAATACTAGCAACAGGTACCTTCCAGAGACCAACTGGTGATATGATGGGGATATCACAGGCATCAGCCTCCAGGGTACTGCACCAGTTCCTGGATGCCATGTCAGCACATGTCGGTGATCATGTATATTTCCCCAATGCCCGTGAGGTATTGGCCAGCAATATGTGTCTCTTCCAGCAAATAGCGGAATACCCTGAGGTAGTGGGTGCAATAGACTGCATGCACATACGCATCAAAGCACCAGCCGGTGAGCGGGGTAGGGCCTACATTAACCGCAAGGGATTCCCCTCCATCAACTGCCAGGTAGTGTGTGATGCCCAGGGCATAATAATGAATGTGTGTGCTGGCTGCCCTGGGAGTTACCATGATTCCCACATCTGGCATTTGACGCAGCTGTACCAGACATTTGCCAATGGGGACATCCCACACGGACACCTAGTGGGGGATGCAGGTTATGCACTGGAGCCGTGGCTGATGACACCATCAGAAACGCACACACACCTGAACAGGAACGCCATAATGAGGCACATGCACAAACACGTAATGTAATAGAGCATGTGTTTGGGCTGCTCAAGTCACGGTTCTGGTGTCTGGACACATCTGGTGGAGCCTTGCAGTACACACCAACTACATGTACCCAAATTGTCATGGTATGTGCTATGCTACATAATATGATATTGTGAAAACAGCTGCAGCAGGACCAGCATAGGGCTGGGCCAAACAGCCCCCCACCATTGCCAAGGCCATCACAGGCAGAGCGTGACTCGGAGGAGGAACAACCTGAGCCTGCCCCAGTAGGCAGAAGAAGGCGTGCCCAGTATGCCCTGGCCTTGGCAAAGAGGCAACGCATAGCACATACACTGGCTCAGTAGGAACCCTGGGAATGATACCCCCTCTGACTCACTCAAATAATAACAGGGATCCCTAAAATGACATGACCTGCTCACAAACATGTACAGGGAGTGTAATATGCGCATCAGACAGAGGCAGCCCTGCAGCACCACCTGAGGCATGAATGCCATGTGTTAAGTAATGTAACACCATGTACTATATGCACACCTGAGAACCCTGACTAACATCCACCCTCACCAAGCATGAAGCCACAAAATGACAATGGGATGATAAATAGCAATAACTGGCTGAAGTAATGCAGTTAGTCAAATGGGAGCCAATGTGTTCCAGCCTGGGAAGACATGCGGAGCATGACATGATGCACCACCTGCTAGGGGTGGTGTGCACCTATCAGTCCAGGCCCCATGGATACTGGCAAAGGCTGGCAGTACCCACAGCATGCCCTGAATAGGTAAGTCTCAAAACACCAACCCACCTTCATAGGTACCACAAGGGATAGGAACCTAGATGTAATGCTACCCAATGCCAGAAGTCTAAACAGCAAGATGTGTGCAGTGTAAACACACACAGTATGGAGAATGTAGATATCAGTCCTGTAATAGAAAACTGGGTCAAGGCTCACATCAGCACCCTAACACTACCAGGTCACACCTCATACTGTGCTGTACAGCCGCAAAACATGGAACAAGCTACAAAAAAGGGTGACTAGCAATAAATGTCAAGGATAACCACACCCCCATGTTGGTACCACAACAAGAAGCAGCATGGAATAGCCATGGTCAAATACCAATGGCTAAAACTGCCTCCCAGTATATAGCCTGCTGCAGACTACTGTCCTAATACCAGGAACTGCACCTGGCCTATGTTGGAATACATGAATATATCAAGCCCCCCAAACCACATTATAATGCTTGACTGAAAATACCCAGACATACACCAGGAGCATTATACTAGCACCAACACAGTCAGAGAAAAGTTCCCAGAATCCATAAACCAAAATGCCCAGGAACAACGTACCACTCCCACAAGAGGGGTAAGCATACTGGATGTGATAATCAGCAACATGTGTACTGGATGGCAAGATGAGAAGTGTATCCCTCACTGGTAAGACCAGACCATAGAGTAATCACACTGGATATACACATCCCGACCCCAGTCCCTGGCCAGAATACTACAGTGAAAAACATGTGTAAAGCATAGGTTGCACCCCTCCAAACCGATGTGGAATCCACGAAGGCCCTGTGCAAGTGCAGAATATGGGACACACCGCAGAACATGTTATACAGGCATTCCATGAACACAGCCAGGAATGCATGGAGTATGCAATCACAAATAACAACAAGACACAATGCCATACACGCAGGCATCTGGCATGCTGGACTCCAGCCATTACCAAACCATGCAAGAGAATGAGGAAGCTACCACATGATAGAGCAAACATAAAAAGGGAAGTAATCACTGATCAGTAGTATGGCAATAACATATGTCCACACATACAATCCACTAAGGCCAGCCACAACAAGTAGAATCTGTGAATCCAGAGGCAATGCGACACCTGTCCCAAGTACACAGACAACCACAACTCCCCGCAATAAATACAAATATATGTGATAGATGCAACCATGTATCCAAACCGGAGGCTTAGCTCCCCCAACTCAGTACTGTCAAAACTAGTCAGGAGGAGAAGGTAACCACATACACCACAAACCCAGTCCCACATAGACCTACCACAACTGTAAACCAAACACATAAACACAGAAAAACATTCCTGGAGGCCCTAATTACAAACACACCACACCAACAGAAGCCTCCAAAGCAGATCCCAAGCAACCACAACCTCCAAACATAGCACATGCAACACATAGTACAAAAAGCTGGTGTGCCAAACAATCACAAGCCAGAAGGAGAAACAACATGCCTGATACAATTGTAATAGGTGTCTGTATAGGCAGACACACTGCTGTCCCACTCACCAGACTGAACAAGGGAAAGGGTACAGTAAGCTGCCTGTAGGCTGCCACAATATGCCACATAACACAAGTACGCAGGTCACCCCAAAGCAAGCAGAAATATGATGCACTCAATGTCCATGCTGGTGTGAATGACCTGAGATGTACCTCCCTGGACTACATGAAAAGAGACATGGATGAGCTCTCTGAGTATGTACCCCAGGCCGGTATGACACTGGCCGTGTGCAGCATCCAACCCTCACCAAGAATGATGCCACAGTACAAACACAGAATGATCATCTTTAACAGGTGGCACAGTTACAGCTGTCAGTCCAAGAGGGTCTAATGTCTGTCTGCTTGAGATGTCATTCATGACAAGCCATGCTGCTGTTCCAGGGATGGCTTGCACCTGTTACCCCTGTGTGTCTGGATACTGGATAAGCCTTTGCCACCTCCATAGAGCCGTATGTAGGCAAGGCCAAAAAGACTACCCACCACTCTAGAAAACATAAGTGGTAAGAAACATAAGGGTAATGCTGACCAATGCCAGATGTGTAAACTGCAATATGCATGCCCCTGAGGCACTTCCCAGTATGGAGAACATCGATGTCTGTGCAGTGACAGAAGCCTGCTGCAAGCCTAGTGATAGCACACCAGCACTACCAGGTTATACCACATATCATGCGTTATGGCCCCAAAACCTGGACCAAAACATCAAAGGAGGGGGAGTATCCATATGCAGCACAGACACCCATATGGCCAGGTAACTGACAATGCACAAAGCAGTGGAGACCACCCATGTGCACCTAAGTGTAGTCAAAACTGCTGTACAGTCTGTAGCATGCGACAGACCACACTCTCACACACAAGAACTCCACCCAGACATCCTGAAGACACTGGACAGTATGAATGTCCCACCAAATACCAGACAAGGTACTCACAAATTACCACATAGGTGGTAAACCATTATGTATGCAAGGAGTAATCAGGGACCTAGGGACACAAGTCGACAGTAATCTGTCATGTGACACACACAATGCCAATGTGGCTAGTAAGATTGTCGATATTGGACACTGTATCATGAAAGGATTCACATCTACATCAACAGAGGTCACTGTGCCTCTGTACTGTTCCCTTATCACACCCATAATCTAGTACAATGACTCATATGGGATGTACCGTATGTGACACCTGCAGCGGTTCGGAAGACCTCAAAGGTACCCCACCAAGAGGATAAAGGGTGTCAAATATATGTCATATGCTGCCTGGCTGTAGACACCCCAGCTGAATGCAGTCACAGACTGCCTACACAGAGGCATTGTATGTCTGTTGTACAAGGCCATGTCCAACACAGGAGTAATGGACATGCTCCACCACAGGAAATCAAAGCCATTGAGCTGTGACAGTGACAGATGTCAGCCTCAACACATAATGAAATAGGATGTGCTGGAGGTACAGATACATAACCCAGAGGCTCCCCACACCCAGAAACAGGATCCCAATCCATGTTAGGCAGAGCCCCTCACTGACACCCCTCAACAGGAATATTGCCAAGTGGATGGATGATCGTACATGTATACTGGGGGTCTTCACTGTGTCACGACCAGACAGAGGCACAGTAAAGAAAATCATAAATGGCCATAATAGTCACATAGCAAGGGGCAGCGAAAGACACACACACTCTGACTTGGCTTACTAATGCCCTAGGGTGGATAGCCTAGTATGAACCCATGAACCTATGAAGATACAAATTGTACAGGACACTAAGGATAATCACAAGGCTTACTTAACTGATGGTAGGAACCATGTTGGGAATCCACAGATATGCTCAGAATCACACCGATATTGCAAACAACATACCAAACACACACACATATTGCCAACATATGACCTGAGTGACAGGTGCAGTGCAACCCCCGCCCCCCCAGAATGCAAAATATCTATCCCAGCAGACTGCTGGTCCCCTGACATTGCAGATGTTGAGGTAACAGCCATCATCTGCAAAGCAAAACACACAGCAGCAAAGGTATGTGATGGTGTCCTGGGCTGAGGCCAACATGGACTCCAAGAATAATGGAATGCCAAATCACACTACTGCCCAATGTCAGCCTTACCACAGGATATGTACCCAAAGAGCAGTGTACAACAACAGTGATCCTTCACAACAAAGGTGTTGCCTGAATGGATACTGCAAACTACCACGCCAGGATCCTGACAAGCTTGGTCTGCACAGCTATGGAAAGGATCAGTATGTACCGCAGACATAAAGCTATCGTGGACCTACTGATACTGGACCCTACACAGTGTGGCTGTCGTAACTGCAGATCCTGCCCCTAAACATGTTTGATCCATTTGAAGCAGTCATTAAGGTCATTGATGAGGGCAATGTGGTCCACACAGCGTAGCTGGACTGTGCATATGCTTCTAGACAATACCCTACGAGTTCAGTATGGATATGTTCACCAGCATAAATATATACCCCTATGTCAGTAGAGGGGTTGCAAACCAGACCGAGGACAGAACTGACATGGTCAGACATGCTGCATCCATGTCAGACTACAAAGCAGATATGAGTGGCATCCCACAAGGCTTGGTCCTGGGCCCCCCCCCATTCTGTATATATGTCCCATAGGTATAGGCCAACATGGAAGGACTGTGACTGAACATGTATGCAGAGGAGTACAAACAGCCCACCATATCCGAACCCCAGCTGACACAAGTAACCCACAAAAGGGCCACCTACAAACAGACAACTGGAGCCATAGCCATGTCGGCAAGCTAATTGCACAACTGTGGATAGACAATCACCATGGATATACAGTAAGTGCCCACAAATTACCACACAGGTGTTAACCCATTACGTAACTAACATGTAATGAGAGACCTGGGGACACAAGGTGATAGATATCCTGCACTGGACAAACATGTGGCTGTAGTGTTCGCAGAAACATACCATATACCCACCCAATCATGAAGGTTGTCAGATGTAGATAAGGGGAGGTCACTGTGGCTCTGCAGTCATCCTTCATCAGCGTCACAATTGACTACAATAGCCCCTGTGGGATATACCTCAGCAGACACCTCCATCAACTGTAAAGTCCACAACGGTACCTCACCAGGAGTAGCATAGAGCATGAACAGATGCCATGTGTTGCCTGAGTAAACAAACTGCAGCCCCACACACTGCCATACTGCCCAGCTACAGGCAAGCTGTGCCTGATGTATGAAGCCATGTCCAACCTGGAATCAATGAACATGCTGCACCTTGTACAATCTGAATGGCAGTGAGCTATGCACATGAGAGACCTGAACCCCAGCATTGACATACATAGGACAAGCTGTACAGAATGATCCATAACACAGAAGGCACCCCCACTCTTGAGTAGACTCCCGGTACAGGTTAGCCAGAGAGTCACCTATCGACACCCCTCAAGAGGAATCCCGATGAGTGGATGGGAGATGATAGGTTAACCCTGGGTATCACTGTTATGTCAGAGGTAGACGGAGGCACAGTATACCAACCATGACATATGTCATGGCAAACTCCAGTTACAATGTGTGACGAAGGACAAACTCACCCTGTGACTAGCATCAGAAATGGCCTAGGGAACATTGCTAGTGTTTGCCAATGTCCACCTATGTTGTGGAATACACTACCAATGTTGGACGAGCCTGGTGTAGGTAGTCCATATCTGAACATAATGCAACATGGTCATATGTGCACAACTGGCCCCTACACAGTCTGTTGTGCACACTATGAAGATGTCAAGCAGTGATAGGACTAAAGCCCAGGATACTGTCCACCACAGTGAAAGTACTGAACCAGTACACTATACGGTACTACAGTGTTAGGTCATTATGAAAGGATGTTGACAACTGTCTGCAAAGTATCCCATGCAATCCCTGCAGGCACAGTATAATCCCTGTTGTGGCAGACATGAAGCAGTTGGCCAGTTAGTACACAACATGACACCCAACACATAACCATAAACGTGAGATATTGTTGAAGTTCACACACACCCAAATATGTGGTGGACTTCAGAGTGCAACATATGGAAAGCTCACACTGGGCATGCTCGCACACTTTGATAAATGAGGCATATGGCAGACAACATGCCATGGAAAGGCTGAACTGGGCATGCTCACACACTTAGGCCATATCTCCGTTTAGCAGTTGGCCACACATATCTGGTATTTGTATGTGTCATTCCAGGAACCAACCACAACACAGCAATCTGCCCAGTGCACACAGTAAATGACTACAGAGACATAAGTGATATAGTGGATCACCGTCATATGCAAACATCTTCCACAGATCCACAAGTTGGTCATAGGAACAGGGAATGCTATGGCAATAAAGACCTGCAAACAGTAGAACAGCACAACAAATATTGTGCATCTGACAATTGAACATATGGGTATAGAGGTCAATACTAGGCTTGTTGCCCTAGGGAATGACAGCTCAGCCAGAGTGTGCTTGGCATCTGCATCCCCAGTACAGTAGGCTACTGTGCCACTGTAAAGTAGGTCACATAAGGCAATGTGTGAGGCTAGTGAGCTGTGCCTCTGTCAAGCAGGGGCACAGTGGAGATCCCAGGGTTTGAATGTGCTAAGCCACAGCCATGTTGTTGGTGTGTGCTGGAAGAGGGTTGCAGAGGATCCCTAACAGTAAGTGGCCATCAATAACAGACTGAGGGGAGCCCTATCTGCATTGTCTGGACAATTCCACTGTCAACACTGTGTTGTGATGATTATGTGGGAATGAAGTGTCATGCCGGACCTGTTCACAGATGTCCTCCCTCTGTGGGCTACAGCTCTGCAATGTATTAGCTCACTCTGTCTGTTGGACGGCTCATATATGGCTGGAGTACACCTGACAGGTGTCTTGTTGTGGAGCAGTCATGGGTATATGTGGGATAGCATGATCAATGCAAACCGTACACATGCTCATAGAATGCAATTGTCAAGGATTATGCTGAGTGGCCAGTATAGTCCCCCAGCATGGGTCCTTTGAAGTTGTCCACCCCAGTCTTCACAAGTGTAGAGTCTTCTTGTGCTAAATACAGTTTGTGTGTAGTGACAACCTTGCCTGGGGGTGGGGATGGGATATGGATGTCCAGGGAAAGGTGGGTATGGTCAGATATCAACAATGGGGGTCTACCTCTGGTGTGGAACAGTGAGTACCCATGTTGCAGATGGACAGGTGCAATATGTATTCCCCCATGTGGCTGCGGTGTGTGGTTCTGCCATAGCACATGGACCCACAAATTGTAGTGGCTGTAAGGTAAAGTGGTAGAGGCCTGAGTAGTTCTCGCACACAATATGCCTGTACTTGATGTTAACAACTGAAATGGTGTATGTGAACACCTGCATATCCCGGCACTGTTCCCAGGGAAGCTAAGTGTGTGTCCTGGATGTGGGTGTGGTGTTCTGGACTGGTTGTGTTGTGTGTTACAGGTCATGTGGTCACGAAGCATGGTATAGAACATAACCTGCCAGTGCGATGTGCATATCTGACCCTGACATAGGTGGCTGCAAATGCATATATATGCTATCCCCCACCTGACAGGTAGTACTAGATGTACATAATTCTGTAGAAATAAAGATGTCAGCACCCTATAAATACTGCAGGTGCAGACCAGATGCCCAGTAATTCGGTTAGTGCGCTCTGCTAATGCATCTCCCTCAAGTGTCATAATATAGGTAGGTAGGAGTTCGAACCATGCAATTGCTCAGTGTGTGTGTGTGTGTGTGTGTGTGTGTGTGTGTGAGCGGGGTTGATGTGTGTGCAAGTCTGTGTGAGTAAGATGTCCCTTTTGGCAACTGTGAAAGCACTCTACAGGATGCACATTCCCCTATCTCAGCACGGATGATGTCAGCACCCTATAAGTACAGCAGGAGAAGGGAAACCTCCCAGTAATTAAAATAGCATGCTCTGCTAATGTGTCTGTCACGAGTGTCATAACATAGTTAGGTAGGGGTTTGAATCCTGCAACTGCCCAGTGTGTGTGGAGGGGGGTTAGTGTGTATGCAAGTCTGTGTCAGGGAGATGTCCTTTTTGGCAACTGTGAAAGCACTCTACAGGATGCACATTCCCCTATCTCAGCACGGATGATGTCAGCACCCTATAAGTACAGCAGGAGAAGAGAAACCTCCCAGTAATTAAAATAGCATGCTCTACTAATGCGTCTGTCATGAGTATCATAACATAGTTAGGTAGGGATTTGAATGTAACTGCCCCGTGTGTGTGGAGGGGGGTTAGTGTGTGTGCAAGTCTGTGTGAGGGAGATGTCCCTTTTGGCAACTGTGAAAGCACTATACAGGATGCACATTCCCCTATCTCAGCACGGATGATGTCAGCACCCTATATGTACAGCAGGAGAAGAGAAACCTCCCAGTAATTCGCATAGCGCACTCTGCTAATGCGTCTCTCTCAAGTGTCATAATATAGTTAGGTAGGAGTTTGAAACCTGCAAATGGCAAGTGTGTGTTTGGATGTGGGGAGTTTGTGTGTGTGCAATTCTGTATGAAAAACATGTGCTTTTTTGCAAAAATAATAAAAATATAATTTTTCGTGATCGCAGATGTTTAAACCAAGCGCAGCCCCACGAAACAGGCTGTGCTGTATAAAACATAAAATGAAGGTTATAAACCCACAAATGTGGGTTTTATGCAACCATGGAATGACAATGCAGGGACCAGCAGACCAAAAACAACATGGCCACCGTGTAGTGGTTGCTAAGGGGAAGCTGAGTGTAAGACATGTAACCAAGCATTAGTAGGCAATCTCATGCAAATGAGGTTAGGATACTGAATACCACAGTCACATAGCAAATGAGCACAGTCTGAGTAGTGTAAGAGATATATAAAGGGGAGGAATGGAGTAGGATTTAGGTGACATCACAGGGGGAATAATAGAAAGAAATGCAGTTCATTGGAGGTCAGTGTAACATGACAGATGACAGACACAGATCAGGGAAGGAGGAGTGCCACAAGATAAGTCTGGGAAAGTCAAGAAATGGAAGGTGTACACTGTTACTTACACTAAAGTTTCTTGCTGGGCATGCATGCTCACGTGCGTGCCATGAAGTGCGAGTAGGGGCAGTGTGCTTGCGTGTAGGGCAGACTGAGCATGTGGGAGCCTGTTGGCAGACCTGTAACACTGTTTGCACTGGTGTGCGCACGTTTTAACCCGAAGAAGGCGATTGTAAACCGTGTAAGCATGTGTGCGTGTAAGCCACTGTGAGCGCGTTTCTGCTGGTATGCACGCTGCTCCCCCCTGAGGAAACAGAAAAGAAAAAGGAAGCAACAGAATTAGTAGGAAGTTAGCAGGGAATACTGCTGGAGCTAGCAGGTGAAAACAATTAGAAGCAGGCAATTACACAGGAAGAATAGTAGCCTAGCCCAGCACTTAAATCTCTGCAAACAGCAGTGCAGGATGTTTCTCTCAAGAGACACTGCAAGACAGGAGTAAGCTAATAGAAGTGAAAACTGAAAAAGCTTCATTCAGAGCAGAAATGTTAGGGGCTGCCATAGCTGTCATAATGAGACATAAGCGACTTGCTGAGGGTGGTGACAATGCAGATGGTGCCAGACAACCCACAGTGAGAAGACGGAGAAGAGTGTACAGGCCCAGGGTCACCTACCACGGGTTACATGAGCTGGAGATAGTAGAGCGCTATAGAGTGGACAGAGAGCTCCTGCAGCAAATAGTTGAGCTGTGCAGGCCAGGCCTCACACACAGAACAAACAGAGGGAACCCATCCCAGTGGAAACCAAGGTATGTGTTGGCCTAAGAATACTAGCAACAGGTACCTTCCAGAGACCAACTGGTGATATGATGGGGATATCACAGGCATCAGCCTCCAGGGTACTGCACCAGTTCCTGGATGCCATGTCACACATGTCGGTGATCATGTATATTTCCCCAATGCTGGTGAGGTATTGGCCAGCAATATGTGTCTCTTCCAGCAAATAGCGGAATACCCTGAGGTAGTGGGTGCAATAGACTGCATGCACATACGCATCAAAGCACCAGCCGGTGGCGGGGTAGGGCCTACATTAACCGCATAGGGATTCCCCTCCATCAACTGCCAGGTAGTGTGTGATGCCCAGGGCATAATAATGAATGTGTGTGCTGGCTGCCCTGGGAGTTACCAGGATTCCCAGATCTGGCATTTGGCGCCGCTGTACCAGACATTTGCCAATGGGGACATCCGGCACGGACACCTAGTGGGGGATGCAGGTTATGCACTGGAGCCCTGGCTGATGACACCATCAGAAACGCACACACACCTGAACAGGAGCAGCCATAATGAGGCACATGCACAAACACGTAATGTAATAGAGCATGTGTTTGGGCTGCTCAAGTCACGGTTCTGGTGTCTGGACACATCTGGTGGAGCCTTGCAGTACACACCAACTACATGTACCCAAATTGTCATGGTATGTGCTATGCTACATAATATGATATTGTGAAAACAACTGCAGCAGGACCAGCATAGGGCTGGGCCAAACAGCCCCACCATTGCCAAGGCCATCACAGGCAGGCGTGACTCGGGAGGAGGAACAACCTGAGCCTGCCCCAGTAGGCAGAAGAAGGCGTGCCCAGTATGCCCTGGCCTTGGCAAAGAGGCAGCATAGCACATACACTGGCTCAGTAGGAACCCTGGGAATGATACCCCCTCTGACTCACTCAAATAATAACAGGGATCCCTAAAATGACATGACCTGCTCACAAACATGTACAGGGAGTGTAATATGCGCATCAGACAGAGGCAGCCCTGCAGCACCACCTGAGGCATGAATGCCATGTGTTAAGTAATGTAACACCATGTACTATATGCACACCTGAGAACCCTGACTAACATCCACCCTCACCAAGCATGAAGCCACAAAATGACAATGGGATGATAAATAGCAATAACTGGCTGAAGTAATGCAGTTAGTCAAATGGGAGCCAATGTGTTCCAGCCTGGGAAGACATGCGAGCATGACATGATGCACCACCTGCTGGGGTGGTGTGCACCTATCAGTCAGGCCCCATGGATACTGGCAAAGGCTGGCAGTACCCACAGCATGCCCTGAATAGGTAAGTCTCAAAACACCAACCCACCTTCATAGGTACCACAAGGGATAGGAACCTAGATGTAATGCTACCCAATGCCAGAAGTCTAAACAGCAAGATGTGTGCAGTGTAAACACACACAGTATGGAGAATGTAGATATCAGTCCTGTAATAGAAAACTGGGTCAAGGCTCACATCAGCACCCTAACACTACCAGGTCACACCTCATACTGTGCTGTACAGCCAAAACATGGAACAAGCTACAAAAAGGGTGACTAGCAATAAATGTCAAGGATAACCACCCCCCATGTTGGTACCACAACAAGAAGCAGCATGGAATAGCCATGGTCAAATACCAATGGCTAAAACTGCCTCCCAGTATATAGCCTGCTGCAGACTACTGTCCTAATACCAGGAACTGCACCTGGCCTATGTTGGAATACATGAATATATCAAGCCCCCCAAACCACATTATAATGCTTGACTGAAAATACCCAGACATACACCAGGAGCATTATACTAGCACCAACACAGTCAGAGAAAAGTTCCCAGAATCCATAAACCAAAATGCCCAGGAACAACGTACCACTCCCACAAGAGGGGTAAGCATACTGGATGTGATAATCAGCAACATGTGTACTGGATGGCAAGATGAGAAGTGTATCCCTCACTGGTAAGACCAGACCATAGAGTAATCGGACTGGATATACACATCCCGACCCCAGTCCCTGGCCAGAATACTACAGTGAAAAACATGTGTAAAGCATAGGTTGCACCGCTCCAAACCGATGTGGAATCCACGAAAGGCCCTGTGCAAGTGCAGAATATGGGACACACCGCAGAACATGTTATACAGGCATTCCATGAACACAGCCAGGAATGCACGGAGTATGCAGTCACAAATAACAACAAGACACAATGCCATACTGCGCGGGCATCTGGCATGCTGGACTCCAGCCATTACCAAACCATGCAAGAGAATGAGGAAGCTACCACATGATAGAGCAAAAAGGGAAGTAATCACTGATCAGTAGTATGGCAATAACATATGTCCACACATACAATCCACTAAGGCCAGCCACAACAAGTAGAATCTGTGAATCCAGAGGCAATGCGACACCTGTCCCAAGTACACAGACAACCACAACTCCCCCCAATAATAAATACAAATATATGTGATAGATGCAACCATGTATCCAAACCAGAGGCTGAGCTCCCCCAACTCAGTACTGTCAAAACTAGTCAGGAGGAGAAGGTAACCACATACACCACAAACCCAGTCCCACATAGACCTACCACAACTGTAAACCAAACACATAAACACAGAAAAACATTCCTGGAGGCCCTAATTACAAACACACCACACCAACAGAAGCCTCCAAAGCAGATCCCAAGCAACCACAACCTCCAAACATAGCACATGCAACACATAGTACAAAAAGCTGGTGTGCCAAACAATCACAAGCCAGAAGGAGAAACAACATGCCTGATACAATTGTAATAGGTGTCTGTATAGGCAGACACACTGCTGTCCCACTCACCAGACTGAACAAGGGAAAGGGTACAGTAAGCTGCCTGTAGGCTGCCACAATATGCCACATAACACAAGTACGCAGGTCACCCCAAAGCAAGCAGAAATATGATGCACTCAATGTCCATGCTGGTGTGAATGACCTGAGATGTACCTCCCTGGACTACATGAAGAGACATGGATGAGCTCTCTGAGTATGTACCCAGGCGGTATGACACTGGCCGTGTGCAGCATCCAACCCTCACCAAGAATGATGCCACAGTACAAACACAGAATGATCATCTTTAACAGGTGGCACAGTTACAGCTGTCAGTCCAAGAGGGTCTAATGTCTGTCTGCTTGAGATGTCATTCATGACAAGCCATGCTGCTGTTCCAGGGATGGCTTGCACCTGTTACCCTGTGTCTGGATACTGGATAAGCCTTTGCCACCTCCATAGAGCCGTATGTAGGCAAGGCCAAAAGACTACCCACCACTCTAGAAAACATAAGTGGTAAGAAACATAAGGGTAATGCTGACCAATGCCAGATGTGTAAACTGCAATATGCATGCCCCTGAGGCACTTCCAGTATGGAGAACATTGAAGTCTGTGCAGTGACAGAAGCCTGCTGCAAGCCTAGTGATAGCACACCAGCACTACCAGGTTATACCACATATCATGCGTTATGGCCCCAAAACCTGGACCAAAACATCAAAGGAGGGAGTATCCATATGCAGCACAGACACCCATATGGCCAGGTAACTGACAATGCACAAAGCAGTGGAGACCACCCATGTGCACCTAAGTGTAGTCAAAACTGCTGTACAGTCTGTAGCATGCGACAGACCACACTCTCACACACAAGAACTCCACCCAGACATCCTGAAGACACTGGACAGTATGAATGTCCCACCAAATACCAGACAAGGTACTCACAAATTACCACATAGGTGGTAAACCATTATGTATGCAAGGAGTAATCAGGGACCTAGGGACACAAGTCGACAGTAATCTGTCATGTGACACACACAATGCCAATGTGGCTAGTAAGATTGTCGATATTGGACACTGTATCATGAAAGGATTCACATCTACATCAACAGAGGTCACTGTGCCTCTGTACTGTTCCACTATCACACCCATAATCTAGTACAATGACTCATATGGGATGTACCGTATGTGACACCTGCAGCGGTTAGAAGACCTCAAAGGTACCCCCCAAGAGGATAAAGGGTGTCAAATATATGTCATATGCTGCCTGGCTGTAGACACCCCAGCTGAATGCAGTCACAGACTGCCTACACAGAGGCATTGTATGTCTGTTGTACAAGGCCATGTCCAACACAGGAGTAATGGACATGCTCCACCACAGGAAATCAAAGCCATTGGAGCTGTGACAGTGACAGATGTCAGCCTCAACACATAATGAAATAGGATGTGCTGGAGGTACAGATACATAACCCAGAGGCTCCCCACACCCAGAAACAGGATCCCAATCCATGTTAGGCAGAGCCCCTCACTGACACCCCTCAACAGGAATATTGCCAAGTGGATGGATGATCGTACATGTATACTGGGGGTCTTCACTGTGTCACGACCAGACAGAGGCACAGTAAAGAAAATCATAAATGGCCATAATAGTCACATAGCAAGGGGCAGCGAAAGACACACACACTCTGACTTGGCTTACTAATGCCCTAGGGTGGATAGCCTAGTATGAACCCATGAACCTATGAAGATACAAATTGTACAGGACACTAAGGATAATCACAAGGCTTACTTAACTGATGGTAGGAACCATGTTGGGAATCCACAGATATGCTCAGAATCACACCGATATTGCAAACAACATACCAAACACACACACATATTGCCAACATATGACCTGAGTGACAGGTGCAGTGCAACCCCCCCCCCAGCATGCACAACATCCATCCCAGCAGTCTGCTGGTCCCCTGACATTGCAGATGTTGAGGTAACAGCCATCATCTGCAAAGCAAAACACACAGCAGCAAAGGTATGTGATGGTGTCCTGGGCTGAGGCCAACATGGACTCCAAGAATAATGGAATGCCAAATCACACTACTGCCCAATGTCAGCCTTACCACAGGATATGTACCCAAAGAGCAGTGTACAACAACAGTGATCCTTCACAACAAAGGTGTTGCCTGAATGGATACTGCAAACTACCACGCCAGGATCCTGACAAGCTTGGTCTGCACAGCTATGGAAAGGATCAGTATGTACGCAGACATAAAGCTATCGTGGACCTACTGATACTGGACCCTACACAGTGTGGCTGTCGTAACTGCAGATCCTGCCCCTAAACATGTTTGATCCATTTGAAGCAGTCATTAAGGTCATTGATGAGGGGCAATGTGGTCCACACAGCGTAGCTGGACTGTGCATATGCTTCTAGACAATACCCTCTGAGTTCAGTATGGATATGTTCACCAGCATAAATATATACCCCTATGTCAGTAGAGGGTTGCAAACCAGACCGAGGACAGAACTGACATGGTCAGACATGCTGCATCCATGTCAGACTACAAAGCAGATATGAGTGGCATCCCACAAGGCTTGGTCCTGGGCCCCCATTCTGTATATATGTCCCATAGGTATAGGCCAACATGGAAGGACTGTGACTGAACATGTATGCAGAGGAGTACAAACAGCCCACCATATCCGAACCCCAGCTGACACAAGTAACCCACAAAGGGCCACCCACCAACAGACAGCTGGAGCCATAGCCATGTCGGCAAGCTAATTGCACAACTGTGGATAGACAATCACCATGGATATACAGTAAGTGCCCACAAATTACCACACAGGTGTTAACCCATTACGTAACTAACATGTAATGAGAGACCTGGGGACACAAGGTGATAGATATCCTGCACTGGACAAACATGTGGCTGTAGTGTTCAGAAACATACCATATACCCACCCAATCATGAAGGTTGTCAGATGTAGATAAGGGGAGGTCACTGTGGCTCTGCAGTCATCCTTCATCAGCGTCACAATTGACTACAATAGCCCCTGTGGGATATACCTCAGCAGACACCTCCATCAACTGTAAAGTCCACAACGGTACCTCACCAGGAGTAGCATAGAGCATGAACAGATGCCATGTGTTGCCTGAGTAAACAAACTGCAGCCCCACACACTGCCATACTGCCCAGCTACAGGCAAGCTGTGCCTGATGTATGAAGCCATGTCCAACCTGGAATCAATGAACATGCTGCACCTTGTACAATCTGAATGGCAGTGAGCTATGCACATGAGAGACCTGAACCCCAGCATTGACATACATAGGACAAGCTGTACAGAATGATCCATAACACAGAAGGCACCCCCACTCTTGAGTAGACTCCCGGTACAGGTTAGCCAGAGAGTCACCTATCGACACCCAAGAGGAATCCCGATGAGTGGATGGGAGATGATAGGTTAACCCTGGGTATCACTGTTATGTCAGAGGTAGACGGAGGCACAGTATACCAACCATGACATATGTCATGGCAAACTCCAGTTACAATGTGTGTCGAAGGACAAACTCACCCTGTGACTAGCATCAGAAATGGCCTAGGGAACATTGCTAGTGTTTGCCAATGTCCACCTATGTTGTGGAATACACTACCAATGTTGGACGAGCCTGGTGTAGGTAGTCCATATCTGAACATAATGCAACATGGTCATATGTGCACAACTGGCCCCTACACAGTCTGTTGTGCACACTATGAAGATGTCAAGCAGTGATAGGACTAAAGCCCAGGATACTGTCCACCACAGTGAAAGTACTGAACCAGTACACTATCACGGTACTACAGTGTTAGGTCATTATGAAAGGATGTTGACAACTGTCTGCAAAGTATCCCATGCAATCCCTGCAGGCACAGTATAATCCCTGTTGTGGCAGACATGAAGCAGTTGGCCAGTTAGTACACAACATGACACCCAACACATAACCATAAGCGTGAGATATTGTTGAAGTTCACACACACCCAAATATGTGGTGGACTTCAGAGTGCAACATATGGAAAGCTCACACTGGGCATGCTCGCACACTTTGATAAATGAGGCATATGGCAGACAACATGCCATGGAAAGGCTGAACTGGGCATGCTCACACACTTAGGCCATATCTCCGTTTAGCAGTTGGCCACACATATCTGGTATTTGTATGTGTCATTCCAGGAACCAACCACAACACAGCAATCTGCCCAGTGCACACAGTAAATGACTACAGAGACATAAGTGATATAGTGGATCACCGTCATATGCAAACATCTTCCACAGATCCACAAGTTGGTCATAGGAACAGGGAATGCTATGGCAATAAAGACCTGCAAACAGTAGAACAGCACAACAAATATTGTGCATCTGACAATTGAACATATGGGTATAGAGGTCAATACTAGGCTTGTTGCCCTAGGGAATGACAGCTCAGCCAGAGTGTGCTTGGCATCTGCATCCCCAGTACAGTAGGCTACTGTGCCACTGTAAAGTAGGTCACATAAGGCAATGTGTGAGGCTAGTGAGCTGTGCCTCTGTCAAGCAGGGGCACAGTGGAGATCCCAGGGTTTGAATGTGCTAAGCCACAGCCATGTTGTTGGTGTGTGCTGGAAGAGGGTTGCAGAGGATCCCTAACAGTAAGTGGCCATCAATAACAGACTGAGGGAGCCCTATCTGCATTGTCTGGACAATTCCACTGTCAACACTGTGTTGTGATGATTATGTGGGAATGAAGTGTCATGCGGACCTGTTCACAGATGTCCTCCCTCTGTGGGCTACAGCTCTGCAATGTATTAGCTCACTCTGTCTGTTGGACGGCTCATATATGGCTGGAGTACACCTGACAGGTGTCTTGTTGTGGAGCAGTCATGGGTATATGTGGGATAGCATGATCAATGCAAACCGTACACATGCTCATAGAATGCAATTGTCAAGGATTATGCTGAGTGGCCAGTATAGTCCCCCAGCATGGGTCCTTTGAAGTTGTCCACCCCAGTCTTCACAAGTGTAGAGTCTTCTTGTGCTAAATACAGTTTGTGTGTAGTGACAACCTTGCCTGGGGGTGGGGATGGGATATGGATGTCCAGGGAAAGGTGGGTATGGTCAGATATCAACAATGGGGGTCTACCTCTGGTGTGGAACAGTGAGTACCCATGTTGCAGATGGACAGGTGCAATATGTATTCCCCCATGTGGCTGCGGTGTGTGGTTCTGCCATAGCACATGGACCCACAAATTGTAGTGGCTGTAAGGTAAAGTGGTAGAGGCCTGAGTAGTTCTCGCACACAATATGCCTGTACTTGATGTTAACAACTGAAATGGTGTATGTGAACACCTGCATATCCCGGCACTGTTCCCAGGGAAGCTAAGTGTGTGTCCTGGATGTGGGTGTGGTGTTCTGGACTGGTTGTGTTGTGTGTTACAGGTCATGTGGTCACGAAGCATGGTATAGAACATAACCTGCCAGTGCGATGTGCATATCTGACCCTGACATAGGTGGCTGCAAATGCATATATATATGCTATCCCCCACCTGACAGGTAGTACTAGATGTACATAATTCTGTAGAAATAAAGATGTCAGCACCCTATAAATACTGCAGGTGCAGACCAGATGCCCAGTAATTCGGTTAGTGCGCTCTGCTAATGCATCTCCCTCAAGTGTCATAATATAGGTAGGTAGGAGTTCGAACCATGCAATTGCTCAGTGTGTGTGTGTGTGTGTGTGTGTGTGTGTGTGTGTGTGAGCGGGGTTGATGTGTGTGCAAGTCTGTGTGAGTAAGATGTCCCTTTTGGCAACTGTGAAAGCACTCTACAGGATGCACATTCCCCTATCTCAGCACGGATGATGTCAGCACCCTATAAGTACAGCAGGAGAAGGAAACCTCCCAGTAATTAAAATAGCATGCTCTGCTAATGTGTCTGTCATGAGTGTCATAACATAGTTAGGTAGGGGTTTGAATCCTGCAACTGCCCAGTGTGTGTGGAGGGTTAGTGTGTGTGCAAGTCTGTGTCAGGAGATGTCCTTTTTGGCAACTGTGAAAGCACTCTACAGGATGCACATTCCCTATCTCAGCACGGATGATGTCAGCACCCTATAAGTACAGCAGGAGAAGAGAAACCTCCCAGTAATTAAAATAGCATGCTCTACTAATCGTCTGTCATGAGTATCATAACATAGTTAGGTAGGGATTTGAATGTAACTGCCCGTGTGTGTGGAGGGTTAGTGTGTGTGCAAGTCTGTGTGAGGAGATGTCCCTTTGGCAACTGTGAAAGCACTATACAGGATGCACATTCCCCTATCTCAGCACGGATGATGTCAGCACCCTATATGTACAGCAGGAGAAGAGAAACCTCCCAGTAATTCGCATAGCGCACTCTGCTAATGCGTCTCTCTCAAGTGTCATAATATAGTTAGGTAGGAGTTTGAAACCTGCAAATGGCAAGTGTGTGTTTGGATGTGGGGAGTTTGTGTGTGTGCAATTCTGTATGAAAAACATGTGCTTTTTTGCAATCAGGAGATCACACTACATGATGCACATTACCCTTTCCAAACAGTGATGATGTCAGCAACCTATACATACAGCTGGTGAAGAAGCACCTACCACTAATACGAATAGTGCAATCTGCTACAGCGTCACTCTTAAGTGTCATAACATAGCTAGGTAGGGGTTTGAAACCTGCAAATGGCAAGTGTGTGTGTGTTTGGATGTGGGGAGTTTGTGTGTGTGCAATTCTGTATGAAAAACATGTTAGTTTTGGCAATCAGGAGATCACACTACCTGATGCACATTACCCTTTCAAAACACTGATGATGTCAGCACCCTATAAGTACAGCCAGAGAAGAGGAACCTCCTAGTAATCCGAATAGTGCGCTTCGCTAATGCATCTCTTTCACATGTCGTGACTTAGATAGAGGTATGAATCCTGCAAATAACAAGTGTGTGTGTTGGGGGGTAGTAGGGTGTGTGTAAATGCAAGTGTGAGAGAACAGATCCTTTTGGCAAATACTACAATACACCAGATGCTGCATATTCCCCCAGTAAACACAGGGGATGTCACCACACTATCAGCACAGCCAAACAGGGCTATTTGGCCAGTAATGCCAATAGTGCGCTCTGCTACTGGGTCTATTACCATTGTCAGAGTACAGATAGGTATGTTTTGGTAACCCACAACTGCCACGTGTGGTTGTGTCACACATTATGACCTTGTGTGGGTCTTTGTGCATAACAATGCATGCCATTGCCTAAACCAGCAATGGCAATGCACACATGATGTATGTGTGACACATACACATAAATACCTGTGACCTGCAGTAGTTACCATGTCTGACACATGCCTCAGTGGATAAATGGTATTTGCAATGCATAACAATATGACTGTGTCTTACTGTGCAGGGCCGCATGCGTGATGTGTCTATACAGTGTGGGTGTATATGGTAAAATACCTACAGCAGGGGATACACATCTGGTCTGGGCCTATAGTCTACATGTAGTCGATGTACAGGTGCTGCATGTTCCCACCTGTTGTGGGAGTGGTAACATGTCATTCCACTGCAATTCAGTGACCACATGCTGGGAACCCTTCAACTAGTGTGTTGTAGCTACAGTAATGCTCACTCACAATGTTTGGCTGGATGCAGTCCAGCCATATAAAGACAGTTCTTGAGACTTGCATATTGCCAGTGTTGTTATGAAGGATAGGTGGGTTTCCTGTGTATGGGAGTGTTGTGTGTGCCAGGCTATGAACCAGACGGCAGTCCAACACACTGTTAGCTGCACATGAATAGGCCCTGATGCTTTGTGCTGTGCCAACAACCTGGAGGTGTGTGTATCTGTGGTGCCTTGGGATACCACCCCCCTGTCCAGTGTTACATGTGTAGGGGACGACAGGCATGGTATGAGGTATAACCTGGCAGTGATGGGTTGCACCTGTGAGCCGTGAATCAGGACTCTGGTACTGCACAGACATTGCAGTTCACCATGCTGAGGACAGTGTCCAGTGCATGCATCTTGCGGTGTACACTGCTGGTGTTGTGTAGCATTACTGTTAGTGACCTATCCTGTGTGATACCCGCGGAGGTGGCTATGTAATCCATGTCCTGCAGCATAAGGCAGTATGTGTGTATCAAGGGGCTTCGCCAATATACATTGGGCCATGGGTGTCACGTGCAAGCTGCCCCTCGCACATCATTGTGGCTTCCCTAGCATGTAAGCACACATTGACAGCCAGTGGATACCCTATGAATGACATTGGAGACTGAGCAGAATGTAGACATAGAACACCCTTCCTACATATAGTGGTAGCATACCTGGTGAGGGTATGATGGCAACCAAGATCAGGCTCATACTGGCCCATGCCACATGCTGAGAGATCCCTTCTATGTTCCCTATCATGTAGTCCAGGGAGGTATGTCTCAGGTCATCCATAGTGGCATGGTCAATGACTCAGTCATATGTGTCCATGCCTCTGACTGACCTATATGCATGTGTTTTGTGGTGGACCATAGTGCCCCAGAGGCATATCACTGTGACCTTCACCATGTACAGCCTGTTGAGTGGGACCCCACTGCAGCGGCCAGGAGAGGTACCTGACACATCTGTAGCAGGTGTGTTGTGTAGCCCTACAGGCTGTGAGTGTGTGGCACACGGGATGTGTGTGCCATGTGTGGCATGTGCTCTGTTCCGATGTAACATATGCCTGTGTGCCAGCTGCGGAGGTGTGTGATGCTCAGGCAGGATGCTATTCTGAGTCCCCATGTATGCCCCAGTGTGTTCAGCTTGCTGTCAGTGCGTGTCTATGTCTGACTGGTATTGTAGTCACTGTAGTATGACATGCCACCTGACAGGGTATGGCATTATTGGGTTCAGAGTGCTCAGTCCCCATATTGGCTATGTGGTGGCATCCCACACATGTGCTGTACGTTCCTGGCCAAGGGTGATGGTTGACTGCATACATGTGGCAGCTGTGACATTGCCACATGACTCACATAAACCACAACTGGACCATAGAGGTGATTCACAGGTTACCTTTGCACATGCTACCCTAGTAGTGTGATTGCCAACACATAGGGCCAATGGGGAACAACATACTGAAGGTGCGTATGTGTGGGTGTACTGCTACTGTTTCATAGCACTTGCATATATGACTGCACACGTGGGTAAATGCCAGGTAAGACATTTGCAATGTGTCACAGGCAATGTACATGCGAACAGGACAGACAGTGACGTTCTGTCATGTGTAAACTTGACATACGTATCGTACACTATGCAGATGTCACTAGGAGTCCACAGAAGCACTGTAACTCTGCATTGCAGGTGGAAGCAGTGTTCCAGGGAACCCCAAGCGAACATGCATGCAAACAAAGCTACAGTAAGCAGGGCTGGAAGTAGTCCATTGTACAACAAAGAAGGGGTAACACTAACAGTAGGTAACAGTGCAAATATGTAGGCACTATCAACATGTACCCAGGAATGCACAGCGCAGGTGCCCATGGTAGAACTGATATTATGTCATAGTTAATTGTGATTTGGATTACATTGGTACTGCACACATATCAACATGCGCAAACATCCACATTGCATACTCGTTGTGGACAACTTGCCACCATTACTGTACATGTCCATCATTGCATATCACTACTTGCATTAGCTTCCCCCCTGTGCTACCCGTATATGTGGCTATCTGTTGACATCCTTACCACTGGTATGCAATTATGTGCAGCTGTTACACTTTGGTACGTACTATGGGTGCAGATAACAATTCAGGACAGTCATACGGTTACTGCATCAGGCATGCTGGGATATACACACAGTCATATCAGCACACTGTACTGTTACCAACATGATACTACTAATACACTTCTAAGTAGTCACCTTGTGCATCAGCAACGTGTTTACCTGTTCCTGCACTGATGTTGGAGATTGCAGGAGGTGGCACAGTTTCATCATATGCACTGGGTGTGAATTAGGTATGCCTGAGTCTACCACTGATACCACCAATTGACATGTGTGTGTATGTGTGTTGGTGAGGGACAGCAGTACAGGGTGGGGCACTGTTGGTGCAGTGTGTGCATGTATGTGGTAGCCCTAGGTGTTAACATTTCGCATGTGTGTATGCACGCACACAGTTCCACCTCATGGCTGTCATATACAGGGGTTTGTGGACAGCAACAGACTGCACCTGGCAGGTCATACAGATCAGTGTCTGTGGGCACAGACACGGTACCTGTGCCTGGCAGGGATGCTACAGACTGTATCCGGTACTAAGCCAGACTGGGTACTGTCATCAGAAGTGGGAGTGTGTTGAATGGACACAGGTCCCTGTTGGGACTGTCCAGAGCCACGTGCACGTGGTCTCCTGGAGCATTCCGATGACAGCACAGACCCAGCATTGCTGGGCCTGCTGCTGGGACTATGGGGGCATGCGCGGGCCTGTTGTCGTCAGCGCCGGCTGCCAGCTGCTGCTGTTGCTGGCATACGGCCACATTGACGCCGCAACCGCCCACCATTGCCCTGGCTCATGGACATTTGGTTGTGGAACTGCTGTAATATGTCCCCACAATGTCTGTCTATGACATCGGTGAAATTACGGATAGCATCCGCGGTGTCACGCATAGTGTCAGTCATGGCTGTGCGACATGCTTTCAGCTCCCTCAGACCCTGTCTGGTGTACCTTTCCATACGCGACTGTGCCTGCATGACAGCCCAAAACATAGCTGAGTTTGACAGACCTCTTTGGGTATGTCTGCCAGAGGCAGTACGCCCACGGATGCTCCCACGAGAACCCATGGGCAACTGTCTGTGTGGTACCATCGCAGAACCCTGCCCATGGCTGCTGTGTGGGGAAGCATGTGCCACAGATACCACATTACCCTGGTCAATGCCCACTGTATCCCGTCCATCACCTAGGGACAATGGTGACAAAGGATGTACTGGCAGGATGACTGTGCGCAATGATGGGGTTGACAGCTGTGTACTGTCAATTGGCTGACCAATGGCGGACCCTGACACACCTTCCTGTACCGTTACACAGATATCATCATTACCAGTACCTGTGGCACCAGATTCAGGTTCCCTGCTGCAGGACATCAGAGCAGCACCAGAACCTGTGGGAGGAAGACAGGAAACACAGTTTACAGTGTCCACACAATGTTACCAGTGATGCACTTATGCACACATGCACACGAGGACACATGCACACATGCACACATGCACACATGCACACATGCACACATGGACACAGGCACACATGCACACATGCACACGTGGACACATGCACACATGGACACATGCACACATGCACACAGGCACACATGCACACATGGACACATGCACACGTGGACACGTGTACACATGCACACATGCACACATACACACATGCACACATGCACACGTGGACACATTCACACATGCACACATGCACACGTGGACACAGGCACACATGCACACATGCACACATGCACACGTGGACACAGGCACACATGCACACATGCACACGTGGACACAGGCACACCTGCACACATGCACACATGCACACCCCGCAGTATACACACAGAGCACTTCTGAGTTACACTAGTATTACGAGCACTATCAGGACTATTATAGGTATTGTTGAACACACTCACCAGCATGGATGGCCTGCCTTGCTGTTACACCGGAGGGACCTGCAGAAATGAGGAGATTAATGTCAGTGGGCGCAACTGTGCCATTGATACTGCATATGATACAGTGCAGTAGTACACCAGTTGCCTTTCACACGTCAGCTGCTGATATTGCCAATATCACACATGCACAATTACATACTATGTTGACAGCTACATACCACGGACACACCTTACACATGCATAAACTAACAGTGTACAGAACAGTCAAGTGTACATATGGCATATTACCTGCACGCTCCATGTCGTGCTGCTGTGTGGATTCAGCCTCCATCATGATGCAGGTGTATTGCTGTTGCTGTTCCGGGGCTGGAGCCACAACACTTAGGAGTAGCCCCTCCAGTCTGGTGAGGGGGGATGTGTGGCCACCCACCTCCTGTGGCAACCTGTTGCCTGTGGATATCCGGCCTTGCGCTGATGGACATTTCTGATTAAATCACTGCAGTGATGTTGTACCTGCTCATATGTCCTATTATATGTGCCAATGTCATTTACCCTACGGACAAGGTCTTGCCACAGTGCAGCCCTCTCCTGCTGATTCTGGCTGGTGCGGGAAAACAGTGTGTCATAATCCTGCACCAGGCTCTGGTGTATTTCCTCATCTTCTGCTGCAGAGTAGGCGGGATTACGCTGACGCACCATCTCCCTGGAAGATAACACAAACAGGATATCAGCAGACTATGTCAGCAATATATGGCACACATACTATACATGATACTCAAGTGTAGTGATATACTACTACTCCCATATGTTGCATGTGTGTGTCTTGTGGTGGATACACAAGTACATGGCCAGATATCAGTGCTCAGCCAACACCTGTACAACAATACCTGCCACATTCCATACAACATAGTAGCATGCCCCATCGGTCAGCACACTGCGACAGGTCCAATGCACAACCTCACTCTGGGGGTTCATACCAAGGTACTGTATGTGGAACGTCATCCACTAGTGTGATGTGGACACAAGTTACTCGGCCTGGATATACATATCCCACCACCACCACCAGCACAGTAGACTACTTTGATATGTATGTGATTAGACAGTTATTCACTTGTTAGGACTGAGATGGTATCCATGCAGCCCACTGGGCCAGTGGAAGCCACAACCCACACTGCTGACCCCTTTGCGAATGCTTACCATTGACATCCCACAGATTGCATGGAACTTGCACACACATTTCTAACCCAGACCCTATGCACAAAGGTTAGGCATCCTGTCCGGTGGACCCCAGCCAAAGGCAGATTGTATAACAATAGCAGGAGGCTACTGCAGGACAGAGCAGATTCACATTAAGGGAAGGCATCTGTGGTCAGCACTGGTAATACGCTACGGTCTCTCATAACAATGGCCACGGCCTACTCTGGGAGGGAAACGGCCACAAACACTATAGATAACCACAAGGCCTTCTTCAGTTATGTTACACATATGGACCAAACGCCTCAGATATGCTCTGAGTTAATACACACCTACTTAACATTCACCGAACACACAGATATTGGCAACATTCTTGCAGACAGGTTTGGTGCACGTATTCCCCCTCCGTCTCCCACACAAGTAGAAATACTTATCACAGCTGAATGTAACATCCCTATCATCTCACATGTCCAGGTGAGGGCCGCCCTCAGCAAAGCAGAACACACAGCATCACTGTGACCTGATGGTATCCCTGGATGTGTGCTACGTGCACTCCAAGAGGACATACAACCACATATAAGACTAATATTTAACCTTGGCCGTACTACAGGATATGTACCTGAACACTGGCATACAGCAAAAGTGGTCCCACACCACTAAGGAGGTACCTCTACTGACCCTGGGAACTACCGCATCATAAGCATAACCGGCCTGGTCTGCTAAGCTATGGAATTATTCAGTATGGGATGCATATACAGTGATATTGGGTACCTGCAGACACTTGTTCCCGGCCAGTTTGCCTTTGTGATGGGCTGATCCTGCCTTTTGAACCTAGTTGACCTTTCAAAACAGTCACTACAGCCATTGATGAGGGCAACACACAGACAACTGCTGCCAGGATCATGGCCTAACACTGACTGACATGTAATGTATAGTCATCCCCTTTTGGTGGAACTATGTACACACAACATATCACATGGACATACCTATAGATACAGACCTATGACACATTTGGAGGGTTCACAGTATGCAGACTATTAACCTGCTACTTTACATTACCTGTGTTTGTCGCAGCTGGTTGCGTTACCACTACTTCTGCTTCCTGCTGCTGCTGGCACGGCTTGCTACTGTCACTGCTGACAGCATAGACTCAGTGTGTAGCGTGTGTTTGTTTTTTTTTTTTCTCTCACTCTCTGTCTCTGTCTGTCTCTCTCCCTCTGTCTGCTTCCAGACAGTGCAATGAACGTATTGCATGTGTGGAGTGTTAGTACAGGATGCTTTTGTAGGTATCTGCATAGGTCCATGTGATGGCCTCTGCACCAATTGTAAGCCAGCATTTGCTAATTGCATGCAGCCAGTTGTGTACTGATTGCAGTTCACACTGTGATTTCAGGACAGTGCTATAAAACGGTATGTGAGATAGGCGTTGCCCTTTCAGATTGTAAGGGTGGGGACCATGCTGGTATGCTGTGGACACTGTTCTGTGAGTGTAAAGGTTAGTATCTCTTTAATGATTCAGGCTGTGTTGTAGATTCACATTTCTCCATTCCTCTCTCCTGTTCCCTGTAGTAAGTGTGTATGCACAATGACACCTACAACTAAATATATATATATCTATATATATATATATATATATATATATATATATATATATATATATATATATATATATGTAAATGTACATACATTTATATATGTACATTAACTGACATTATTACCTACTAGCTACCAAATAGCATGGCTGTTTCTGTTCACTCACTACTATTATGGAAATCCACTAGTTTTGACAGTAATTCTAAATGACATGCTTTGTGTACTACACATCCTATATTCCCTTTACATTCATTCCTACTATTACATGATATATTTATTTTAGCACAATGTTGTTGTATAAGTGTCATGGCTTAGTGGTAGATTATGCAGGCTACTGTTTCCTGGGTTCGGGACTGGCAGTGGGATTTTATTTTGCTTTTGAACTGACTACAGGACCTATCAATCAGAGTGACTAAGGCACTTTTAAGCAGTTGTAACCGGGTTAGCACTGGTTTGCGCAGAGCTCACGCATGCGTGCTGGCATTTATCTCTGCGCACACACGCGCACACCCGCTTACATCCGCTTAACATTGCTTATTCTGGCGCACACCCGCACTATTTTCTTTGAAAGAAATGAAAATGGGGAGACAGGAAAGTGGTGAAAAAGGGGTCACAAAGAGGGTAAGACAGTAGGGAAACAAGCTTGGGATTTGCAGGAGGGATGTAGGTAAGGCCCATAGCTGCCTATTTCTTCATCAGCAACAGCTGTGCATATGTATCTAATTTGGTGTGACATTTGAAACCTTCCACCCCTGAGAGAGGTGTCAGGACAACAATAATACTTGTTGGACAGCCAATTGTAATTGATAGTTTCCATGTCCAGCAGACATGTGTGCGGAATGGGCAACTATGTATGGGGCGTAATTTTTTTGTGGGTACAGAGTGCCCTTTTTTTTTTTTCAGGTGAGAGTGGTATGTCAGGTGAAGGAAGTCGGTATAGCTGGGGAGGTAGGTTGGGTAGGTCAACAGACAAGACAAACAAGATGCATACAGGGGCGGTGTATGACATGTGTGGGGGGGTTATACAATTGACGGGGATGGAGGTTTGGATATCCAGAGCCCATGAGCCCACAGATGGCAACAGTGGAACTGATATCCCCACCCATGGGCAGTTGCCACTGTTCCTTCACTGCCCAGGACGGGACTGTGCTGGGGGCTGTGTAGGCCGGGCAACAGGCATGCCCGTAAGTTGTGCCACCTGTGCCTCAAGCTGGAGTAGAGGCCCAAGAACAGAGTCCTGGATCTCCCTATGCACCACAGTCCGGATGCTATGAAGGGTGAGTGGTGGTTCTCCTCCGGCCACACTTGCAGAGGGGGGACGAGCCCCATCCCCTGCAGCGCTTCCACCCGCAGGTGGCACAGGGCCACCGGAGGAGGGTCCAGACTGGGCACTAGTGCCAGGTACACTCACCAGCTGAGGTGTGAGAGGTGGGTCTGCTGGAACCCGCCTTCTCAAACGTCCTGTGTTTTGCATTATGTCATGACAGTTTGGGTTAGTAACATATAATACCATTCGCAATTAGTTGTAACAGCATGCATTAATATTCCCATTAACCAAACACCCAGATATTCACACCATTGAACAGCGAGCATAACACATGCATAATTTGAACAGCAATACACAGTCCAACAACATGCAGGGTTGATTGATGGCAACAGGCCATCAGGTTTGGATGTATGAACAGGGCAGATGCATCAACGGACATGCAAATATTTATGACCCAACAGGACAAATGTCCAGGGGTGTTAATTGTGATTGCACATACCATTTTCACGTGGAATGGGTTATATGTGGTTATAGGGTGGGGTGAAGAAAATAATATTAACACCTTCAAATACCAATACATATGCTGTACATTTCTAATAGCTGCACATATATACACACTACTGTTCTAACTACAGTGTCCTATTTGATAACTACTTCAATTTGGTGATAGGACTGCTACTGCTACATCAATATACATTTTATTGTTCTTCATACACATTCATATCTGGCTTTGTTCAGCTACATCATCCTGCTACATTTGCTTTATATATCTATAGACAAATGTGGATGTTTGGTATGTCAGACAATCATACTATCTGCATATTGCAGACTGAGAGCAACATATCCAGATTTTGGGATACACATTCCAGCTGCAGCAACACTTTGGACAGATTTCGCTGTTTGGTTTTGCTTCTCACATGCATTTCATTCTGTACTGACTGCAGTCTACTTTATTCAGGGGTTATTACTACTTTATTGGTGGATTCATAACACTTTCTCACACTCTCTCACTTGTTTTCATTTTACTATTCAGGATGGTACTTACTTCTAGGCTTTATTGACATGTTTTACCTGTCGTTATTACAATCCTTTCCAGCAGTCTCACTTCTGTCATGTTTCAGTATTTCGACAGGGATATATTTCACACATGTGATTTGTTCATCTTCTGCAGCTGTACTTTTCAGCCTGCTGCAGGTTGTGTACTATTATATTACAGGTGGGGCATCTTTATTTCAGACTTTATTTCAGACATTTTAATTTTTCTCTTTGGATTACAGACTGCAACACACTTTTGTAATCAAGCAATACTTGCAAACACTCTTACACTTGTTACTTGCACATTCTATTACTTAGTGACTACACTGCACTCTTTTGCTAACTGTCATACTTTTATATTTCTTTACAGTTACTGGGAGAGGATTACTGACCTGCCTGGTGGCGCAACTGCACCAGCCTATCGCCATAGGCTCTGCAGTTCGCAGAACGGACACCTGCAGATGTAATATAAATGAAGTAATATTGGAATACACATCTCCATAATATCAGCTAGTTTAATTTCTTACATACATAATTACATGTAACTTACTCAGTAGTGGGGCGTTGGGCATTTGCTGGGCCTCCTGGATCCAAAGGTTCAATTGGTCCTGCTTGTGTCTCTTCAGGTCCGCATGGTGGTGACGAACCTGCTCACTAGTCCTTGGAATCCCTGTGGCACTGGTGAGATCATGAGCCAACCGGTCCCACGCCTCAGCCCTATATGCTCCCCACAGGACCTGGCCCTGCATGAGTTGGGCCTCATGATTGTGGACTAGGAGCCAGACCATGTATCTGGACTCCTCAATGCCCCACCTCTGTGCTCGAAAGCAACTACCCTCACCTACTCCTGTCCTTCTGGCTGCAAGTCAGTTCTACAATCGTTTATGCTGTGTATTCCCACCTATGGGGCTTATATATGCCGTTTTTCCCGCACATATCTGTGATTGGCCATTTTGGAATTGTATCAACTTCACAAAACCTGCTTTGTCATGCTCCACTTTGTATTCATTCCTATATATTTGCTATTACTGCATTTATAGTTACTGCTGTCATGGCTTAGTGGTTCAGTACCTTGACTATGGTGCATAGTATCCTGGGTTCGAACCTGGCCACTGCTTTTTATTTTTTATGACTGTCTAGATAGGCTGAGGGGTGTGTCTGCGTAAAGGCAGTTTTGATACGGCTTGCTCAACGTTGCCCGTCGGTTAGCTTGTTGGCACGATGCACAGCTCCGCTCAAATGAGGTGCGCTGGTTTATGCCTCATTTGGCTATCAGCATGCATATTACGCTCAGCTCAGCTAGGGGCACACAGTTTCAGTGTGTTAAACCACTGCTCACCTACGGGCACTCATTTTGCACCTGTTGAACCACTGCTCACCTTTGGGCACTCATTTTGCACCTGTTGAACCACTGCTCACCTTTGGGCACTCATTTTGCACCTGTTAAACCACTGCTCACCTACAGGCAGATGCACTCACCTTGTTAAACTGTAGCTGAGCTATAGGCACATCTGGCATTTTTTATTATTTTGTTATCTCACATTTCTTCAAAATAAATGGACTATTTCATTACATTTTACATGAACTATGATTTTATATGTGTACATGTTTGTCAGGGACTTGTTTCGTGCTTATTTTACTAAAAATAAAAATTGGTGTTGTGGGGGCTCGAACCATGAATGCCTGCACTTCAGCCGACATCTCTAGCGCTACGCTATTGCTTCTTGGCTTACTTTGCATATGTAGTTCTTATATGCTTTTCCACTGACTGCTAACTGTGGCTAAGCTACGGGCACGCCCGCGCAAATGAGCGCACTCACGGGCAAACATCTTTATGATTTAAAATAAAATATATAAGATGTTCATTTATATATTTTATGTTCATAGTCTGTGGGGGCATGTGTTGTGTTTATTCACATTTCCATGGCCTCTGCCGTGGGTGTTTACTTTGGGCAATTTTACTCTTCTGGGGGCGTGTCCGCTTGCAGGGCTTGGCCTACGGACACGCCCCCTACTGTCTTCCACAGACCGTGTTAGCCTTCGGTGTGATTCAGCATGCCCTCATGCATATGCATGACATGCTGACATCACACCGTTTAACTGCAGCCTCCGTGTAAGCCATGTATCTCTTACACGGAGGCTTCGTGAATCCTGCCCAATATCTATAGGGTTAAAGTTACTAGTTGCATTTCATTATTCAGTGCAGAATCCATTTGAGTGTGTTTCATGTTTCTCATTTTGTATTGAAGTTGTCTCAAATAATATGACAGGAATTCCTTTATGAAAATTCTCAACAAGTTGTGCACTTAAAGCTTGAAGTATTATTAATGGGTTTATGTAAACATTAATAGTTGTTTTTGACTAAATTCCTGTCAAAATAACTGATTTTACAGAGCTCTAAAGTTGTGGTGCATTCATATGGCCATCCTGGCTGCACCCCACACAAGTGTGTTTTACTCAAATCATCAAAGGCAGTGGAGATGCAATACCTCTGTTGAACTGAAGGGCATGCCAGACAGTCCGCCAGGAACACTTTGAACAATGACACAGCATACACTTATTCAGAATGTGAAAAGGAAGGCTAGGCACTGAGAACCACAACCACACATAGAAGTGTGCCAACACATACATTATAAACAGCAGGCAAAGCACAATTAACTTGTTTATGAAACATCCACATCAAAAGCACTGTGACAATTACACCTAAATGGCTGTCATGATCTATGTTGTAGCCTGCACTTCAAAACATATCTTCAGCAGCCATGGCTTGTTGCTAAATGATATGTAAACCTAGTTTTAGGTAAATCATACCTGTAAATACAGGTATTCTCTGAGTATTGCACTTGCCTTAATGATGCATGATAGGTATTCCTGCCTTATAAGTAGTATACATAGTAATGTCAAAAATATGATCCTGTAAAAATGACCACATGAATTTTATTTACAAAAACACACAAAGTAATTAACATACCTCTCCCTCCCTGAGCTGCTCATCTAACTTGTGCATCTGCTCATTGCACAGGGCATGAATACCACTACGATCCACATCATGGGCAAAAAGTAAATAGCATGTATGAATGATGTAGTTATGAAATAAGAGTGATATAAATTGCTCAGATCAGTTTTTCTAAATTTTAACTTGAAGAACATCACAGAATGACTATATACATTTTGGAATGTTATACGCAGACTCCATTATATCCTGGAATAGAATTTGGCACAGACCAGAGGACCTGAGATTCAAACCTACAACTCTAAGTCATGTCTGCACTCTATCTCTGACACCTACTTTCTTAACTAATCAATTTTTCCAGAAATTGCACAGCAGGAATGCAGGGAAAAGAACTGGAGGTATGAATGTACAGGGATAAGGTACTAATAGAGATCAAAGTGCATGCCTTACAAAAAGTACAATATGCTGTGTATTTAAGAAAATAAAATTGCAAGCATGAATGCATGCCAGCACAGTGGTCACAACAGAAAACCATAACTGTAAACATTAATTCCTCGGAGAGTGGAACATTGTCATGTAACAAATAGATGATTTTAACAGGCCTATACATCACAAACACATTAATGTATTTTATGTGGGGAAAACATAAAACATGTAAAGATATTTATTGGCAAAGTAAAAACTATAGCTCAAAATTATCCATGATGTCAGGGTATCTGCCTGTTCTATAGTCCAAATGTAAGTCTGACCATCTCACTCACTCCAAATATAAGGATGAGAAGGTTGTTTAATTCAAAGTAATGCAAAATGACACAGTTATACATGAAATTCAAGTAGCAAATGTTAATATTTTCCAGAAAACTTTTTTGCAGAAATATACCAGTCTGTTCCAAGCTTTACGCATATCATTGTAGTAAAAGAGGTGCTGTTAGCTGAACATTATGAATTTACAGAGATATTTGTAGAAATCTGATGAATAGTGAAGGCATTCATAAGTGTGCTCAAAATAACATTTTTGAAAGTGTTTGAAAAACACAATAATCAGAATATAATGAGAGCTCTCCCCTATATGGATTTGAATGAACACCTAAGTTAGGTATATGCATACTGGCCTGTTGCTTTACAGGCTGAGCTAAAAGCCATCCTACCTTCCTTCTGAGCGAACTAGTATTTCTTGTGTGTATCCATTTTCTGTGGATAGACAGAAACAGAAACATCCAACACATAAATGCTATAGGCCCTCATGCTCCACAAAACTGCCAAATATCATCAAGGTTTACAGCCTAGAAGACATGTTTAGACAGTCAGACATGCATTGATCTTGTTTTTAAACAAATGATATTTTAATAAAAATGTTCACTTTGTAAAGAAGACTGAAATAACAAAGTTATGTATGAGTTAGTATTCACACATAGGTAGACTAAGCGATACTGTCGAAGTATTAGTCATCAGTGGCTTGGGTGCTAAAGGTGTCAGTATTACATGACCATACTAGATGTGTGAAATTATGTCTTTATATGTTGGAAAACAAACACATCTACAATGTTCAATGTACATGATAAACATTATTAAAAAAATGTGGGACTAGAACCCATACTTACAGTGAGAACAGTCACTTTGCTTTCTTAGTTATCCAGATGCGATAATTGTCAGAAGATCTACTTAATAGCATGTATCTGATATATCTGGGACACAGCCATATCTCTGAAATCCTTTGGAATGAACAGGCATGCATACAATTGTGACACTTACCGTAGGCATCCACTGCCTGTCTCCATACCTCAGCGACCCTCTGATAAAGATCCTGTGCATCCCACTGAATCAGGTTATCATAGCAAACCTTTAATCCAGTCCAGTCAGTTCTCATACATCAATGATACCCATAGTAATTGGGTTCCAAATGTCAATCATTGCGAAGTTCCGTGGTCTGGCTGTCTTGTGATGATTTACTCAAGCGTAGACACTAATCATCTGGACGGTCTCCTCATCAGTCGAATTGGATACTCAGACATGTTGAAGCCTTCTAGAAATGGCCATCTCAATGGCAACATTGAGAATGAAGATACTTCACAAATGGATCACTGAGGTCTCACTCAGTTCACAGGAAACAATGGTATGATCTGTAAATGTATCCAAAATCAGTATTTAAAAGTGGCACTTATGGTATGTTATCAGATCATTAGAATATAATGGGCATGTGCTACTATTGGCCAGTTTGATACTGATTGGGTACTTGCAAAGATGATCCCTCCATTACATAGAGCTATTGGTTAATGCACCAACTTTTGAGAACTTATGTGGACATGAACAAATGGAATTACAAACCCTTGAATTTTAATGAACTTCATAAATTATGTATTGCGTAAGTTGTTCTTAAAAGACTTATGCACATAGTTAGTCTTATTTTCAGTTATATCTGACTCATAAGTTGCTGCAAAGGTAATTTTGCACCTGCTAGCATTACATAAAAATATGTGCATTATGAAAAATGTCTGTGACTTTCTGGGGGTGTGTGGGAATGATCTGTATGTATACAGGTGGTTACATCTGCATCAGTAACATGCAGTACTTTCCCATATGCAGTTGTACCGACAGATGCATATAGCACAAATGAACTGTACATAAAGACAGGTTCATGGATTTGCCAAATATATATACATATACACACATATATATATATATATATATATATATATATATATATATATATATATATATATATATTGCTGGAGGCGCAATACTCTTTGTGATATATATACGGAAAACTACAGATTCTGACATTTTCCATATGTTGCCATGTAGAATGTATTTGTATTGCTATTATGGATATTTTTTCACTGATGCTTCTTAAAACAAGTATTAGAACGAGTGACTTGATACAAAAAAGATATGTGTTTGTCTTCTTACCATATACTGTCTGTGGCTTGCTTATAGATGCAGAGGTTTTCTGATGCTTTCCATAAGTTGCTCAACTGATAATTTTCACATACTGTCTACTAATGTTGCTGGCATTCACTGCTCAGTAATGATTGTGTTGAATTAAGCTCATCACTTATGACATTTCTTATGAATGATTTTTTTTACACAGGTTGTCTGTTTAGGCTCCAATTGTGTTACAGCTACAGCTATCACAGATTTCTGTTGTACACATATGTTATGTGTAGTATGCTAATGTGACATATATGCAGAATGTATGGCTTGTGTGGCACAATGCTGTTGTGTTTGGGTCTCCACTACTGTGATATTCACTGTAAGGGGTTCATACCCCACTCAGAGCCTCTACGGATATCACAACTTATGTTGTTGATCCAAGTGTTACGTATTCATGTGTTGATTTATGGTTTTCTATGTTATAATACTATATGGCACAGGGAAGAATTTTGAATTGCAAAGTACTGCATATGGATTACAGTAGCATAAGTTGTCGATATATCATCTCCATATATGAGCCTCTGCATAAATCTAGCCATGTGCATATAACTGTCTTTCAGATGGTAAACAGACCAAGGGGCAAAAACTTCTTTCCACAGGAAAATGAAATTATAATAGATGCAGAATGCCAACATGGATGGAGACTCCCTGGATGTGCAGGAAATACAGTATGGGGGAATGAAGTCTAGGCCGACCTCACCACATGGTTAATGCTGTGGGAATTCACAATAGATTTTGGGAGGCCTGTTGCCAACAGTGCTCTGACATGATCCTTCCTGCAGTCAACAGGGTACACCAGTACGGCAGTTCAAGGGATGCCAATGGTGGTGGCCCAACATTGACACCTGATGATGAGATCATACAGTTTCTTGTATCACCACATACAGCAAGTTGGGAGTACCTCATATCCAGGGTGGGATAAAAGCAGGTGTTCCAGGCTTCACATGCATGTGTTACTTTGCATAACACTGATGCACATAGAGAACATATTGCTGTTGCATGCATATTCATGCATTGTCATTTTTGTGTTGCACCAGCAGACTTGCATTGTGCACATGGGTCCACACAGGGTGATGATGACCAACATAAGTATAATGACATATAGCCATAAAACCCAGCATAACCAACATGTGCAGTTCATTTGCACATGTCCATCCAGTTCTGCATAACAGAAGGACATAGGTGAGTGTCTCCATATACTGTTAATGTGACCATTTCCTGTTATCACCTCATCCTTCTGTCACTCCAATGTTGTTCACTGTCATATTGATATTTCCCTCATATTGTAAAAGACAGGTACATCTTCTGGGGGCACAAGCCATGAGGGTTAAACTCAGACAGATCAGGTATGGTTCAACAACATGTTCATAGGCTGCAGCAATGTGTAGCATGCCTGTGTTGTATGAAACTAATTTTGCTGTTTTTCTACCCAGGGACATCTGGCCACCAGATGCACCACACATCATGTGAGTATCAGTAGGCCCTGTTACCGTGTTGTATATGTTATCATGTTACTATGCCAGTGTCTGCAGACATGACTGTGTTTGCTTTGTCTGTACTTTCCCACTGCAGGAGCTGCATTATGATACACAAAATCACCACATTGAGAGGGTGTCATTGGTATGCTATTACCTGTCATTCATACATGTCATTGCTGTTACCCCTGCTGTTTTCCTCCATTAATATTGTGTCCTTTTACCCCTACATAGGACAACTGTCACCAGCACCTCAGCCACAAGCAGCTGGTATGTGTATGTATTACTTACTGTGTTTTACCTCTGCAGGAATGGTCCATGTTGGCAAGGATGTGATTAAGAATGTTGTGTTTATACCTTTGTTTCCTTACAATACTTGCATTTTATCCTTCTCCCCTGGCACCATGTTCCCATGAGGACATGTCTGGTGTGTATTATGCTTGTAATCCTCACATATGTCATGTATGTTACTTATCTTAACATAATTGTCAACTCCCTGTTGCATAGATTCCATGGCCCGTACACAGACAAGACATCCTGATAAGTCATTATTATCTATAACATTTTAGTGCTTTATATGTGCCATATGTCATTAACTCATTACATCCGAGTGACGCCTCCAGGTGCATCTGCAGTTAACTCCTACTGACAACAACATGCGTCAAATATTGCTTGTTCATATTTGCATTAATAATAACAAAACCATGCTATGTACAAGGTTTTAAAATATTTCATCTTAAAGTTTTTACAATGGAAAACTCAATTGCATTAATATTTGACCTCTGTCTAGTGCAAATAAATAGATATTAACTGTTGTTTTTATGATATTAATTTTTTTAGATATCATTTTCATATTTTTCTAAATAACTCAACAACCAAGTAACACAAATAGAACTCCTTAGACTCATAAGAAAGCTTTCATTTATATGAATAAAATGCTGCTGTGTGTAACCTGAGTTGTTGCTGAGATATTGTAAGTTGTTTATAAAATATTACAAACATAATAACTGCTGTGTTTACTTTGAGTTATAACATTTAGTTCAAGACCTAAAACCTAAAGAATACTACCACTATAAAAATAGTTTGTGCTGAAGAGTTTGCCATTTATACTTCTTCCATAACCTCTATGGTTCCAGAGAGATGAACATTTGTTTGAAATGTGAGGACATAATTTGATTCTGTCAAAAGGCTTAGGCTCTACCCATTGGAAGTTGCAGTGCAAATTTCCTGAGCTACATTGGAGTGAATAGGTTAATGATTTATAGAATGTGATGCAAAGAACTTTTCCTGACCTGTATTATCTGTCTCTTCTATTAGCATGTCAACTGCCTTTATCCTTCATTTGTTCATTCACGTCCCAATGTGAGATCTAATGTGTCTCAGTATGGTTGCATACCCCCCAGTACACAGGAAACAGACTTGATGATACACTCCAACCCAGATAGTGACGGTTATGCAGATATGGCTGTAGCCTCAGATATGGAGAAAAACTTGTATAGACATTCTGACAGTGAGGGGACATCAGATGGTGGAAATGATGAGGCCTATGGACCAAATCCCCATGTTGAGTGTCCTGGTGATCTTGACACTTCCCCACAACATGTTGATACTGCCTATCAGAGTAGACATAGGCATGTAACTGGTGTGCATGGGCACATGTCATAGGGTGTCCACCTACTTCTACAGGCAAACGTACATGCTATGGATATTGTTACACAACAGCTGGATGTACAACACGAAGAACAGGGATGCAGACACAGTGAAGTCATGGTGTCATTGGCTGCATAGAATGAAAGCATGTTATTTGTGGCATGGTCCATTGATTTCCTGGCTGTGACAGTACTACAGCAGTACCATAGCATGAGCAGGGTTAGGCATGCCCTGACTGTGTTTAGCCATTTGCCACATGGGCAAGGCAGGCCCCTTATCAGCAGACCAAATCTTGCCCATTGGGCATTGATATTTATGCTTCTACTGCTGTTCCATGCAATGTGGGCCTACCAGATATGTCTATATAGTCAACTCACATTCATGCTACTTCCCACACTGTGTCTCCACATGCTGGCATCACCTCATCAGTCTCCTCTGTGGAGCATCCTGGGCCATGTGTTTCCATACGTGGTAGGGGCAGACCAGTCCATTGTGTGAGCCATCAGTGTGGGAGTCCTGTACTACATTAGAATAATGCTAATAGTTGATCCACACTGTCTGCTATCAGTCTCATCTCATGGTGATGATGATTGTTGTGCAGATGACATCTGGATGTGTAGCATATGCCAGCATAGCTAGCCAGAGTTTTGTAAAGCACTATATGTTATTTGTATATCAAACTGAGCTGTACAGGTGCTTGTTCTGAAAATGTGTTTGTAAAGCTGCTTGTATTAAAAAATGCACCAACCGTGGGTCCTGCTGGACAGACAGGAAATACACCTCTATGCCTGAGACTGTACTGCAACAGTTGAAAGGAATATATTGTAACAGAGGATACTGGAAGAGAAGAGGTTAATCTCAGACTGGCTAACTTTGAAAAATAGTCTGAAATTAAATTACCTGGTTTAGGCCATAAAGATTGTATCTTACAATTCTGACTGTAGCCAGAAACATAATGTCTGTGAAAACCAGGACTAGGAATCCTGCTGTATTTTCCTTGGGGTGAACTAACTGCTACCCTGGAAGGGTGGAAGTATTTGAAATGGTTTTGTAGCTTCCAGCTGATATAACACATCTTAGCAAAGCTCTATGTGTGTGTGTAGTATGACACATATGTGCTAGATTCTGGTTCATATCCTAGTCAAGGGGGTAGTGTGGGCACCAGATGTCAGATGATCAGATGTAAGTTATTTCATTCTGTAATCCAACACTGAAATGATGTTTTAATACTAGATGAGAAAGAATTCTCAGGGCAGTCTGTTTTTGAAACCTGACAAAGAAGGACTGTTCAACCACTTCACCTTGCCTTGCTTTAATAAATAACCATGGAATAGTAATTCTTTAGATCAGTCAGGAAAATATAGTGAGATTAGTTGAGTACTTCTGTATCTGTGTTATTTATATTATTTCCTGTGATTGAAACTCTGGCATTTATCGTAAAAAGATACTTAGTATGTTTTATGTTCTTTTATTATTTATTATTAAATATATTTAAAATGTTCATTGTGGCTGGTCTTTTAGAAATATTTTAACCTTTGAGAGTACTTATATTTATTTGCTGACAGTGTGGCCACTCTTGAAAGTTTTGCCACATTGGTCAAGCACTACCCTTTGTATTACTATTAATTTCAGTCAGTATTATTGGACGCCCTTGTAAGAGTCTTAGAGTAGTTAGCTTTGGAGTGTACTGGTGGCAGTATATACCTTATAGTCCGGGTAGAGGCAGCATAGCTGGTAAATCTGTGCCAGCCTTTTCCAGGTGTGTGTGTGTGTGAAAATCAAATCTCAAAGAGTGTGTGTATCAGCTTTTTGGAGCAGGGACACAGAGCACTGGTTTCACAGAATGGTGGTGGAGGATTTGGCTTGAAATGCTCAGCGGAGAATTCAACTCTACAGCTGTGGTCAGTGTGGGGTCTTATTTGGGGCCTGTTGAGAGAGAGAAAAACCTATCCCCAGGATGGGAGTGTGATCCCTGTGTGCTCTTATGGGAAATTGTGTTTGCTGCATCTGGAAATACTGTGCATATGTATTTGTATTCCAAGTGAATGTCCCTCACTGGTGTCCATGGTGAGGATTGAGACTCCTTGATTGCTGGCCCAGAGGAGGGACATCACATATGCCATACATACATATACCACTATCAGTCTGCATGCATACCTATGTCACCTGTGGCCTGAGTTGATGATCCATGATTTGATAGATTTGTTTATGTTCATACTGTTATATGCTAGAATTATGTTGTTATGTCTGATGGTTAGTGTATACATATCTATTCTGTAATTGCTATTAGATGCAATCTGTCTTACTGTGGTGGGGCAGCAACTGAAGATCAATGTTTAATGTGTGTACTTCTGTCCATGTTGCTTGTCATAACTCAAGGATATGTGTTAGATGCTTCCATGTTGCCTCGACTTTGACATGAGGTTGCACCCTATGTCAGCCATGCCTGCTTCTTCTGCCCCCTGTATCCTCCTGATCCTCCTCTGAGAGCTGTGGAATGTCATCTTCATATCTTCGGGGTTCTTGGGGTAGTTCATTCACACCTATAAGTTGGAGGACCATCATGTGCTGTTGTTAGCATATTGTGCAGCATGGCACACACAGTTATTATCTGTGCTGCCTTTCCAGGTGTGCATTGCAGTGTACCCCAGAATGTGTCCAGATATCTGAACCTAGCTTTATGTATACCATACCCATGCTCAATAATATTTTGTATTTTTGCATGCAGTCTATTGTAAGTCTCCTCTGCAGGGTTTTATAGTTCTCTGTAGGGGGTCATTAGCCACATCTTAAGTGGATAACCACAGTCACTTGCTGTGGGAAATGAGCACATATGTTGTCATAAAGGATAATGTTGACACAGATTTTGCTTACATCCTAGCTTTGTTCCTGTACTTACCCAGTAGTAGTCCCTCAAGTATTTCACCTTGCTGGAATGCAGTCCTCAGGCCTCCATATGGCAGCATCATTGACACTTTCAGACTATGTTGCTATAATGTTTGTTATGCTGACATCTGCTGCACAAATAAACTGGCAGTTCAGCAATGCTTAGCTCTTTCTGTTGATGTACCTGTCTACTTCTGGATACATGAGGGTCTTAATAGTGATGTGGGTGCAGTCTATTTCACCAAGTACATCTGAGACATTTCCTAGCTTAGAGAACTAGTGCATAACAGCTCTACACTCCATGGGGCAGATGGAATGTGCATGTATTCATCTACCTTGTTGCACATTGCTGCCAGGAATTCTGACAGAATATGACTGGCAGCTGTCTATGGCACTCCTGCAGTATCTTCTATGTGTCTTTGGAATATCCCAGATGCCAGTACACCTTGGCTCAGATATACTTTTGTTCCAAGAGGGATGAGGTTGCCTCACAATGTTCACAGAGATATGTGTGGAGCACAAATGTTGTACACAGCCTGCACAAGCTGTCTGGGTGGTACCTGTCAATAATTTGCTGATCTGACAAATGGCTTAGTTGCAGCCTTGCTCTGTGTCTAGCTGGCTACCCTTTAGAATGCACAGTCACATCCTCCCCCCTTCAATCATACATAGCTTGTGGTACCACACAATGTTGCAGTTCATCCACTGCAGGTATCATTTTATTTTTGGGGGGGGGGGTCAGTATTTTTACGGATTCCATTGGATTCCTTCAGATTCCATAGGAATAGTTTCCATTCCTTGCTTTACAATATGGCATTCACAGAGGATTTTGGAAACAGAGTCAGCATTGAAGTTAGTTGTATTTATGTTGGATTGGGTGGGCACAATGTGTTTTGGAATCTGACTGGGTGTGCACAGAATCCGTAATTATCCTACAATGAATAGTGAAGTACTCAGATTCCTTTTGATGTACCTTCTAAAATCGCATCCACAGCTGGTACATTGAAGTCTTCCTACAGCATAATGTGCTGCCTGCAACTCTCTTTTGTAATCCAGCCCATTGTACAATTAGTGAGTGAACAAGAAATACAGTTTCATGAAAAAACTACTGATGATGCACACAGATTAAAAACTGAAAATGGGATTTTGTGTGTGTGTGTGTGTGTGTGTGTGTGTGTGTGTGTGTGTGTGTGTGTGTGTGTGTGTGTGTGTGTGTGTGTGTGTGTGTGTGTGTGTGTGTCCTTTCTTTGTATGTTTATATTCTTCTTTATGTTTTAAGTAGTCATAACATACAGCTGCCTTTCTCTTTATAACTTAGTCCTAGCCAAAGCTGCTCTTTTGACTCTAATGTCTCAGTCTCAGCTCCTGAGGAAAAATAAAGTATCTGCTTAATTTTTACAGACTATGTGCCATTTATTTAGGAAAAGAAAATAAAATTAAAGATATTTGCTGCCTTTATTTAAGAGATTTCATTTTATCCCTTGGAGTTTTGTAACTAAGGCATAAAATTGTCAAGAAAAGAGAGACAGAAGGATTCAAAATGCAGTAAATAATGAAAAAAAATCATACATGAAAAGTGCTGCTTGTAATACTTTTTTACCATTTTGTGTTACTGCAAAGTCTAGAGAAAAAAAGTTTCTATGTTATGTCTCATATTATATGGCATAGCTCATTTGAAGTTGTGAAAGGTTACTGTTCAAGGAAAAGGGAATGTGAAAAGGCAGCGACTAAAGTAAAGTGCGAGCAGTTCTTGACATTTTCATTTCTATAAAATCCTCAGCTAAGGAATAGACACGGTGAATATTAGGGAACACAAATAACTTCTCTTTTAAAGCACAGAACTTGAGTTAAAAGCGTTTAGATAAAATTGTCAAAACAATTCATACTGTGGTGAATGAGCTGACATCAGCAGAAACATGCTGTTCAACTTTAATAACGAGTGATGTTTGTTCATGAAATAAATGGAAACAGATGGCTTAGCATGGAATTATAAATTACATATTTGCTCTAAATTCAATTTTAAATTAAGTTGAAAAGCAATAGCTACAGGAAATAACTAAAAATATACTTAGGTTGTACAATAATTGAATAGGAACACATTTATCCTTTATATTTTGATGCCTATTGCATTTCATTTGCTTACGGTTACATATGTTTACCTGCAAAGGTACAAATCTGCAGTAAAACATTTTCTTCCTTCATTATTTATAAACCCATATGAATGCAATATCCTGGAATGTCAAAATTCAGAAATGTTACAAAGTTAAACTCAGATTTATTTATTTTATTGTATTTATTTATCATGCATTTGTTAACCAGAATTGCCTGAATGGGTGTGGTAAGACCCTTTCAGAAAAGGCTGGGGAGAAAAAAGCTCCACATAACAAATAACAGGTGCAATATTCTATACAAGCCTTACATGGCAAATAGCAGTACTAATATATACAAAAATATAGGCTACATATATGAACAAAACATAACATACATATTTTCACATATAAAATTGATATATTTATATATGCACAAAAAAGTATATGCATTTATATTGCAGATTGTTACATTGCCTAAAATTATTTGCTTGATAGTAATGTGTACAGTTTATCCTGGGGATAAACATTTGCAGATCTAGGATTGTCTTAAGTGTTGTTTAACATCTGCTTTAAATGTTTGTAGTTGTTTAATTTGTTTGGGGAGATAGTTACAAATGTTGGAGACATGGGTGGAGTAAAGTGCATCCCCTGTTGTATTTAAAGATTTATTTGAGGTAAGTAAAGTTCTGACTTGGGACCATAGATTAATGCTTGGGCTATAGTGATGGATCATAAATTTAAGGGCTGGATATTTGTATGGGTTGCATTTTAAATTGTGAGCTACTAGAAGTTGGGATTAGTATATTATCTGAACAGTTTGTTGCAGTTTAGTAGTCTGAGGGCTTTGCAGTGAGTATGGAAAGAGACATTTGTGGCAAATTTTTATGATTTTGTAATAACATTATTTGAGTTTTGTTCTCTAGAGAGGGTCAGATTTCTGAAGATTTGAGAGGCATATAGCAGCATGAAGAGAAAGAATGTTTTTGCAATTGTTTATCTGGCTTCATCTGTGAGGAACAGTTTACCTCTATACAACAGACCAAACATTTGGTCTGTATTTTAACTGCTATTGAGATATGAGTATCATGTTTAATGTTATCATCTATTTTGAATCCGAGAACCTTAGTGTGTGGTATAATTTCTATCTTGTTGATGTTGCATGAGATGATGTTAAACTGGCCTTTACTTTCTGAGTGTGAATTAAGAGTAGTCCCAATATGGATCCCTGTGGCACACTATCTGTGACAGGAAGAAATGGGGTATACTCACTTTGTACTTAACAGTTTGGTACCTCTTTGATAATTAACTTTTAAATCAGAACAGAGAGAGATATAAAGTGAGAGAGAGAGTAAGAAAGAGGCCTACAGAAGACAGCTTTTGGAGGAGTAGCTGATGGGAGACTGTGCCAAATGCTTTTGACAAGTCAAGAAACGGCGATTAAACTAGATTGCCAGAATCTGTTTTTATTGAAGCTTTCAATAAAATGTAGTAAGGCTGTGGTGGTACTATGGTTGGGTAGAAAGCTATGCAGTATTGATGAAAACAAGTTATTTATTCTGAGATAGTTAAGTAATTGAGGATGTATGCATTTTTCAAGGTTTTTTTATATGAGAGGGAGTATACCAATTGGCATGAAAACAGCATGGTCATTATATGATCCTCCTTGTGAAGTGGCACTATATACATATGTCTTTTTCCACGTAAAGGGGGCATGGCATTCAATAGTTGATTTATATATTAGGATGGTTATGTGGTAGAGAAGACCACTTTCAAATATTTTCAGATATTCTGGTGGAAGACTGTCTGTGACTTATGGTCATGGTTTTCAGTTTTTACTAACAGCATGGACACAGGATGAGAGAGAAACAGGCTGAGTGAGAGATGTAGTCTAGTAAAGGGTTTTTAGTATCAAGGTGATAGATTAGATAAAGTGAATGTTAAATTTGTCAAATACTTTTGCTAGGGGATCTTCAGGTGATGAGTTTTGTTGAGAATTGCAATTTCAGTTTAGTAAGTTTGTGTTTGATGCCCAGATAAGATTTGCATTTCTTTTGGTGAGTTTCCTGCATGCTACAGTAATGACTTTTTGTGTTCTATTTTATACTATGTTTCACTGTATTTCTGAGGTGCTTAAAGTATTATAAATTTTCCTAACTTTTCTTTTTGAGTTTGCCATGATTTACAGGTTTTGCACCTTTGTCTCATTAGTTGTTTATGTGGACTACATGCACTATGTATTGTACACTGCACAGTATCCAGCCAGTCAACAAGCAATACCAGTCCCCTGTTAGTGAAATGTGAAAACAAGTGCTAGTGTGAGACCTGCAGAGACAAATCCAGCTCTTTTCATATATAGAGAATAGGCCAGTTTTATTTCAAATGTAAATTTTTCAGCATTTTGACATAACAGGATTGTTCATTTAGTATTCTATTAGTATATTGATTTCCATTAAGCTGACATTGACCTACAGATACATAGATATTGTAACCATGCATTCTTACACACACACTCACTCACACACACACACACACACACACACACACACACACACACATATATATATATATATATATATATATATATAGCCTTGCTTTGGCTATAAAAGTGTGCTATCTAAAATTTATTAAGTAATGAAAAATGGTACTAAAATAAATCACAACAAAACCCATACCAACATTTTTTGTCCACTGCACCAACATCATGAGAGGGCTTTTCCTGCCACTCTCCCCTATTTTATATACACAAATTCTGAGATCACACAACAGAGGGAAAGGGTATATTCACGTTTTTTGTTTTATACAATTCTAGCCCTTCAGTGCAGATGTCTCAACTGTCCTTGTTTTTGAGAGGCATCCCTGTTTCCATGCCTGATTTACCCTTGTACACAACATACCTATATGTCCCTATCTTTATGATTGATTTACCCCTTCACACTGTCTTCTGAATCCCCTTCATCACACATGGTTTTTGAAGATGTCTAGCACAAGGGAAACCTCTAAATGACCAACATACTAGTGACACCGGTAACGTAAAGAAAGAGGACACAGACTACCCCCAGGATTCACGAAGCCTCCGTGTAAGAGTTATAACTCTTACACGGAGGCTGCAGTTAAACGGAGTGATGTCAGCATGCTTTGCATATTCATGAGAGCATGCTGAATCACACCTAAGTCTAACACGGTCCGTGTAAAACAGTACGGGTGTGTCCGTAGGCCGAGCCCTGCAATCGGACACGCCCCCAGAAGTGTAAAAGTGCCCAAAGTAAACACCCACAAAAGAGTCCATGGAAATGTGAATAAACACAACACAACACATGCCCCCACAGACTATAAACATAAAAGATATATAAATGAACATGTTATATATTTTTTTTAAATTGTAAAGATGTTTAACCGTGAGTGCTCGTTTGCAGGCGTGCCGTAAGCAGCTATAGTTAGCAGTCAGTGGGAAAGCATATAAGAACTAAATATGCAAAATAAGCCAAGAAGCAATAGCGTAGCGGTAGAGATGTTGGCTGAAGAGCAGGCATTCATGGTTCGAGCCCCCACAACACCAATTTTTTTTTTCAAAATAAGCAGGAAACAAGTCCCTGACAAATATGTACACATTAAACCACAATTCATGTAAAATGTAATGAAATAGCCCATTTATATTGCAGACATGTGAGGTAACAAAAGAAGAAAAAAATGCCAGATGTGCTCATAGCTGAGCTACAGTTTAACAGAGTGAGTGCATGTGCCCGTAGATGAGCAGTGGTTTAACTGGTGCAAAATGAGTGCCCGTAGCTGAGCAGTGGTTTAACATGCTGAATCTATGTGCCCCTAGCTGAGCTGAGCGTAATATGCGTGCCGATAGCCAAATGAGGCTTAAACCAGCGTACCCCGTTTGCGCGGAGCTGCGCACCGTGTAAACAAGCTAACCGACGGGCAACATTGAGCAAGCCGTATCAAAACTGCCTTTACACAGACACACCCCTCAGCATGTCTAGACAGTCATGAAAAATAAAAAGCAGTGGCCAGATTCGAACCCAGGATATTATACACCAAAGTCAAGGTACAGAACCACCAAGCCATGACAGCAGTACCTGCAAATGCAATAATAGCTAATATATAGGAATGAATACAAACTACAGCATGACAATGCAGGTTTACTGAAGTTGATACAATTCCAAAATGGCCAATCACAGATATGTGCAGGAAAAACTGACTATATAAGCCCCATAGGCGGGAATACACAGCATAAACGATTGTAGAACAGACCTGCAGGCAGAATGTCAAGAGTAGGAGAGGGTAGTCGCTTTCAAGCACAGAGGTGGGGTGTTGAGGAGTCCAGGTACATGGCCTGGCTCCTAGTCCACAATCTTGAGGCCCAACTCATGCAGGGCCAGGTCCTCTGGGGAGCATACAGGGCTGAGGCGTGGGACCGGTTGGCTCATGATCCCACCAGTGCCACAGGGATTCCAAGGACTGGTGAGCAGGTTCGTCACCACCATGCGGACCTGAAGAGACGCAAGCAGGACCAACTGAACCTTTGGATCCAGGAGGCCCGGCAAACACCCAACGCCCCACCACTGATTAAGTAACATTTAATTATGTATGTAAAAAATTAAACTAGCTGATATTATGGAGATGTGTATTCCAATATTGCTTCATTTATATTACAGCTGCAGCTGTCCGTTCTGCGAACCGCAGAGCCTATGGCGATAGACTGGTGCGGTTGCGCCATCAGGCAGGTCAGTAATCCACTACCAGTAACTGTAAAGAAATATAAAAGTATGACAGTCAGCAAAAGAGTGCAGTGTAGTCAGTAAGGAATAAAATCTGCAAGTAACACTGTGAAAGTGTATGCAAGTATTGCTTGATTACAAGAGTTTTCAGCCTGTAAGTTTAACCTAAACATGAAACTGTCTGACATATATTCTGAAATAAAAATGCCCTGCCTGTAAGAAAATAGTACACAACCTGCAGCAGGCTGAAAAGTATAGCTGCAGAAGATGATGAAATCACATGTGTGAAATATATCCTTGTGGAAATACTGAAACATGACAGAAGTGAGACTGCTGGAATGGATTGTAATAAGTACTGTTAAAACATGTCAATAAAGCCTAGAAGTACCATCCTGAATAGTAAAATGAAAGCAAGTGAGAGAGTGTGAGAAAGTGCCATGAATCCAGCAATACAGTAGTAATAACCCTGAATAAAGTATACTGCAGTCAAGACAGAATGAAATGCATGTGATATTCCAAACCAAACAGCAAAATCTGTTCAAAGTGTTGCTGCATCTGGAATGTGTATCCCAAAATCAGGATATGTTGCTCTCAGTCTGCAATATGCAGATAGGATGTTTGTCTGATATACCAAACATCCACACTTGTCTACAGCTATATAAAGCAAATGTAGCCCTGATGTAGCTGAACAAAGCTAGATATGAATGTGTATGAAGAACCATAAAATGTATATTGATGTTGCATTAACAGTCCTATCACCAAGTTGAAATAGTTATCATATAGGAAACTGTAGTTAGAACAGTAGTGTGTGTATATAACTGTAGCTATTAGAAATGTACAGCATATGTATTGTTATTCGAAGGTGTTAATATTACTTTCTTCACCCCACCCTATAACTACATATAACCCATTCCACGTGAAAATGGTATGTGCAATCACAATTAACACCCCTGGACGTTTGTCCTGTTGGATCATATATATTTGCATGTCTGTTGATGCATCTGCCCTGTTCATACATCCACACCTGATGGCCTGTTGCCATCAATTAACCCTGCATGTTGTTGGACTGTGTATTTCTGTTCAAATTATGCATGTGTTATGCACGCTGTTCAATGGTGTAAATATCTGGGTGTTTGGTTAATGGGAATACTAATGCATGCTGTTACAACTAATTGTGAATGGTATTATATGTCACTAACCCAAACTGTCATGACATAATGCAAAACATAGTACGACAGGGAAGGTGGGTTCCAGCGGACCCACCTCTCCCACCTCAGCTGGCGAGTGCACCTGGCACTAGTGCCGAGTCCGGACCCTCCTCCGGTGTCCCTGTGCCACCTGCGGGTGGAAGCGCTGCAGGGGATGGGGCTCACCCCCCCTCTGCAAGTGTGGCCGGAGGAGATCCACCACTCACCCTCCGTAGCGTCCGGACTGTGGTGCGTAGGGAGATTCGGGACTCTGTCCTTGAGCCCCTACACCAGCTCGAGGCACGGGTGGCGCAACTAACGGGCATGCCTGTTGCCCCGCCTACACAGCCCCCAGCACAGCCCCATCCTGGGCAGTGAAGGAACAGTGGCAACTGCCTATGGCTGGGGATATCAGTTCCACTGTTGCCATCTGTGGGCTCATGGGCTCTGGATATCCAAACCTCCATCCCCGTCAATTGTGTAACCCCCCCCACACATGTCATACACGCCCCTGTATCGTCTTGTTTGTCTTGTCTGTTTACCTACCCAACCTACCTCCCCAGCTGTACCGACTACCTTCACCTGACATACCACTCTCACCTGAAAAAAAAAAAAAAAAAAAAAAAGGGCACTCTGTACCCACAAAAAAATTACGCCCCATACATAGCTGCCCATTCCGCACACATGTCTACTGGACATGGAACCTATCAATTCCAATTGGCTGTACAACAAGTATTATTGTTGTCCTGACACCTCTCTCAGGGGTGGAAGGTTTCAAATGTCACACCAAATTACATACATATGCACAGCTGTTGCTGATGAAGAAATGGGCAGCTATGGGCCTTACCTACATCCCTCCTGCACATCCCAAGCTTGTTTCCCTACTGTCGTACCCTCTTTGTGACCCCTTTTTCACCACTTTCCTGTCTCCCCATTTTTCTTTTCTTTCAAAGAAAATAGTGCGGTGTCTTGCAAGAGTAAGCACGTTTAAGTGGTTGTAATCGGGTGTGCGCTTGTGTGCACGGAGCTAACCGCCAGTGCGCATGCGTGAGCTCCGCGCAAACCAGCGCTAGCCCGGTTATAACTGCTTAAAAGTGCCTTAGTCACTTTGATTGACAGGTCCTGTACTCAGTTCAAAAGCAAAATAAAATCCCACTGTGAGTCCCGAACCCAGGACCTTGGCAACTGTAGTCTGCATGACTTACCACTAAGCCACGACTCTTACACAAGAACATTGTGCTAAAGTAAATATATCATGTAATAGTAGGAATGAATGTAAAGGGAATATAGATGTGTAGTACACAAAGCATGACATTTAGAATTACTACCAAAACTAGTGGATTTCCATAATAGTAGTGTGTGAACAGAAACAGCCATGCTAGTTGGAAGCTAGTAGGTAATAATGTCACTATAGCACCTTGCAAGACACACACATACTCACAGCATGATAAGCACTGCCCATACCCCACAACCTCTTACAGGAACACATCTGGACCAAGTAGTAAAATATGTGGAGCAAAGGCCCAAAACCAGGGACACATTACAAATAATGTTACAACAAACGCAGACAGTTCAGAAACTAACAGGGTCTACACTTTGTGGGATGTTTGGAAGGGTATGCAGTCTGGAACTTGAATGTTTGTCACCATAGTCTGACTTGAGGCCAGAGTGACTTGCCAGAAAAAGGTGTGCATGAGATATTGACCAAAATATGAGGCAGAAATGTGGACAACCTGCAAATATCTGTACACATGACGGGTCTGACACCACCATATTTGAATAGTTAAGAGCCTAGACATAGCAACAGTGAATGACCTACAGGGATGCCCCACAGACCCCATGTGAAATGTACAAACAGTAGGCAAAAAGGTGTAACACATGCAATGGTAACTATGGAGTCCGGAAAGTATTCACCACTTGCATGGCAGAAAAAGTGTAGTAATACATATGCTCATGCTAACCCACAGTCGCAACTGCAGCATACCAGACATTTTAATGGGTGTACCCCACTGATATGTACCATTCCATGAGGCACATAACAGATGAACCTGAAAGTCTCTGGGGCCTGCTCAGCAGCATACTCAAATGCCCTAATAGATGTCAAGGCCCACACCATGGCCAGACCACACTGCATGCTGTAACACCCTAGCAGATATAGCAAGCATTCCAAGGTGTGAATGTACATAGAAAATAGGAAAGCTACAGCAGCACACTACAGTCAAGACACCTAGCAGGCATACAAGTAGTGACTGTAAAGGGCAACTATTGAAGCCTTAGCAACAGAGTGCAAGCAAAAGTGAAAGGAAAGCACACACACACACACACACACACACACATTAACAGTAGTAGTAGTTGTAGGTGTCAGTGTACATACACAGTTAGTACAGGAAACTGGAGAAATGAATGGAGGAATGTTAATCTACAACACACCTGGAAATATGAGAGAGATACCAACCTTTACACTCACAGAACATTGTCCACAGCATAACAGCATGGTCCCTGCCCTTAACATCTGAAAGGGCTACGCCTATCTCACACACCTTTTTATAGCACTGTTCTGAAATCACAGTGAGAACTGCAATCAGTACACAACTGGCTGCATGCAATTAGCAAATGCTGGCTAACAATTGGTGCAGAGGCCATCACATGGGCATATGCAGATACCTACAAAGTATGCTGTACTCCATGTCCACATGCAATGCTTTCATTGCACCCTGAGAAGGACGTGAGAGACAGACAGAGAGAGAGAGAGAGAGACAGAGACAGAGACAGAAAACTGCAATTAAGCAGACAGAAACAAATTGTTCAGCAACAGCTACCTGAAAGCTGACAACTGGGAAGTGGAGCAGCAGGACAGAGAACCAGACAGCAACACAAGCAGCTGTGACAAACACAGGTAATGTAAAGTAATACTATAAAGGTCTACATACTGTGAACCCTCCATATGTGTCATTGGTCTGTATCCATATGTATATGAAGATGTGTAAAGGGCAGGGGACATACAGCAACTATCAGTGAAGGCTGTACATACATTTGTATGTGAGAGCATCTATGTGCACATATCAATGTTGTTTGATTGTAGGTTGTAGTGCCATGTACAAAGTAGGTTACACAGTTATGTATGTTTAGCAGTATGTTAGTGTGTATACAGTATGGTAGACAAATATGTTGATATACCTGTCTAACATATGGATACGTATGTATGTCAACATATGTATGTGTATATATATATATGTATATATATATATATATATATATATATATATATATATATATATATATATATATAATATGCATATATGTATACATACATAGAGAGAGATGTAGGAATACATAGACAGATGTAGATAGAATTTTGTACAAACATATCTATGTAATGCACACATACAGATATAGATATATATAGATACATATACATAGACAGACTGATCTGACTACCTACAGGTATGACTGTATATGACGACCTGCAACACAGCCTGTCCCACCCCTCCGTCACTCACACCCCTCTGTGCCCCTCCCCTCCCCATCTATAGCAATATATGTACATCAATATATATATGTGTATATGTATACGGACATATATATATATATATATATATATATATATATATATATATATATATATATATATATACATATAGATATATATATATACATATATATATATATATATATATATATATATATATATATATATATATATATATATATATATATATATCTATATAGAGAGAGAGAGAGATGTATATAAATTCTGAGTGAGGCACATGTGTACAGATGTATTGCAACAGGTGCCTGGTGACAAAGGCATGGAGTGAACACCAGTGTCAAATCCGGAGTACCATACCACATTCCAGATCACCTACACCAGTAACCACCAGATATGTGATTGGCTGCCCACCACTGCATGTGTCAGGGGAGAACAGGGTCATAAATGTGTACAATAGTGGCCCCAATGATATTCACAGTGGCACACTATCCCTGGAATACCTGCACATGGTATGTGTCAGCTGACATGGTGAGTCAGCTATGGACATGTAGGTCGGTGTACCCTCCACACCACATAATGGATGCCATGGTATGGACCTCACATGACAGCTACAGATATGGAGAAGGACACAGTGACATGTACAACACTGTGACAATGCACTCAAACACATTACCAATGCACAGTGACTGACAACACCACAGAGTACACATATGCTACCCACATAGAGGTTACCACTCCCGGATTTACATATGGAAGTCACACCCATGACAGATATCCAACAACCATAGTAACACCTCACACCATCCACAACCTAAATGTCTGCTGTGTGTCGTCTGTGCCACTGCAATAGAGTGCACATGTGGAGGTAAGAGTTCCTACCCACAGATAAGACATACCCTGCAATAAACCACACAGTGTTAAGAAGCAAGACTCCCCATGAGTACATGTCACACATACTCCTGCTGAATGTTAGTCAGATAGGTAATATGCCATATGAGTCACCCTGTGTAACTGTGTGACAGCAGCAGGTACCATAACACCACATGTGTCACAGTGGTCAGGGTAGCAGAACAGTACGCTGCTGTAGACCCAGGGGCAATAGCATATTGTATAGTATTGTATTGTAATGTAATGTATTGTGTTGTATTGTATTGGTATGTTGAGATGCCTCCTTCGTGGAGTGGAACCACTGCTGCTGTGCGCCAGTGTACAGGTACATATCCTGTAGTCAGGCTAGTGTTACATAGCACTTCTATATGTGTGTTTAGCTCCTGTCAGAGTTTATGTAGCATGCAACTGGGGATACCATCAGGTCCCATCCATGTTGTGCATTCTGCTGTCCTGCGGGTGTCTCTCACCTGGACATCTGTGATGACAGGGAGGTTACAGTCAGCTGGGATAACTATGCCTTATTTCGGGAGAGGCGGGGTGACACCTGCACTGAACCTGTCTGCCACAATGTTGTCGATATCTGTGGTGTCAGTGAAATATTTGTTGTTGTGTACTACCTATGGGCATAGAGGTTGGCTCCTGACCAGGTTGCTAACATAACTGAAGAAGGCCTTCTGGTCATCTGTAGTGTCACTCTTGATTTCCCTCTCAAAGTTGCCCATGTATTTTGTATGATGGAAAATAGATCCTTACCAGTGCTGCTCAGACATGCCCTCCCTTTAGTGAATTATGCTTTGTCTTGCAGTAGCTTCCATCTTCTGTAATACAATCTGTCTATGGCTGGGGTCAACCAGACAGGATGCTGTCCCTTTGTGGAGAGTGTCTTGGTCATATATGGGATTGCATGATCCATGCATTCTCGGAGATGTCTGTAGAAAGCAATTGTGTAGGGGTCAGCATTGTGGGTTGTATCTGCCACTGGCCCAGTGGGCTGAAAGGATACCATATCACTGTTACAAAGTGTAAAGTTTGTATCTGTAATGTTATGCACTATAGTCGTTTGTGCTGGTGGTGGAGGTGGGATATGTATATGCAAGGCAATCAGTGTGTGGTCAGCTCACAGTAGTTGAAGATGTAGGCCATACAGTACCTAGATACAAACCCCCAGAGTGAGGAGGTGCTCTTGACCTGAATCAGTGTTCTGACTGCTGGGGTTTGGTAGTATGTCGTATGGAGTCTGCCAGGTACTGTTGCACAGTTGCTGGCTGAGCAGTGATACCTGGCCATCTACATGTGTATCCACCAATAGACAGACAGATGCTACATATGTGAGATATGTTGTATCATAACAGTCGAGTAGCATGTGTAGTATGTGTGCCAAATTCTGCTGACATATATTGCTGATACCAGGTTATTTTCTTTCTCAGGTACATGGCCCACCCGCGGAATCCCACTTACTCCACAGCTGAGCATGAGGAGATACACCAGAGCCTGGTGCGGGATTATGCAATACTCTTTTCCCGCACCAGCCAGGATCAGCAGGAGAGGGCTGCACTGTGGCAAGACCTTGTCCGTAGGGTAAATGACATAGGCACGCATAATAGGACATATGAGCAGGTACGACATCACTGCAGTGATTTAATCAGACATGTCCATCAGCGTGCGTCGGATATCCACAGGCAACAGGTCGCCACAGGTGGTGGGGTGGCTACACATCCCCCACTCACCAGACTGGAGGGACTACTCATGAGTGTAGTGGCTCCAGTCCGCCAGCAACAACAACAGCAGCAGACATGCATTATGATGGAGGCTGGGGCCACACAGCAGCAAGACAGTGAACGTGTAGGTAATATGCCATATGTATAGTTGACTGTTGTGTACACTGGTAGTTAATGCATGTGTGAGGTGTGTCCTTGGTTTGTTGCTGTCACCATAGTATTTATTGTGCAAGTGTGATATCCTCAATATTAGCAGCTGACCTGTGAAAGGCGACTGTTGTACTACTGACCTGTATCATATTCAGTAACAAAGGCACAGTTGTGCCCACTGACATTAGTTTCTTCACATCTGCAGGACCCTCTGGTATAACAGCAATGCAGCCTATCCATGCTGGTGAGTGTATATTAACAATTCCTGTAATAGTGTTAATAGTAATAGTACTATTTGGCTCACTTAGTAGTGCTCTTTGTATGCATGTAGGTGTGTCTGTGTCTGTGTGTTGATATCACGCATACTGAGTACTGTACAATTGTGTGAAACTGTGTGCATGTGTGCATGTGTGCATGTGTGCACCTGTGCACCTGTGCATGTGTGCATGTGTGCACGTGTGCATGTGTGCATGTGTGCATGTGTGCACGTGTGCACATGTGCATGTGTGCATGTGTGCACCTGTGCATGTGTGCATGTGTGCACCTGTGCATGTGTGCATGTGTGCATGTGTGCACCTGTGCATGTGTGCATGTGTGCACGTGTGCACATGTGCATGTGTGCATGTGTGCATGTGTGCATGTGTGCACCTGTGCACCTGTGCATGTGTGCATGTGTGCACCTGTGCATGTGTGCATCGCTGGAAATATGTAGACATTGTAAACTGTGTTTCCTGTTTCCCTCCCACAGGTTCTGTTGCTGCTCTGGTGTCATGTAGCAGGGAACCTGAGTCAGGTGCCGTGGGTACTGATAATGATGACATCTGTATAATGGCACAGGAAGGTATGCCAGGGTCCGCCATTGGTCAGCCGATTGACAGTACACAGCTGTCAACCCTATCAATGCACACAGTTATCCTGCCAATACACCCTTTGTCACCAATGTCCCTAGGTGATGGACAGCATACAGTGGGCATTGACCAGGGTAATGTGGTATCTGTGGCACATGCCTCCCCACACAGCAGCCATGGGCATGGCCCAGAGATGATACCACACAGACAGATGTCCAGGGGTTCTCGTGGGAGCATCCATGGGCGTACTGCCCCTGTCAGACATGCCCACAGAGGTCTTACAACCTCAGCTATGTTTCGGACTGTCATGCAGGCACAGTCACGTATGGAACGGTACACCAGACAGGGTCTGAGGGAGCTGACAGCATGTCGCACAGCCATGACTGACAGTATGCGTGACATTGCGGCTGCCATCCGTGATTTCACCGATGTCATAGACAGACGTTGTGGGGACATATTAGACCGGCTCCACAACTACATGTCCATGAGCCAGGGCGATGGTGGTCGGTTGAGGCGTCGACGTGGCCATATGCCAGCAACAGCAGCAGCAGCTGGCAGTCATCGTGGACGACAACAGGGCCACGGCCACCCCCGTAGTGCCAGCAGCAGCCCCAGCAATGCTGGGTCTGTGCTGTCATCAGACCGCCCCAGGAGACCACGTGCATGTGGCTCTGGCCAGGCCCGACAGAGATCTGTGTCCAGTCAATGAACACCTGCTTCTGATGACAGTACCCAGTCTGGGTTGGTACCGGATACGGTCCATAGCACCCCTGCAAGGCACAGGTACCATGTCTGTGGCCAGAGACACTGATCTGTATGACCTGGCAGGTACAGTCTGTGGCTGTCCACAAACACCAGTATATGGCAGCCATGAGGTGGAACTGTATGCATCCATACACACATGCAAATTGACAACACCTAGGGCTACCGCATACACGCACACACTGCATCAACATTGCCCCACCTTCTACTGCTGTCCCTCACCAACACACATACACATACATGTCAATTGGTGGTATCGGTGGCTGACTCAGGCATACCAAGTTCACACCCTGTGCATATGATGAAACTGTGCCACCTCCTGCAATCTGTAACAACTGTGCAGGTACAGGTTAACATGTTGCTGATGCACAGGGTGACCACATAGATGTGTAGTAATAGTATCATGTTGTTAACAGTACTGTGTGCTGAATTAATTGTGGGTATATCACAGCATGCCTGATGCAGTAAGTGTGTGATTGTCATGTCCTGTTGTCTACACCCATGGTAAGTACCATAGTGTATCATCTGCACATGTTGGCATACTGGTGGTAATGATGTCAACAGAAGGCTACATACATAGGTAGCACAGGGGATAGGGTAATGAATGTAGTAATACACAATGATGGACATGTAAACTGCAAGTGGCATGTTGCCCACACTAGACTCTGCAATGCAGATGTTTGAGGATGTTGATATGTGTGCAGTACTACACGACTGGTACAGGACACACAGGAGCACCCTAGCACTGCATGCTCACATCTCATACCATGCTAGACAGCCCCAACACACATAACTGTCACAGGAGGGAGAGTCCCCATATATGTCAGGGATACTGTGGTGGCAGGCCAGGGATCATACATCCTACTAGGTATGGAACCACTGAGTGAAGGCTCAGTGTCTGTTATTTGACATGTGTATTACTGCAGGTATGAGCACATGGGTTTCTATCCAGTTATTGTACATCCTGACAGTACATGGTCTGTACACTTGTGTGCACTGAGACTGGACCCTAGCCATCTGACCCATGTATTTCCATGTACATGTGCATAGTGCCTGCATATTTGCAGTGTTACCTACTGGAACTGGTACAGCTTGTTTGTTGTACAATGGACTACATGCAGCCCTGTTTACTGTAGCTTTGTTTGCATGCATGTTTGCTTGCAATTACCCTGGAATACTGATCACACCTGCAATGCATAGTTACAGAGCTTCTGTGGACTCCTAGTGCCATCTGCATAGCCTACTATATGTATGTCCATGTCCCACTTGACAGGATGTCACTGTTTGTCCTGTTCACATGTACATTGACTGTGACACAGTGCATATGACTTACCTGGCATGTGTCCACGTGAGCAGTCATATATGCTACTGCTAACTAATAACAGGCACTACACCTTCACACATTCATCTTCTGTTGAACTACCTGCTTTGCTAGGGACGGCCTGCACCTGTCACGTCTGGGCTTTCAGAAATTGGCAAAGGCTCTTGCTACCCCCATAGTGCCTATGTTAGGCAGGGCTCAAATGACAAACCCACCTTCATAGGTATCACAAGGGATAAGAAACTAAGAGCAATGCTACCCAACGCTAGAAGTCTAAACCTCCAGATGCATGCACCCAAAACACTCCTTGGCATGGAAAACATCGATATCTGTGCAGTAACAGATGCCTGGTTCAGGGCTACTGAGAGCACACCAGCACTACCAGGTTTAACCCGGTTGATTTCTTTGAAACAGTCACCAAGGCCATTGACGAGGGGAAGGTGGTTCACACAGCCTACCTGGACCTTGCAAAAGCCTTCACAACAATGCCCCACTTCGGCATTCTAGAGAAGCTCACCAGCATAAATATAAGCCCCTATGTCACTAGATGGATTGCACAGTGGCTCAAGGACAGAACCCACATGGTTAGCATTGCTTCAGCCATGCCAGACCCCACACCAGTTATGAGTTGTGTCCCACAAGGCTCAGTCCTGGGACCTCTCTTGTTTGGTATATATTTATTGGAGGTACAGGCCAACACGGACGGACTGTGGCTGTCCAAATATGCAGATGACTGCAAACTGGCCACCATAATCGACTCTCCAGCTGACACAAGCATCTTCCAAAGGGGCATCTTAGCAACAGACAACTTATGCCAGAGCCATGGCCTTCTGCTGAACAGTGTTTAGAAAGGGGAATGTGCATCCTGTAGTCTGTTCACCTAGTTGCCAAAAGGGACATTGTCCTCACACACACTAACCCCCCTCAGCCAAAAACACACACTTGCCAATTGCAGGATTCAAACCCCTATCTGACTATGTTATGACACTTGAGACGGATGCATTAGCAAAGCACACTATTCGCATTACTGGTAGTTTTCCCTTCTCCTACTATACTTATAGAGTGCTGACATCATCAGTGTTTAGAAAAGGGAATGAGCATCTTGTAGTCCGTTCACCTAGTTGCCAAACTCCCCTCAGACAGACCCACACACTTGCCATTCGCAGAATTCAAACCCCTACCTAACTATGTTATGACACTTGAGATGGACGCATTAGCAGAGCGCGCTATTCACATTATTGGGAGTTTTCCTTTCTCCTGCTTTACTTATAGGGTGCTGACATCATCAGTGTTTAGAAAGGGGAATGAGCATCCTGTAGTCTGTTCACCTAGTTGCCAAAAGGGACATTTTCCTCACACACACTAACCCCCCTCAGACAGACACACACACTTGCCATTCGCAGGATTCAAACCCCTACCTAACTATGTTAAGACACTTGAGATGGACGCATTAGCGGAGCGCGCTATTTGCATTACTGGGAGGGTTTTTTTCTCCTGCTGTACTTATAGGGTGCTGACATCATCGGTGTTTAGAAAGGGAATGTGCATCCTGTAGTGTGTTTTCCTAGTTGCCAAAAGGGACATTTCACTCACATGCACTAACCCCCCTCAGACAAATGCACACACTTGCCATTCGCAGGATTCAAACCCCTACCCAACTATGTTATGACACTTGAGATGAACGCATTAACAGAGCATGCTATTCACATTACTGGGAGGTTTCTTTTCTCCTGCTGTACTTATAGGGTGCTGACATCATCGGTGTTTAGAAAGGGAATGTGCATCCTGTAGTGTGTTTTCCTAGTTGCCAAAAGGGACATTTCACTCACACACACTAACCCCCCTCAGACAAACCCACACACACTTGCCATTCACAGGATTCAAATCCCTACCTAACTATGTTATGACACTTGAGACGGACGCATTAGCAGAGCATGCTATTCGCATTACTGGGAGGTTTCGTTTCTCCTGCTGTACTTATAGGGTGCTGACATCATCGGTGTTTAGAAAGGGAATGTGCATCCAGTAGTGTGTTTTCCTAGATGCCAAAAGGCACATTTCTCTCCCACAGACTTACACACACACCAACCCCACTCACACACTGAGCACTTGCAGGATTTGAAACCCCTACCTAACTCTGTTATGACACTTGAGACAGACGCATTAGAAGAGCGCACTATTCGGATTACTGGGAAGCTTATTTTCTCCTGCTGTACTTATAGGGTGCTGACATCATCTGTGTTTAGAAAGGGGAATGTGCATCCTGTGGGGAGGCAGACACCAAGCACACTCTGGCTAAGCTGTCATTCCCTAGGGCAAACAACCTAGTGTTGACCTCTACACCCATATGTTTAATTGTCAAATGCACATTATTTGTTGCTGATAGACTGTTTGCACATCTTTATTGCCATAGCATTCCCTGTTTGTATGAACAACTTGTGCATCTGTGGAAGTTGTTTGCATATGGGAGGGATCCACTATATCACGTATGTCTCTGTAGTCATTTAACTGTGTGCACTGGGCAGACTGCTGTAATGTGGTTGGTTCCTGGAATAACACATAAAAATACCAGATATGTGTGTCCAACTGCTAAACCGAGATTTGTCCTAAGTGTGTGAGCATGCCCAGTTCAGCCTTCCCATGGCATGTTGTCTGACATATGTCTCATTTATCAAAGTGTGTGAGCATGCCCAGTGTGAACATTCCATATGTTGGACTCTGCAGCCCAATACATTTGTGGATGAGTGTGAACTTCAACAAATATCACCCGTTTATGGTTGTGTGTTGTGTATCATGTTGTGTAGTTACTGTACAACTGCTTTGTGTGTGAACACAACAGGATTATACTGTGCCTGCAGTGTTTGCATGGGATACTTTGCATACAGTTGTCAACATCCTTTCACACTGACCTAACACTGTAGTACTGTATAGTGTACTGGTAGTACTTTGACTGTGGTGGACAGTATCCTGGGCTTTACTGCTATCACTGCTTTACATTTCGATAGTGGGCACAACAGCCTGGTTAGGGGCCAGTTGTGTACATCTGACCATGTTGCATTCTGTTCAGATATGAACTACTTAGACCAGGCTTGTCCAACATTGGTAGTGTATTCCACAACATAGGTGTACATTTGCAAACACTAGCGATGTGCCCTAGTCCATGTCTAATGCTAGTTGGAGAGTGTGTTTGTCCTTCAACACACATTGTAAGTGGAGTTTGCCATGACATATGTCATGGTTAGTATACTGTGCCTCTGTCAACCTGTGACATGTCAGTGATACCCAGGATAAGTCTACCATCTCCCATCCATTCATCAGGATTCATATTGAGGAAGATTGATAAGTGACTCTATGGGTAGCCTGTGCTGGGGGCTCACTCATGGATGGGGGTGGCTTCTGTGTTATGGATCACGCAGTACAGCTTGTCCTATGTAAGTCAGTGCTGGGGTTCATGTCTCTCATGTGCATAGCTCACTGCCATTCAGATTGTACAAGGTGCAGCATGTTTATTGATGCCAGCAACACTTGCAACACATGGCATCTGTGCAAGCTCTTTGATACTCCTGATGAGGTACTGTTGGGGACTTTACGGTTGATGGAGGTGTCTGCTGAGGTACATCCCACAGGGGCTATTGTAGTCAATTGTACCGCTGATGAAGGATGACTGCAGAGCCACAATGACCTCCCCTTATCTAGATCTGACAGCCTTCATGATTAAGTGGGTATATGGTATGTTTCTGTAAACACTACAGCACATGTTTGTCCAATGCAGGATATCTATCACCTTGTGTCCCCAGGTCTCTCATTACATGTTAACTACATAATGGGTTAACACCTATGTGGTCATTGGTGGGCACTTACTGTATATCCACGGGGGTTGACTATACACGTTTCTGCAATTAGCTTGCTGACATGGCTATGGCACCAGTTGTCTGTTTCTATGTGGCCCTTTTGTGGGATGCTTGTGTCAGCTGGTGGATCATATGTGGTGAGCAGTTTGTAGTCCTCTGAAAACATGTTCGGACACAGTCCTTCCATGTTTGCCTGTACCTATGGGACATATATACCAGACAAGGGAGATCCCAGGACAAAGCCTTGTGGGATGCCAGTTATATCTGGTTTGTGGTCTGACATGGCTGCAGCATGTCTGACCATGTCTGTTCTGTCCTTGGTCTGGTTTGCAACCCCTCTACTGACATGTGGGTTTATATATAAGCTGGTGAGCCTATCTATAATGAACATGTAGGGTATTGTATAGAAGCCTTTGCAAGGTCCAGCTACACTGTGTGGACCACATTGCCCTCATCTATGACCTTGATGACTGTTTCATTTGAGTCAAACATGTTTAGGGGCAGGATCTGCACTTGGGAAAGCCACACTGGGTTGGGTCCAGTGTCAGTAGGTCCCCAATATCTTTATGTCTGTGGTACATGCTGATCCTTTCCATAGCTGTGCAAACTGAGCTTCTCAGGATTCTGGGGTAGTAGTTTTCAGTATCCATTCCGGCAACACCTTTGTTGAGAAGGACCACTGTTGTTGTACACTGCTCTTTGGGTACATATTCTGTGGTAAGGCTGACATTGAGCAGTAGTGTGGTTTGGCATTCCAGTCATCTTGGAGTCCAAGTTGCACTAAGCCCAAGACACCATCTCATACCATTGCTGCTGTGTGTTTTGCTTTGTAGATGTTGGCTGTTACCTCAGCATCTGCAATGTCAGGGGGCCAGCAGTCTGCTGGGATAGATATTCTGCATTCGGGGGCACTGCACCTGTCAGGATGTATGTTGGCAATATGTGTGTGTGTTTGTGATATTTGTGTGATTCAGGGCATATCTGTGAATTCCCAACATGGTTCCTACCATCAGTTGTGAAAGCCTTGGGATTATCCTTAGTGTCCTGTACAATTTGTATCTTCATAGGTTCATAGGTTCATACTAGGCTATCCACCCTAGGGCATTTGTTAGCCTAGCCAGAGTGTGTGTGGCTTTTGCCACCCCTTGCTATGTGAATATTATGGCCATTTATGATTTGCTTTGCTGTGCCTCTGTCTGGACATGACACAGTGAAGACCCCCAGTGTAACTCTACAATCATCCATCCACTTGGCAAGACTCCTGTTGAAGATTGTCAGTTAGGGGCTCTGCCTAACATGGAGTGGGATTCTGGTCCAGGGTGTGGGGAGCCTCTGGATTATGTATCTGTCCCACCAGCACATCCTATTTCATTATTTGTTGAGGTTGACATCTCTCACTCTCACAGCTCCGATGGATTTGAGTTTTCTGGGGTGGAGCATGTCCATTACTCCTGTGTTGGGCATGGCCTCCTACAACAGGCATGCAATGCCTCTGTGTAGGCAGTATGTGACTGCATTCAGCTGGGGTGTCTACAGCCAGGCAGCATATGACATATATTTGAGACCCTTTATCCTCTTGGTGAGGTACCTTTGAGGTCTTTCTAACTGCTACAGGTGTCAGGTAAGGTACATCCAATATGAGGCATTGTACTAGATTATGGGTGTGATTAGAGAAAAGTATAGGGGCACAATGACCTCTGTTGACGTAGATGTGAATCCTTTCCTGATACGGTGTCAAATGTAGACAGTCTTCCTAGCCACATTGGCAATGTGGATGTCACATAACAGGTTACTGTCCACTTGTGTCCCTAGGTCCCTGGTTACTCCTTCCATACATAATGGTTTACCACCTATGTGGTAATTTGTGGTACCTTGTTTGGTACTTGGTGGGACATTCATACTGTCCAGTGTCTTCAGGACGGCTGGGTGGGGTTATTGTGTGTGAGAGTGCGGTCTGTAGCATGCTACAGACTGTACAGCAGTCTTGCCTACAGTTAGTTGCACATGGGTAAACTCCAATGCCTTGTGCATTGTCAGTTACCTGGACGTATGGGTGTCTGTGCTGACTATGGAAACTCACCCTCCTTTTATGTTTTGTTCCAGGTTTTGGGGCCATGACACATGATATGTGGTATAACCTGGTAGTGCTGGTGTGCTGTCAGGAGGCTTGCAGCAGGTTTCTGTCACTGCACAGACATCGATGTTCTCCATACTGGGGATGGCCTCGGGAGCATGCATATTGGGGTGTACACATCTGGCATTGGTCAGCATTTCCCTTATGTTTCTTCCCACTTATGTTTTCTAGGGTGGTGGGTCAGTCTTTTCAGCCTTGCCTACAAAAGGCTCTATGGAGGTGGCAAAGGCCTTATCCAATATTCAGATGCCCAGGGGTAACAGGTGCAGGCCATCCCAAGAACAGCTGCGTGGCTTGTCAAGCATGACATCCCAAGCAGACAGACATTGGATCCCCTTGGAATGACACCAGTAAGTGTGCCACTTGCTATGACTGATCATTCCGTGTTTGTACTGTGGCATTATTCTTGGTAAGGGTAGGATGCTGCAAATGGTGAGTGTCATACCGGCCTGGACTACATAATCAGATAGCTCATCTATGTCTCTTTTCATGTAGTCTAGGCGGTACATCTCAGGTCATTCACACCAGCATGGACTATGACTGCATCATATTTCTACTTGCTTTGGAGTGACCTACATACTTCTGTTATGTGGCATATTGTGGCAGCCTACAGGCAGCTTACTGTACCCTTTCCCTTGTTCAGTCTGGTGTGCGGGACAGCAGTGTGTCTGACTATGGAGTCACCTATTACAACTGTATCAGGCATGTTGTTTCTCCTTCTGGCCTGTGACTGTTTGGCACACCAGCTTTGTGTACTATGTGTTGCATGTGCTATGTTTGGAGGTTGTTTGATTGGGCGTCTGCTTTAGAGGCCTCTGTTGGTGTGCTGTGTTTGTAATTTGTGCCTCCAGGAATGTTTTTCTGTGTTTATGTGTTTGGTTTGCAGTTGTAATAGGTCTATGTGGGACTGTGTTTGTGGTGTGTGTGGTTACCTTCTCCTCCTGACTTATTTTGGGAGTACTGAGTTGAGGGAGCTCAGCCTCCAGTTTGGATAGATGGTTGTATCTCTCACATATATTTGTATTTCTTGGGTGGAGTTGGGGGTTGTCTGTGTACTTGGGGCAGGTGTAACATTGCCTCAGGATTCACAGATTCCACTTGTTGTGGCTGGCCTTAGTGGATTGTATGTGTGGACAGATTTTATTGCCATACTACTGATCAGTGATTACTTCATTGTTTATGTTTGCTCTATCATGTAGTAGCTTCCTCATTCTCTTGCATGGTTTGGTTATGGCTGGTGTCCACCATGCCAGATTTCTGCGTGTATGGCATTGTGTCTTGTTTTAATTTAGGACTGCATAATCCAAGCATTCCTGGCAGTGTTCATGGAATGGCTGTATTACAGGTTCTGAGGTGTGACCCATATTTTGCACCTGCACGGGACCTTTAATGGATTCCACACCAGTTTAGAGGAGTGCAAATATTGCTTAACACATGTTTTCCACTGTAGTTTTCTGGCCAGGGACTGTGGTCAGGATTTGGATATCCAGTGTGATTACTCTATGGTCTGGTTTTACCAGTGAGCAATACACTTCTCATCTTGCCATCCAGTACCCATGTTGCTGATTATCACATCCAGTATGCTTACCCCTCTTGTGGGAGTGGTACGTTGTTCCTGGGCCTTTTCGTTTATGGATTCTATAAACTTTTGTCCTACACTGTTGGAGCTAGTATAATGCTCCCAGTCTATGTCTGGGTATTTGCAGTCACCCAATATAATGTGGTTTGGAAGACTTGATATATTCATGTATTCCAGCATAGGCCGGATGCAGTTCCTGGTGTTGGGACAGTAGTCTGTAGCAGGCTATAAACTGGGGGGCAGTTTTAGCCACTGTTACTTGAGCATGGCTAGTCCATGCTGCTTTTTGTTGTGGTACTGACATGGGGGTGTGGTTATCCTTGACAATTCTTGCTAGTCACCCTCCTTTTGTAGCTTGTTCCAAGTTTTGAGGCTGTACAGCACAGTATGAGGTGTAACCTGGTAGTGTTAGGGTGCTGTTGTGAGCCTTGCCTCAGTTTTCTGTTACAGCACAGATATCAACATTCTCCATACTGGGTGAGTTTAGACTGCATGTATCTTGCTGTTTCAACTTATCCCTTATCTTATTCGTATCCCTTCTGATACCTATGGAGATAGGTTTGTGTTTTGAGCCTTACCTATTCAGGGCACACTGTGGGTGACAACAGCCTTTGCCAGTATCCATACAGCCTGCACTGATAGTCCTAGCAGGTGGTGCATCATGTCATGCTCAGCATGTCATCCCAGACTGGCACACATTGGATCCCCTTTGACTAACTGCGATACTTCAGTCAATTGTTGCACTTGATCATCTCATTGTCATGTTGTGGCATGATGCTTGGTGAGGGTAGGATGTTAGTCAGGGTCCTCAGGTGTGCATATAGTACATGGTGTTACATTACTTAACACATAGCATTCATGCCTCAGGTGGTGCTGCAGGGCTGTCTCTGTCGGATGCGCATATTACACTTTCCTGTACATGTTTGAGAGCAGGTTGTGTCATGTTAGGCATCCCTGTTACTATATGAATGAGTCAGAGAGGGGTATCATTCCCAGGGTTCCTACTGAGCCAGTGTATGTGCTATGCGTTGCCTCTTTGCCAAGGCCAGGGCATACTGGGCACGCCTCCTTCTGCCTACTGGGGCAGGCTCAGGTTGTTCCTCCTCCGAGTCACGCTCTGCCTGTGATGGCCTTGGCAATGGTGGGGGGCTGTTTGGCCCGGCTCTATGCTGGTCCTGCTGCAGCTGTTTTCGCAAGATCATATTATGTAGCATAGCACATACCATGACAATTTGGGTACATGTAGTTGGTGTGTACTGCAAGGCTCCACCAGATGTGTCCAGACACCGGAACCGTGACTTGAGCAGCCCAAACACACGCTCTATTACATTACGTGTTTGTGCGTGTGCCTCATTATGGCATTCCTGTTCAGGTATGTGTGCATTTCTGATGGGTGTCATCAGCCACGGCTCCAGTGCATAACCTGCATCCCCCACTAGGTGTCCGTGCGGGATGTCCCCATTGGCAAATGTCTGGTACAGCTGCGTCAAATGCCAGATGTGGGAATCGTGGTAGCTCCCAGGACAGCCAGCACACACATTCATTATTATGCCCTGGGCATCACACACGACCTGGCAGTTGATGGAAGGGAAGCCCTTGCGGTTGATGTATGCCCTACCCCGCTCACCGGCTGGTGCTTTGATGCGTATGTGCGTGCAGTCTATTGCACCCAGTACCTCAGGGTATTCCGCTATTTGCTGGAAGAGATGCATATTGCTGGCCAATACCTCACGGGCATTGGGGAAATATACATGATCACCGACATGTGCTGACATGGCATCCAGGAACTGGTGCAGTACCCTGGAGACTGATGCCTGTGATATCCCCATCATATCACCAGTTGGTCTCTGGAAGGTACCTGTTGCTAGTATTCTTAGGCCAACACATACCTTGGTTTCCACTGGGATGGGTTCCCCTCTGTTGGTTCTGTGTGTGAGGCGTGGCCTGCACAGCTCCACTATTTGCTGCAGGAGGTCTCTGTCCACTCTATAGCGCTCTACTATCTCCAGCTCATGTAACCCGTGGTAGGTGACCCTGGGCCTGTACACTCTTCTCCGTCTCCTCACTGTGGGTTGTCTGGCACCATCTGCATTGTCACCACCCTCAGCAAGTCGCCTATGTCTCATTATGACAGCTATGGCAGCCCCTAACATTTCTGCTCTGAGTGAAGCTTTTTCAGTTTTCACTTCTATTAGCTTACTCCTGTCTTGCAGTGTCTCTTGAGAGAAACATTCTGCACTGCTGTTTGCAGAGTTTTAAGTGCTGGGCTGGGCTACTATTCTGCCTGTGTAATTGCCTGCATCTAATTGTTTTCACCTGCTAGCTCCAGCAGTATTCCCTGCTAACTTCCTACTACATCTGTTGCTTCCTTTTTCCTTTCTGTTTCCTCAGGGAGGAGCCGTGTGCAAACCAGCAGAAACACGCTCACAGTGGCTTACACGCGCGCACACATACTTACACAGTTCAGAATCTGCTTATTCGGTTTAAAACGCGTGCACGCCCGCGCAAACGGTGTTAAACATCTCCCAACACGCTCCCACATGCTCAGTCTGCCTTACACATGCGCAAACTGCCTTACTCGCGCTTCGTGGCGTGCACACGTGCGCGTACACATCCAGCAAGAAACTTTGGTGTAGGCAACAGTGTACACCTTCCATTTCTTGACTTTCTCATGCTTACTTAGTGGCACACCTCTTTCCATGATATCTGTCTGACATCTGTCATGTAACTCTAACCTCCAATGAACTGCATTTCTTTCTACCATTCCCCCCTGTGATGTCACCTATCTCCTACTCTGTTCCTCCCCCTTCTGTAACTCTTACACTACTCAGAATGTGTTAATTTGCTATGTGACAGTGGAATTCAGTATCCTTACACTCATTTGCATCAGATTGCCTACTAATGCTTAGTTACATCTCTTAGACTCAGCTTCCCCCCTTAGCAACCACTACACGGTGGCCATGTTGGTTTTGGTCTGCTGGTCCCTGCATTGACATTCCATGTATTGTATAAAACCCACATTTGTGGGTTTAAAACCTTCGTTTTTATGTTCTATGCAGCGCAGCCCGTTTGCGCGGGGCTGCGCTGGGTTTAAACATCGGCAATCGCCGAAAAAAAATTATATTTTTCATATATTTGCATCAGGTTACCTTGCCAATGGCCACATATTTGGCCATTGGCATGCTGCCTGACACATATGCACCCTTTATTTGGAGCTGACATGGCTCCATTGCAGTTTTTGCAGAAACATACTCAGTTGTCAACTGAGTACATTTCTGCAGCTAAAACAGCTCTTACACGGGCTGTTCTGGGCTACTTGGATCGCTAATCATCCTCATTTGCATGCTATTCGGCTGCAAGTTAGGTGATTAGCTTATCCACGCCCACTCCGTGTAAGAGCCGTTTTAGCTTGACTCTTACACGGACTTTGGGCTGTTTCTGGATTGCGAAGGCTGCATGGAGTCTTACACTACTCTTAGACTCCGTGCAAGCCTTCGTGAATCCGGCCCTACATCTCTTTTTCTTGTTTTTTTTAGAAGCAATAATAAATGACCTTGTATGGTAGACTTTTGCAGTACAGTTCATTAAAGTCGACAGATTTTACACTGTCTTTTTGATAGTGAGCTTGTATTCTTCCACTCAAAAATAAATATGCAAAAAACAGTGTTTTTAAGTTCTGCTCCCCCTAAACTCCCAGCTATAAATAAACTAATTCCATAACTGCACAGCAGTGTAAGTAATGAAAAACTTCCCTACCTGCACTGTTTCATGACTGTGCTCTATGATAGTTTTAGTTAACACTTAAATAACAACTTGAAGATCAGTTCTGTAGTCAACAATATAGTATAAGTACCCAGTCAAATCTAATTTTGGTTGGACATATATTAATCAAAAAACCCAGCCTCTGGTTCTTTTCAGTTTTCCTATTGCACATTGATGGAGCACACTAGGTTTTGCAGGTGATATTGATTCCAGAGCCGGATACAGAAACAGAAGTTAAAGTTAGAAGGTAAAAATAATGATGACTGGATGAGTAGATTAAGGTGATAGTCATTTAGAGTTAGGAGAGAAAGGAAGACATGGTGTGTGCGCAAGACTTTAAGAGGAATGTTTGAAGGAAGCTAGAGAGGAACAAGAAGGAAAAGAGCTTCTAATCTGCAAATCAAATTCAGAGATTTAATTTTAAAGTAAAAAAGAGTTTTATTTTCTTAACTATGAGGATAGAGGAAAGAAATATGCTTACTAAGCAGGCAGTGGGATATAAAATTGTAGAAGTAATACATATAGGGCAGGGCTGTGGGGATCAGCAGAAGCAGGGTGTTTGCTACACCATATATGCAGACTGGAAATATGCATGTGCATTTGTGTATAGAGTCCCAGAGCTCCTTATTTATTTTACACTCAAAAATGCAACTCCACTGCTATAAAATACATTTCCAGTGCAGACATGTATGGTTTTATTGATTTATACACAGTCAGAACAGTTAGAATATTAAAGCATTTGAACAGTTTTGAGAAATTCCCTTGGACTATGAAAGTCTTCAAACAGTGAAAAATAGTGCATATATAATAAAATGAAAGGTGGGTGAAAGAATGCATATAAAGTCATGATAATATCAAATACCATTTCTGCAAATAGTGAATCATGGAAGTACTTTAAATTAATTGTAAAAGATATCTTTTAGACATGAGGATCAATAACCTGAGATGTAATTAGCTTAAGGCTAGTCTATATAAATGTAATAATGTCCTTGGTGTAATTTTCTGTTTCAGATAATGGGCTCAGAAGTTGCACTGCTTCCTCCGACAACATTCCCTGAATATTCCATGACATGATATGCAGCATAATTTGACATGAAATAGTTTGCTGAAGAATGTTTAGCCACAAATGATATTACTGTAAGAAGAATCCATAGAGTCCTTTTTTCCTAAGGCTATAAGACCTTAGTGTATGGTAAAGTTGCTTTGGGGCATGGTGCAGGGACACTGAAATGTTTGCTCTAAACAAGACAAAGCATTTTCATAGAAGCAAGCTATCTTTCCAAGTACTCATTTAAGAATAGTTGTCTGGCTTATGTAAGGGTGGAACCCTGAGACTTGCTCAGTTTGGTGTGCTGCTGAAATTTAATCACACTGGTGACCATCTCAAGAACCTAGACTACACCAACTAAGGCATCCCTTTCATACATATGGCAAATGATGTACATTTCACATCTTTCTGTATTTCGGCATTGTTGCAATAAAGTGGTTTGGTTTACTAGTACCTTACTACACAAATTAAATCATTGCCTGTTTTTAATGCATTACCTTAATGACTACATTTCCACTAGTTGCATTACTTAAATTACTAAAGTTCCTCTGCTGACTGCAGTGCTATTAAGTTTAAAATGTACTGCTTTGCTGTGTCTTGTTGCTGCTGTATTGTTATTTACTAATGTCAGCATCTCAGATATTACTGCAGTGTTACCAGTTACTGATACTGGGTATTTAGAAACCAAATTAGCTTATTATCTCAGTTACTGATTCCACTTCTTTAATAAATGGTGTTATTGCATTTCTGCTTGTTACTGATTAATGCACTGTTATGACATTTGGTGTTGTTGCATTTCTGCTTGTTACTGATTACTGCACTGTTATGACATTTATAACTACTGCTTTGTAATACTTCACCAGAGAGTAACAGATTGCCTATACTTTCACTGCTCATGCCGACTGCTCTACTGATTTTGCACTGAGACTATTTTCTTTACAGTTACTGCATTTTGTACTATTCATTACACTGTCTCTAACTACTATGCTATTATTACTTCATCTGGACCCATTGGATTAAATTATTTGTTTCTTACTGCAGTTACTTGTTAAGCAGAGATCAAATTAGCCTTCTGGAAAAAAGTTACCTGATGTAATTCTGCCACTTATTACTACTACCTTATTGGTCTTGCATATTGCTGACACTTTTTTTTACATTTTTTTGCACTTGTGAATACCACAGTATATCTCATATTCATGTATCCTTTTCCACATTATTACCTTTTTCCAATCAAATCCATTATCTACTTCTGTCTTCTACCAAAAGCAGGTTACTAAGCTCTCCTGTTTTCTTATAACCCTGTGTTTGCACTGGCCATCACAGAATCTTAAGCTAGCTCCCCCCTTTTATTCCCAACCTAATAGCATTCAACATTTTCAATGTAGCAGGCACCTCATACTTAACTGAATATCCTTTATTGCTACATCACAAAGATTGAGTATGTGAGATGTGCAAGCATGTATTCAACTTGCAGGAAACCTTTGCAACCCAGAAATCATTCGCTAAGCACAACACACACACACGCACACACACACACACACACACACACACACACACACACACACACACACACACACACACACACACACACACACACACACACACACACACTTACACAGATACAACCGTACCTGCAGCAAAGAGCACTCCATTATACCAACTAACAATGACTTGTTAAGAGGACTCTGCCTAAGATCCCAGAGACAAAGAAGACTCAGCCACATGGCAACACAACCTCCTTCACTTATACACACACAGCCAGGACACATATATCCAAGAATCAGAAGGGTGCAGAGTCCAGGCCCCTAAGGGTCACTGAAATGGCATTCACCCAGGGTATTATAGGTTGACAGGTCCATAGATGTTTACTAGGCTAATGACCACAAGGGCCTTTTTAAGCCTAGCCATGCATCCCAAATCTCTAACAAGTTCTGATACCCTTGATAAGTGTAAGTATGGGCCTGGGAGATGAACTATTTACAGGTTACCTGTGTCCATTAGAGACATAGGTACCAAACCAGGGATGAATTTCTGGTTTCCCATCCAATTGTCCAAGTTGGACTTGAATTGGGTTAGGGAAGAACTCTGCTTCACATGGATGGTGAGCCTGTTACATAGATGGGGTAGTCTCTGGGATACATACCTATCACTTCAGCAGGTCCTATTTATATCACAGACAAGGTTTAAATGTTTAGAATAGATAATTCTGGTTCTGCTTGTGTTGTGGATATGCAGAAGGTCCATCAGAGTGTTTTAGTAACAGGTGATTGCATTGTCAGTCTTATAGACATTACCCTTACCAGGCTGGATAAGATTAAGATGACAGGTAGCTTTCTGTAGCTAGGATCCAACACATATTGAGTGTTCTTAGATCCCTTCATTGTGGCAGATATGATTATGACCAGATATTAGTCTTTTTAAGGGTTGGATGACCTTAGGCACTTTACTCAGAAGGGATATGAATGAGCTTGTTATGCGTATGTCCAAGGCAAAAAAAAAAATTGGTCCTGAGTGGTATTTTTCTATCACCCAGAATGACACTAAGATTCAATGACAGGATAATTGGCTTTATTAACTGGCCATAAAACAGATGTTATTGTATGGGGATCCAGTATGCATCTGGTTAAGATGAAATGGCTGGCAGCTAAAGTGCATGCCTCTTATCAACCCTTTTGCATTTGGCTATTGCCTTTGTTGTTTCCATTGTGCCATTTTAGGCAGAATATGCCTGTCTAGTACATTTTAATTTGTAACACAATAAAGTGGCTCTACACAGCAACAGGAATCTTAACAAAAAAATTCACAAACGTGCATCCCTCCTGCAACTTGAACACACTCATCTATGTGTAATTACAGAGGTGTATTTTCAAAGCAATGAATGCACTCATCACTTCCTGGGTTTAGTGTTTCTCATGTCTTCAGATCTATCAGAAATGATGGGGGACTATCAGTAGTCATCAACTGATGCCTTGGGACCCAAAATGTGATCACATATATATCTAGATTACTCTAAACAAGGTTATTACTTCATATATGTCTCTAGACCAGCTTCTATGTCCCCTACTGAGCAAGGCAGCAATGTTAACACACTAACTGAAATCCTCTTTAATCATGACATATTTCTTCCTGGGGTCTTTAACTATACATCAAAAAAGTGTCTGACCTATACAACAAATGGGTGGCATGATGCTAAACACGATAACTCTAATGTACAAGTAGTTAACAATCCTACTATTTTGGGTCCAAATACCCCTTGATATTGCCCTCAAAAATATGTCTAATTCATGCAAGCTTCCTTGAGTATCATTTTCCTTCTTTAAATCCAATCATAAATTGGTTAGAACTTCCACTAAAACTGGACACCCTTCCAGGGCTAAGCAGGGAGGTTACTAGTGACAACAGTGACATTTCCAAGGTTGGAAAATGCCATAAAAAGTGTTTCTTACAAGGTCAAGAACCTTAAATCCCCCCTCCATGTAAGAGCTATCCTTCACACCCCCAAGCTCTCTATATAATTATATGCATACATATATATAATGTGTATGTGTACATGACACACACACACACACACACACACACACACACACACACACACACACACATATATATATATATATTACTTTGATTCATTTCACTGAATTTCAATTCACCCTCAAAAAAATCGCTGAAAGCTGTAATCACTGAAAAATTATTTCACTGAATCACATTTCAGTGAATGTAAGTACTGTTGGACAAATAAAACATATATGCCCTTTTCCCCACTGCAGTGCGATCCTGGAGTTCATATATATATATATATATATATATATCTATATATATATATATATATATAGATATATATATATATATATATATATACATAGTTAGGGGAGTGGGGGCACAGCCCCCCACATTGGGGGGTGTAGGGGGCAGAGCCCATCCATCTACTTAGCTTTTTTATTTATGAATCTCATTTCAATAAACGCTAACAATATGAAACCAAAATTAGGCGAGGCGCTACATTCCTCCCTCACCCCCAACTATATATACTAACTCCAGGACTGCATAACAGTGGGGAAAAGGGCATATACATTTTTTTGCCCAACATTACTTAAATTTGGTGTGAGTGTTTTGAAATTCAGTGAAATAAGTTTTCAATGAATCAAAGTAGACCTATATATATATATATATATATATATATATATATATATATATATATATATATATATAGATAGATAGATATTATGTTTTATGCAGGAGTATCCTTCGGTGGACACAATGATGGTTCCATGAAAAAATAGAAAGGGGGATTAGGAACTACTGAAAAAGGTTAGACAAACAGAGGGGAACACACAAGGAAAGCATCAAGAACATTTGTGCTGGAGATAGTGGGAGAAGGTGGATACTATGCTTTTGTCATGGGATAGACCCTCATATTTTTTCAAAATGTTTTTATATCACAGGGCAGTATGGGTGGGAAATAGGTAAGAGGGTGTAGGAGAAATGATAAGGGAAGAAGGACTAAGGAAGTGCCAGCAGGAGTCCCAGTCCACAAATTCTCAAACACATCCCACTGCCAGATGGAGTTGTAATGGAGAACCCCAATGTTGAGGGGGTAAAGGCATGTGTTGGTGCAGTAGTTAGCACCAACTGGTAGAGCATGCTTTCAACACACTGAAGAGAGACTTCAACAAGCTGAATTCTTCTGTCCACTATCGCCACCAGTATGTCCTCTACCAAGCTCCAAAGTCCCCACTTGGTGAGGCTTTCCAGGCTGCCATGTGTTAGCATGCCTACAGGACTGGTGCTCCACCCCGATCCTATGAGAATGTTCCCAGATGGGCAGAGGGTTTTCTATCCTAGCCTGGGAACTATGTACCTGGCCTGCTCTGGACAGAATTGATTCTGTAAAAAAAGGAAAATAAATGGGAGTGAAACAAAACAATAAGGGCGAAAGAAATACATAATCAAAATAAGAAAAAGACAGGAAAAATGGGAGTTGGAGAGACAAAGAAAAAATGCACAAGAAATCCACACATCCTGATCACATGCTATTTCATATACTACTGAAATAATCTAGTCAAAGTTTTATTGAAGTAAAACTTGTGTGTGAGAAGTGCTTATGCATACAATTGGAGTAACCATTTAAGCAGTGTATGGACTTAGAATGAAGTGAGTAGTGTTTATGCATACTTCAGATGTATTCATAAGGCAAGTGTTTGTTACTACTTGAAGGGCAGTGCATATCTCTCAGGTTCTGTACGTACAATACATTCAATCCAGTATTAAAAATACCCTTTGTAGTTTTTTACAAGTAATCAGTTAAAAAAAAATGCCATTTATGTTTACAGATTTGCAACATTAGCTTAAACTGTAATGGTTTTAATTGCATTTCTTTCATCTGCAAGGCTCTAAAAATATTTTCCTTATGACCCATATAGAAAACAGTTGTAAAAAGAGAACAGCAGTGATAGACAGACACATTTATCTCTTGTCTTTTTAAAGTAATATAATGATTTCAAATATTCTTTTTTTTTTTGCTTCTTATTCAAATTACAAACTAGCAAGATAGAATCCTTTTTGACTTCAGTTATGCTTACCAAAAGATTCAGACAGCCTTTCAACTCTTCTTTGTTGTTGCTGATGATTATACTTAATCTTTTTCTCAGCTGTATTACAAGAGAGAAGACAATTCTTGTTTACCTGTATTTGCAACTGCTTTTTTATACATACATACATATATATATATATATATATATATATATATATATATATATATATATATATATATATATATATATATGTATCTATCTGTCTATATCTATTTACCTATCTATCTATCTATATAGAGAGACAGATAGATATATATTCACTGTCATACAGGACAATCACTTGCACAAATGTGATAGGGGTATTCCTGATGCTTATGCATGTGTATAGGAAAGGCAAGATACATAGAGGCCATTTACGCTAATGTGAAAGGCCTTAAAAATAATGAGATGTAAATGACAAATGTAAAGAGCAGTGCTTTATTGAGGCAGTTTTGCAATTCATATTCTGACATCCATGCGGTATGTACATCTGTCGTTAAAAGAGATGCTTCACCTTTGATATTGGAGTTGCAATCCATGGACTTGTTTGTTAAAGTATGCATAAACACTTCTTTGACACACAAATTAATTATTTACCCCAGCAATCCCCATCATTTGTTTGTATTAAGTATGCACAAGCACTAAGATGACACAATAAATTATTTTGTCTATCAATCACTTCAGCAGTCTGATGACATATAGATGAATTATATCATAAAGTGACCCCTTCAGTAATACGTCCAGGTATGCACTAGTACCAACTGATCTTCCCTCACATCCCTGTATTCTCCTGGAAAACCGCTACTTACTGTCATAAATTCAGGGTTATTTATATGCTTATTATTCAAATGAGATAATTATATATTCATGTCTATTAATCATACTTGTATGCATAGGAGTAAAGCCCTTTAACAGTGTAGTAGCCATTCCCTCATCTCTTATGCATTAAGCATGCTAAGCTTTTGCAACTGGGGACATGTTTGCAACAACTCCTCCACATGTAGGTATGCATGCTGAAAGTCTGGGATTTGCCTATCCATGCAGTGTTTCTCTTCATGGATCACTGCTACAAAAATGCAAAGCCATGGACTATGAAAATCAAGTTATATGTATGAAATGTGTGTAGAATGTTGTTTTCAAAATACTATGCCATACATGTAACACTGTTTTCAGGTATAACTTATTCACAGATAGAAAAATGTAGCAATTCATGAATGTTGGCAATTCCTTTGCTGTACAAATGTGTCTGATTTTATAGGTGATGTACAAGTAAAACAACATTTTTCAGTAATGTTTGTATTGGTCATTCACTTGGCACAACAATCCCTGCCCTTCCTCAAACTCCACTCTAACAAGGGTGTGATGTCTGATACTTTAGCCATGATGTATGTGCAGGTAGAAGTACTTCTAAATAAACAGATGTGTTAAGAAAGTCTTTTATTTATATTTGTAAGGCCTATACAAAAATGGCTTCATGTAATGTAATTATTAAGTCAGTTTATGCAATGGTAATACATTTTAATATGTATTTTATTATTTCTAAATCAATTAACAAATAATTAGTCTTGTATCCCAGTACATGATTTGCAGACCTGCATATACAAATTATTTTAATAAACATAGGTCACATTTGTTGTATATTATGAAAATCTGTTAATGTATTACCCATACCTGTATTATTAAAAAGATGAATGCATGATTACAAATATCTCATGATTTCCTCTGCATTTCATAATAGCAGTGCAAGTAATATTTTCAGGTGCACATATCTTTCTCAGAAAATACCTCTAGCTATGCAAACTTGTTAAACTTATTTTATGTTTAATATGTCTCAATGTAATAGTGAACATTAAGAAACAAAAGTTTTTTTTTTTTACTTACTATAGAACTTTGCCCTTCTCGCCACTACCTGGTCTATTCACTCAGCCAGCTGATGAGCCCTACACTTCTGCAAATCATCAACGTGGTGATGACACTCCTGGCTGAGGCAGGTTATACATGTCAGGGTTGACAGGTGGTTATCCAACTCATGTGAAATACCTGTTTTAACTGTTTGTATGGCAAGTGCACTAATCAATCTTTTCCTGATAAGAATCATTGAGAAGGGAGAGCATAATGAGTTTCCTTGTCGGACCAGCTTGGAGCACAGCCTTGTGTCTTTACAAGTGATGACATCATTCAAAGTGCCAGAACAAAAATGAGGAAAGTATGTTCAGGGATGTATTAATCAGGGTTACAACCTCTCCCTATGGGAATGACTCACCCTAAACAAACCCCTGGCGATACAACAGCTATTCATATTATTTTGCAAGTTTCGTTTAACCAAAAACTACTTTGTCACATACATTTTTTTTTCCATAAAGGAAACCAATTACTTTTCCCTTCTATGCTTGATTAAAATAGGAATATATATTTAATAATTTCTGTTACTAATGCTCATTGGCCAAAATTATTATTTTTTGTACCATAACAACAGTATGTCTCATGTGGTACAGCATAATTTTTCTTTTAAGTTTGCTTTTTTTTGGGGGGGGTAAATGTAATTATGTGTGTTATTTTTAAGCAGTAGGTACTTATGATTTGTTTGAAGTGCTGGGGTGTGACACATAACATTGGGTATGCAGGAATTACACTTCTAATTGCTGCAAACATGACATTCAATGACTCTATTTTGTCATTTTTAACCACATTCTCATTTTGGACAGTCTGGTACCATTTTTACTTTCCTGCAGCAAGCTTGTGACAGCTGATGAGCACTGCAGACTGTGGAGCTGTCCTCAGCCAGTCTATGTCAGTCTTATGTGCATTCATGTTATTTTAGCTGTGTGCTCGGGGTCAGAGAAAAAAATACAATTCACTGATATGTGTCAGGACACTTTTGTATACTACTATGACTTAAAGAGATGAATGTAAATTAGCTTAATATGCATGCAATTCATGTAAATGGCCTTAAATTTATGCAAAAAAATTGAGCATCGCCATATTAACTCATCATTAACAAAGACAGGTAGCAAATGCATTAGAAAACTGCAGACTTATTAAAATAAGGAAATATTTTTTAAAAATATTATATTTAATAAGAAACACTTCATTGAGTTAAGGGTCATATTTAATTAATTTGCATATATGATGTGCATGTCAGGATAGCATGACTGATTGCTAGATTTGTGTCTATTGGAAGATGGATTTCATGACAGCAGCTACTGACGCTCTGTAGTGTTAAGGACATCAACAGGCATGTGTGAGTGACAGTGATGAATAAATAATGGCAGTATTACAAGTACATGACAATGACAGAGGGTAGAGCAAAAATGCTTTTTGTGACAAAAGTGATTGCATTCATGACATGGATGAACTGCAAGTAATATATCACAATTTTACATTGCTATATTAAGATTTCTTTATGTAATTAATTATATGTTTTGTGTTAAGTAACATTTTTATTTAATGTGGGTGGCAGGAAGACTTGGCCAGTGTTTTGTACTTTAAAAGCTGATTACATCCAAACATTATTGCCACACCTTCCGACTGTAGGACCATTGCTTTTATTTTGTGCATGTCTAGTAATGATAAAAAACAAGGGATCAAGGCAGAGAAATTATAACTTTTAGTAAAAGGGGGGCCAGACAAGCTAAGAGGAACAAAGCCTAAAATCAAGGAGTTGTTGACATTAATGCAGTGGGTGGCAGACGTCGAGCTTTGGCACAGTACTAAAAAAATTCAAATGATATGGTAGCACGTTCTAGAAGCAAGGCCAACCAGAATGCAATTTCCCGTACTATGAGGGGGGGGGGCTTCAAATCTCATTCAGTTAACACCAGATGAGGAATACCTGCTATCCACCTGTGGAGATAACTATGACACAGAATATGGTGGAACACTAATAGTTAAAGGTGTTGTGGACATGGCTATGTGTTGTCAATGTCAGAAGCTCATGAAGGTTAGTTTAAAATCAGTACCATACATTTATATAGAGAACTGAATTATGATCTCATTAAACACTTCACAGTCAATTATTATTCTGTGCACCTTGTACATTAGCACAGAATGCAAATGAAGGCAGTGTGCATTGTAAGTATCTCACTCACACCCTTGTAAGCATACATTATTGTTTACTATTCCATTATTATTGTTTTCAAATAATGTTTTATAGGGTCAGCATCAGAAACAAACCGTTCAACTATACAAAAATGGTAATGATATCAGCAGCAGAATGAGTGGTGTTGCTGCTGTTGCTGATGATAACATAGTTATTTTTACGAGACAGTCTGAGGATAGTGGCAGGCAGTTCCCAAGTTTAATAAGAGAATATCTCAACCCACACCATGTTATTAACTCTGCAGAGAGTGAAGCATCTATAAAAATCAGTGCAAACCAAGATTATATATTCCCCATTCTGAAGGAAGGGATGGGCCTCCTTGAAATTGATTATATGTATAGATCTACAATCGTGAGACTCCACACATATCTGCTGACCTCACAAGATCCAAATGTAGTGAAAGTTTTGAAACACGAGTGCTTAATTTAGCAGAAGCATATCAGTGTCAAGCAGGAGTGGAAATCAAACCAGAAGTGAATAAAAATCAGGCAGCAACTGAATGTGCCAAAAAAAAAAAAAAGAAATAATATAAGGTGAAGGACCAGATGAGAGGGCAAGAAATGTGGAAAAAGCATAAATATAGTTGCAAGTATATAAAACTTCTGAAAGAGCCTCGTGTTGATCAAGAACCCCACTCAGCCTTCCTGAAGACATTGGAGGATATGAATGTATCACAAAATACCATCATACTGGGAGACTTCAACTACCCAAACATAGATTGGGTACATTATTCTAGCCCTAATACCCTAGCCCAAAGGTTCCTGGAATTCATAAATTCAAATGCACTGGAACAACTAGTCACCTCTCCCACTAGGGGAGATAATATACTAGACCTGATCATCACAAACATGGGGACAAAATGCTCCACACCAGAAGTATACCCCTCACTAGTGAGATCTGACCACAAACTAATCACCCTGGATATACATATCCCACCTCCACCCCCAGCACAAAAGACCACAGTGAAAAACTTCTCAAAAGCAGACTTCACTCTTCTTAAGACTGAGATGGTATCCTTTAAGCCCAATGTGCCAGTGGATACCACATCCCACAATGCCGAATCCTTCACAAATGCTTTCTATGGACATCTCCAAGAATGCATGGATCATGCAATCCCAAACAAATCCAAGTCCCTCTCCACCAAATGTAAGCGTCCTGTCTGGTGGACCTCAGCCATAAACAAATTGTATAACAAAAGAAGGAAGCTACTGCACGTCAGAGCGAAATCCCATGAAGGGAAGATATCTCTGATCAACATTAGCAGAAAACTACGTTCTCTCATAAAAACATCCAAGGCAAACTTTGAGAGAAAAATCGCTAAGGACACTAAAGATAACCACAAAGCCTTCTTCAGCTATGTAAGAAACCTAGGCGGAAACCCTCAGATATGCTAAGAGTTGGTTCACAACAACAAAAAATACACTGAACCCACAGATATTGCTAACATTCTGGCTGATAGGTTCAGTGCAAATTTCTCGCCTCCTTCACCCCCAAAAGAAGAAATACTTATCCCAGCTGAATGTAATCTCCCTGTCATCTCAGATGTCCAAGTGAGAACTGCCCTAAACAAAGCAAAAAACACAGCATCAATAGGACCTGACAGTATCCCGGGGTGCGTGTTACGTGAACTCCAAGGGGAGCTAAACCCACACATAAAAATGCTATTTAACCTTAGCCTTACTTCGGGATATGTACCTGAACACTGGCGTACAGCAACAGTGGTCCCACTCCACAAGGGGGGTGCCTCTACAGACCCTGGAAACTACCGCCCCATAAGCTTGACTAGCCTGGTCTGCAAAGCTATGGAAAGAATCATTATGGAACTCATAAACAGAGACATAGGGGACCTACAGATGCTTGATCCCACCCAGTTCGGCTTTGTAAAGGGCAGATCCTGCCTTTTAAACCTGGTTGACTTTTTCAAAACAGTCACTAGAGCCATTGATGAGGGCAAAGCAGTCCATACAGCATACCTGGACTTGGCTAAGGCCTTCGACACAATACCCCACTCAGGCATCATAGATAGGCTAAACAGCTTAAAAGTAAACCCTTATGTCACTAGATGGGTTGCAAACTGGCTAAAGGACAGAACCCATAAAGTTAAAATCGCTGGAGCAATGTCAGACTCAAAGCCAGTCACAAGTGGTGTCCTACAGGGATCTGTCCTGGGACCCTTCTTGTTCGGCCTTTATTTCTCAGATGTTAAAGCAAACATGGGAGGGCTGTGGCTGAAAAAGTTTGCAGATGACTGCAAACTAGGTGCCGTAGTCGATACACCAGCAGATACACACATCCTACAAAAAGGCCTCACTGAAATGGACAACTGGTGCCGTAGTCACGACCTTAAACTAAATGCCAAAAAATGTATAGTTATCCCTTTTGGAAAAAACAAAGTACCCACAAATTATCACATAGACAGCAACCCACTGAGTATGGAAAAAGTAATCAGAGGCCTAGGGACCCAAGTAGACAGTGACCTCTCATTTGACACCCACGTTGCCAAAGTGGTTAGAAAAACATTCTACCTTGCACACCTCATCATGAAGGGTTTCACATCCAGATCCAAGGATGTCATTGTACCCCTATATTCCTCCCTCATCAGACCCATGATTGAGTACAATGCCCCATTTGGTATGTTTCACCCGGCACTTGCAACAGCTGGAGAGACCACAAAAGTACCTCACCAAAAGGATCAAGGGTCTCCAACATATGTCTTATTCTGCCAGACTAAAGAAACTTCAGCTCTATTCAGTAGCATACCGCCTGCTCAGAGGTGATCTCTGCCTGACATACAAGGCCATGCCCAATCAGGATCTGATGGACATGCTCCACCTCAAAAAATCCAAATCCATCAGGACCACGAGAGCTAAAGACTTAAACCTCGGCACAAGTATGAATAGGACATGCTGGAGGGATAGATTCATAACCCAGAGGCTTCCCATGCTTTGGAACAGGATCCCAGTTCGTATTAGGCAGAGCCCCTCACTGAATCTCTTCAAGAGAAATCTTGATGAGTGGATGGGAGATCGTAAGTTTACCCCAGGGGTCACATCTGTGTCACTGCTAGACAGAGGCACAGTAAACTAATTTTATTATATAAGGGGACCTTCACTGTGTCACTACTAGACAGAGGCACAGTATTCTAGATTTTATCTGTACATTTTTGTACCATTTCATGGGGTGGCAAAAGCCACATCACTATGGCTAGGCTTACAAATGCCCCAGGGCAGATAGCCTAGTACTATACTATGAAACTATGAAACTATGAACACAGGAATGGTTAAGGAGAGGCAAATTCAAATCAAGAGATGAAAGGTTAATATTGACAGCCCAGGATAGTGGGCTACGTACATGTTGGTTTACAAAATCCATTGAACATGTGGGATGTATGGGACGAATGTAGGTTTGTAAAACCAAATTGGAAACAGTTGCACACCTTGTTGCAGGTTGCAACATACTAATAGCAGAAGGACTGTGTACTGAAAGGTATAATAATGTGGCAAGATTGTTGCACTGTGGTTTGTGCAAACATTATGGAATTGAAGTGGCTGAAAACACTGGAAACATCAGCCACAAAGCATCATAGAAATGATGAAGTTCATATCACATGGGACCACCCATTACCAACAGTTCAAATTATAAATGGTAGAAAACTGGATATAGTGGTTTATGAAAAGAAGACAAGAGTAGCACTGACCATTGAAGTCTCCACACCCAGTGGCTACAGTGCCTTGCATACAGAGAGACACAAAGTCATATAATATCAGGATCTTCCAGCAGAAACAAGAGCAATGTGGAAGAAAGATACCCATACAGTTCCAATAGTAGTAGGAGCAACGGGTCTTATAAAAAAGAATCTACATGAATATTTAGATATGTTACCAATCCATGTAACTGTATGAATTGCAGAAGGAGTAATTACTGGGCACAATGCGGGTGCTCTAAAGAGCAATTTTGGCTGACATCAAAGATTGAATCAATACTAATTTCATGAACTTTAGTTGTACTTTGACTTAGGAATGGGGTCCATTCCCATTATGGTATTAGAAACCCAAAAGACTTGGAGAAATTAAGAAAGCCAGAGAGTGACTCTGCAACATAAAGTCAAGCACAAGCTGGCATTCCACTCACACTTGTACAAGAGGAAGACCCCTGAACCTCTAAACTAGTATCTCCAAACCCAAAGGAACACTTTGAGGATGAAGGCAAGCATTCAAAGATAATAGTGTCCACAGTGACAACTTTACAAAGGGGAGCCAGGCACAGGAATTTCTTACAGATGCACCTGGAAACATGTAAAACATTGACAACCCAACAGGAAATGTGCCAAGACATTGCTAGGACTCAGATCAGTGTCAGTGAGAGTCCACAGCAAATGGTCACAGTCCTCCAGGGTATGTATGATGATTTCCAGCACAACTTGGAAATAGCACAGAGTGAGGATAATGCCATGATCACACTGATGCATTTATACATTAGTTATGACATACTAGAGTCAAGCTGGAGTCAATCTTGCAAAAGGCAGAGGAAGGGGTACTGTTTGGACAGGTTAAATCACATGATAACACTTTGCTTATCAGGAAAGTAATAGAAGTAGTCAAGGCGAACAATTACAGCATATTTCATGCAGACCATGTCAATGTTCATCTATACATAGGAGAATCTGGCATTTGAGGTCCAGATCATGGTGACTCAGCACTATTAGATCAGTGTCAGCTGGATCACCTGCATCAACTAGGTTATAACATCTGACCAACTCAGCTTACAGTTCTTATGGTAATTGTCCTTTAAAATCACTTGCCCACTTACCTAGCCTGTCTGTAGGAGATGTGTATAACTCATTTGATCTTGGATTAATGTAAATCAGCCTTAAATACACAGATGTATGTTTAACTGAAATAGGGGGGGGGGGGTTGAGGAGGGTGGTAGGGTAAACCATGTTTGCAAATGAATACATTTCATCCCTGTAAAACTAGTATGTACACCATCAATGAAAGGTATAAAAAAATCAATGCTACATGGATTACCATTCTAAAAGGTGGTAGTCACCTACAACATAAAAGTAGTAATGTACACAAATTTTCAGGCGAAATTTATAATAAGCAAATGGCAGAATAACATGAATATCCTGTCATGTAAATTTACACTGTTGCCACTTCACCCTCTGCACAGCAAAGTGATGATAGTTTTATATGTTTCTATTGTCAGAAATTGTTGTGTATGACAGCATAAAATTAATCTGATATGCAGCACCACAGACTAATCTAATAAGAGGTGGCATAATATAAAAAAAGCAGTATATTTTCATTGAATTTGAAATATATTAACTCATGAAGTATTTTACTGTTGACGATATTTAGCACTTTTATACTTAAGTCAGCAGTGCAGCCAGCCAAACTTATTATTTTTATATGATGCCTTATGACACCAATGAACATGAGTCAGTATTCACTCAGGCATGACTTTAATTAACAATAATATGACTGACTTTTCTAAAATAAAATAAAATTATTTTATGATGAGAGTATGTTAAATGAACAGTGACAGCAGACCAAACACGATATAGCCTAGGACACAGATATCACTGTATGCATCAATTATACTCCAAAACTAACCTGAATGTTTTGGGCCATAATTACTTGTGCAGCTGCATAACATATGTAAGCCTGCCACATGAGGTCCCTTACTACTGCTGCTGACTGGTCATCATTAGTCATAGTGGGACTTGAACTTCGAGCTGCAGTGACAGCATAGGTCACTTCACCACCAGACCAGTGCATGATCCTGTTATGTAGAATGCAAAATGTTGTAAATGTCCTGTGCATAATAGATGGATAATAATGAAGTGCACCTCCAGATACATCCAGACACCTGAAATGCCATGTCAGGAGAATAAAGACCTTCTTAATGACAATATGGATCTGGGATAGGGTTATGTTATACATCTGCTTTGTAGCTCCACTTAGATTTCTCACTGGTGTCATGAGTCATGGCTTCAGTGAATATCCAGCATCATCTGACCAAAAAAGAGAGAGAGAAAACTGTGTGTGTGTGTGTGTGGGGGGGGGGGGCAAAATAAAAAGCATTCGCAAGTTTTGTATTTAGTAATATATTTAACATGAATAACTTCTTAAATACAATATAAAAATATTTTTCCACATACCAACAAGATGACCACTGGGCATCCTACCATGCATGAACAGTAGGTAGACTGAGATAGTGTGCTACATATGGGAATTATGAGCACTGTCAGGACACTGGGCAGAGAAGTTGGTGATGTACCCCCATGCATCATACACTATCTGGAAATTGATGTAATTACAGCCCTTCCTATTGTAGTACTGCTCCCCCTGTGGATCAGAAGGGGCCCTAATTGCAACACGGGTGCAATCTATTGCACCGAATACCTCAGGGAAACATGTTAACACATAAAAAGCATTCATAGTCCTGCCTTGTTATTGAGATGACACTGGGAAATAGATCCACTGATCCACATGCGCCATGAGTACATCCAGAAACTGCTGCAGTATCCTTGAGGCAGAAACCTGTGAGATCCATAATGTGTCCTCATTCTGTCTGTGGAAGGCCCCTGTGGCTGGTATTGTGAGGCCTCTGCATAACTTAGGGTCTACAGGGATAGAAAGTCCATGCATTCCTCCAGTGCCACTATAGGGGTCAAACATATTCACTTAGCTTCTTAGCTGGCGAGTGCCTCTGGGTGCAAGCATTTTTTGCAAAATCAAGACAAGGAACTCAGACTTGAAAGTAGCAATGCTAGCAGCAAGAAAAAGGAATTTTGCCAACTGCAATTCTAATAGATTGGGTGACTTTTCGTTATATAGCATAGTGAGGAAAAACAGGAACATTTGACTGTGGATTGCAAATGTTTTTTAAGCGTACTTCATTAGCAGATAAAGATTTACATCATTATTCATTTCCATTTCATTATTCACACATTTGCATAGGCACATTCGAGGTCATCATGCATTTGCAAAAATGGCCTCTTTTTATCGCAGCTTAGCTGTGTTCGTTCATGAACATCTTGGATAGCATAAGCACATTTGCATAAATGACTATGAATACAGGCCTTTAGCTAATGATATGCAGTCTTTATGCTGAGATTAGTGTTAAAGCAAGTCTTGAATGAAACATTTTATTTCTCTATACTGCTTAGCTGGCTGAAAGACCTATGGCATTTTTAGTATAACTGCTTATACACGCTGGTAAAGAAATTAGAGATGACTGATCTTGGAATGACAGTTGTAGATTTTTAATTAATTTTAATAAACCATGAGCATATTTGATGAGATAAGGCACAGGTTATGCAAAATTTAATACTTCAGAAAGTCATTTCTCATAGAAAGCTACAATTAATCAATCAATCAATCAATTAATTAATTAATTTAATTGACATTTTTTTGTTGACCAGGATAGTCTGCATAGGTCACAGAACCCATTTTCAGCAGAGGCCCATGGAGAAAAGCTCCACATTTACACATATAAGACAGTACACCACAGATCCAAAAATCATAAGAAAAACTTATACAATATATATACTTAGTTAATATAGTAACATACTTCACAAACATATTAAAAACTTAAAAAGGCAATGCACAGTTGCTTATAATTTTACAACAGGCTCAGAAAATCAAGATGTATATCAATTAATTTTCAGTGAATTTAAACAATGTACATATAACCTTATGAACACTATAATCAATACGAATGTAGTGGCATTTTTGAGAGTTAGAGATCAGAGATACAGAACATGATATTTTGGTTAGCATCTCAGATGGAATGGGGTTATTACAGATTTGTTATATAGAGATAAGACATCATGTTCTCTTAGGAATATGACTAGGTTCAAAGAAAACTATACCATATAGCTATACATATATTTGACATAAATTAGCATAACAATTGCAGTTAGGAGAGCAGGGAGTTAGTGGGAGTGTTGATAGACAGAAACAAAATACAGGCTGAGATAACGGTGAAAGAAGAACACTTACTGGAGTGGCTTGGATGATATGATATAATGGGGTATAAGAAACAGTAGGTAAAAGAGGATGGGATAGGCGAGTTGAAGAAGGTGAGGAGGAGAAGAAGCTTTAATAGAGGGGGATTAACCAGGAGTTAAAGATGTGCAGAGCCATGTCTTGGTTATGTGTTTTTTAAGGAGGTTTTGAAAATAGGGAGGCTTGGGATTGATCTGGTGGATGGGGGGGGGGGGTTCTGAAATTTGTAGACTGAGTATGAGTATAAACGCAGCCCTGATCTTTTTGAGGGTTTGGAGATTGCTAGCAAGTTTTTGTCCTCTGATCTGAGGGATCTATTTGGTAAATAGACTTTGACTAGCTTGTCTAGGTCAGATCAGGCAGTGGGTTTGTAAATTAGGTTGTGTATAGTAGATAGCTAGATATATATTAACTGGTTGGAGACTTCAAGCCAGTTTAGTTCACATTGTGATTTACAATGCTTTGAGTGGCATTTGGGGTTTGTCGTGAACTTTGTCATTTTATTATAACATTGTTCCATTTTGGTCTTAGTGGAATTTTGTAAGTGGGTGAGTATGGTAGAACCATAATGTTGGCGGGGAGTAGGAATGTTTTTGCCATGGCAATCTTGGTTGCTGTGGTAAGGAACTGTCTATTTTTGTAGGGACATCCTAGTTTCCTGTGAGTTTTCTTAATGTTTTGTTGGATATGGAGGTCAAAGGCAAGTTTGTTACCGATAATTACATCAAGTAACTTTGTTTTCTTGTACTCTTTCAATGATAGTATTATCAGCTGAGTAGATGTTAAAATGTTCAGAACTGAGCATGGTATTCTTGTGGTGGAAGACTATTAGTTTAGTCTTTTTGGGATTAAGGAAAAGCTGGGCATTGGTGAGCCATGTTTATGCTGTGCCTTCCACACCTCCTAACTATATATACAAACTCTAGGATTGCACTACAGTGGGGAAAAGGGCATATACCTTTTACTTGCCTTACAGCACTCTATACAGTGCCAGTAATTCACTTCAGTGAAATGAGATTCGGTGAAATGAGTTTTCAGTAATTTGAGCTTTCAGTGATTTGGTCAGGGTGAATTGCAATTCAGTAAAATGAGCTTTCAATGAAACAATGTAGATCTATATATACATATATATATATATATATATGTGTTTATATATATCTATCTCTACATATCTATATCTAATATGTATATATATATATATATATATATATATATATATATATATATATATAGATAGATAGATAGATACAGATATAATGCATAAAATCTTTGAGGTCACACAATGCCTTGAAAATGGTTTATTCCATAACCACTGTGTTATAGCAGTATCACTCTAATGTCAGCATCTTTACTATCAACCAAATGCAGCCAATTTATCTAGACCCGTATTTAAAATATATATTGAAAAATGTATTTTGATTTGTGTGCTCTGCTTCTATGCTGTCCTGGATCCAAAGTCTTATTAAGACACACAGTCTTGCTGTGCTGTTTACTGCTGAAATCAAAGTCACAGAGCTTTGCATGACTCCATCTGTAGTCTGTTTAAAGCACCAAGCCTTTCAAATTGCACACTGATAAAGAAATATATTTTGCTATAAGCACAGTTACAGATAACTTATTTTATAACAAATGACACATATTCTTTTTTAGTTTGTAGCATATATTTACAAAGTTTTCATTCATTACAGATATGAATGATGACTTCTACAAAATACCTGTCTGCCCTTCTCTCACATAACTGAATTACTACAATTGCTATATAGAGTGCTAGTCATGCACTCAGATGATGTTATTTCCTCTTGGTATGTTTTTCTGGCCTTCTATGGGAAGTCAAATAATGTCTGTTTTTAGACTTTTCTATTGTCTTTTTGTGATCTACTTGTAGGCACGTTTGCTGATGAGGATGCCATTAACAGAAATCTGAAAGGAAACATCCATACAAGCTGTTCCTAATGGAAAAACATCACGTATTGCTGAATTTATAAAAAAGGATGTCTGTTAATAGATATTTGTTCTGCAAACATGAGAAAATCATGTAATGCTTGTTTTCCAATATTGCTTTGTTAGGGATTTTCTTTTTGAAGCTTTGAAGAGAAGGCTGTCTGTTATACATATAGTATGAATGCCCATTTTAAACTCTACACATATATTAAAGCAAACTTTTTCTTTCAGCATATTTACAACAGAATTAATTTCAGCCTTATACTCATAATATCTAACAATTCCCTCTGTTTTTAAACATTAATGAACACTTTATGTCACATTATATAGAAAACACATTAAGAAACAAAACCTTTAGTCTTCTTTTGATACAAGTCAAAATGCAATTTGACATAGTTAATACAATGATATTAAGTATTACTACCAAAACTGAATGTATTTAACATTTTTTTTCTTTTGAAGACCATTCTGTGAAAATATTTAATCAATAATGAGCTGTGTCTGCTTTAATTTTATTTTTTGACTTGATTAATTTATTATTTTGCAATCACAGAATTTAATTTATAATTTAGAACTGTTTCATTAACTCTTTGCAACTGTTGAATTAGAAATAGACTAATATCTATAAAAGACAAGAACTATGTGCTACTGCAAGCATTTATACACTGTTGAAAATTTACAGTTTCAATGTCATTTTAACCATAACATTGTGGTCATGTCTCTGAACTGCCCATTAACATCTTGGTTGACAGTGAAGTGAACATAAAGTACTGAACTGGGCTTAGATATTTGAATGTAATTATTTCAGTATATTTAATACTTGAGGATTTAAAAAAAACATGGTTTATACACTAAAGAATGCTATTTACATATTAGTCCATTAGCTGTATGAATACAATGTTTTAATATAATTTCCTCTAACTGGGGTAAAATCAGTGATATTACAACTTGACAAATTACTTTTGAATGTATTACAATGTATCCTGTACAGTATGTATTTACACAGACTGTTTGCTATTCATGCATTTCAATCTAGTAGGTACCCTGGACCCATTTTTTTTTAAAACAAGGTTTTTTTTTACACATATTCATTACTAGACATTAATTTAATTTGTACTGAATTCTTCTGCATTTGTACATACAAAGACTATCATTTGTACCGAATTCTTCTGAATTTGTACATACAAAGACTATCATTTGTACTGAATTTTTCTGCACTTGTACATACAAAGACTATAAAGTACATTTAGTCTAATCTTACAAATTTAATAACATTAATATCAAGCAAAATCTTGGAAAATGTTTATGTCTCTTTAGAAATATCTAGTGGAATTGGCACCAAAGGCATACATCCTGTTATTTTAAACTGCATACTAAGCAATTAAAAACATTTATGCTTTTTTATACCGACATTGTTTTGCCAAAAACATATTAAATCATCTTGTGTAACATGTTGCAAATACAATTTAATACAATAATAACTATTATGATAGCTATTAACAACTTGTAAAATATCTTAACCTGTCAGGTTTAATCCAGTTTACCAGTATTTCTAATACACTAATACCTGTTTTTTTTCTCTCCCCACTAAAAGAGTATTGTCAAGAAGGAATGAGATATTATTTCTTCCTGTAGCTCTATTTCAGACCCTTGTTGTATATTTTTTCTGTAGCTCTATTTCAGACCCTTGTGCAGTACTGCTTATACAATCAGTGTAAAACTGAGAAAGTACCCTTCCCCCTGTAGCACTGCAGCACTGTCTATCTACTTTATGCTGTGAGAATAGAATGTATACCAGCCCAACACTTTGGTCACACATCTGCTTTACTAGGTCACCAAACTATAGACCTTTGTCTGATTTGATTATTTTTATAAAGCTTTTGCTGTTTATTATCGCTAGTAGGTATTTACACCCTCCTGCACAATTGATTTGAACTGCATGTATACTATAGCCCATTTGCTGGCTGTACTTGATGCAACTGAGTTTTTTTTTTCTTTTAACATTTACTTGCAAACAGATTATCAGTGATATCTATGCACAATTGT
>NC_056737.1:1462619761-1462804800 GCF_019279795.1 Protopterus annectens
TAGTAATCATAATCATAATCATAATCATAATAATAATACGATTATTAACAATAATAATAATAATAATAATAATAATAATAATAATAATAATAGCAACCTTTGCCTATTAGATGCTTTGCTTCTTTGAACTGCTACAGGACATGCCGTTAGTCTTTCTTTGGTCTGTTATGTTATGACATGCATTCTACATAACATGACTCCACAATACTTTTATTGTAGACAACATTCTCTGGTAGATAATTGCACCTCTTGCACTTTATTTGCACACAGCTATCCTCTGAAGCACCTGTCTTCCCATTTGATTTGGAGCTGTTTTTATCAGCTTTATACATCAAGCTCTTGACTCAACATACTTATTCATTAAAAGGCAAACAAGATGCATCTTCTTTCTTGTCTGATAAATTTTTGTTCAAACAGATCATTCACTGAATATTTCAGTAAATATATTTCTATGTCAGTTTCAGTACATCTCAAGGTATTTTACTTTACCTTCTGTCATTGTAACTGTGTTATTACTCAGAAAATATTTAGCTATTTTAATAAGTCTTCAAGTGTCTGCAGTAGATATGCTCTTCTTATGATACCTATTGGTATAGTCCTTTGATTGCACTGTATTTAAGTCTCTGATCATTCTTTTGTACAAGTGGTATTATGTTCTGCAATCTCAAATATTCCTTGTACTAGACATTCAAAATATGCTGTGTAAGTCTTTTTTTTTCATACAATATTCTTTACCATGGCTTTCTGTTTGAATGTACTTTTTTATTTGTAAATGCTTTTCAATTATAACAAGTAGGTCTTGTTTCTTATATGATCAGAGTAATTTTATTTTTCTGATTATTATCCACCTGCAGCACAGCTGATTTGCCCATATCATACTATTTTAACATAGTTGTATTTGTAAATAGTCTCTTCATCATTTCAAAACTCTCTTCTTGTTCATTGATCCATTTCCTTTTTGCAGTCTGCTGTCATAATTTCCTTTCATAGTTTTCTCAGACAAATGTGACACAAGCTTCACACAATTTTGCATCTTTCATAGGGAGCTTATTTCATTAATGTATACAAGCAAAGCAAAGCAAAGGACACTCGCTAACAAAAGAGGGGAATTCACTCCCATCTCTCAGAAGTGGATGGTACAGGTGAAAACACACTCCATCCCCTGTCTTGATGAACCACTTCATGCAATTCCATGGTCTAGTCAAAAAAAAAAAAAAAGCAATTGAAATATCAAAAAGTTATCTTCATGAATTCTAAGCAAAACATGCTAATCAATATACCTAAACCATTCTGGAAATAGAAAAATCACTTAATATGTTGTTATCTCACATATAACAGAAATTCTGCCATCTTCAATCAGTGCTCTCAAGGTCAGCAGTCATAGTAAGATATTCTAAAAAAAATCAATATACTTCCACATGTTATTACCACCAATTCCCATCCCACATCCTACTAACCATCTCCAACCCCTTGCACTCATCTAATCTATTTCAAGAACAAGAAATCTAGAAACATTATACCAGTACTTAAAATAATTCCACTGGATATTACCACTGGACTAAAATATGGGACTAACTACTACCAAATAAGAAGGCAACTCTTTATAATGAAGAGATTTGTATCATTTAAAAGGATCATTTTTGTTTTGCTTTGCTGTGGAAAATTTGCTTTTATTCAGTAAAGGTCTATATATGAAACATTAAAGACTGTGTTGTATTGCACTAATGCTAAGACATAATTTTAAAAAGAACTAATTGCTGCACTTTCATAGGCATTACAATACTACAGGCATATCTCACACTCTTTGCTACAGATGTGATTTACCCAGAAAACTTAGTACCTTAAGAGCTCAACTTAACAAGTAAAACCCATTGCAATACTTTAAAACAACTCAATAGTTCTCCTGTTTTCCATTTATGTATACTTTGTATTCCTCATGTCATCATTAGATACATGTTTGCTCTTTGAGCATTCATACTGCACAGGTAAATGTTAAAATGGCTGAGGCACTAATCATGACTGTATAAAAACCTTGTTTAATGGCAGCTTCACTGCTTCTTATCCCTCAGTGTAATGTTCATGCACATAGATTAATACAGGGCAGACCAACATGTGAAAGATGCTGTAGGACTATTTCTTATTCCAAACACATAATGATGCAGGACATTCAGATGAGTTCCTCACATGAACAGCATGAGAGTATGAAGTAATGCTGATTGGTCATGCATGTTGAGTGACTTCCCCATAACCGCATTAGACAATGTTTAAATATCTCAAAGTGACTATACCAAAATGGTGAAGAAACAAATGAAAAGTTTTACTGAAAAATATGCTACCACCTTTTATTTGCCTCCTAGTTCTTGTTTGCTTGTGTAAATTGTGTTTAAACATTAATGGAACTACCAACAATTAAAGAGCATTTGATGTGGCTAACCAATGAGCTCAGATTGAGAATACTTATTCATCTCCATCATTATCCATTATCATCATCATTATATCTGCTGTGTCATGATCTAGGAGATTCATGCCATTTTGGTTTTAGCTTTAGGCATAGTACAGAGACTACACTCATTTGAGTGGTAAACAACCTTCTGATGGTGAGGTCAAAGAAAATATCAAATCTTGACCTTTCATGATTTCTCTGCTGCCTTTGTAGCATGGGTCATATCGTACTCCCTAAATGACAATGGATGCATAGTGGGTTAGCTTTGTAGTTTCAGACTGAACTGCATCCTATTTATTATCTGTATTCAGCATGCAGTGTTAGAAGTAATTTCTTTTGGTTCTTATCTGCCAGGCTGTGGTGTATCCCATGGGTCAATCCTGGGTCCTCTGACAGTCATAGTATATATAGTATCAAAAAGGGAGGTCATGAAGAAGAGACACATCATCCTCAGGACTGTGCTGATGATATTCAGATTTACCTCTATTTTTTTTTCTCTAGGAAACATGCCTGATTTTTTTATTTTTGGCATACTACTTGGATTCCATCCTTGCCTAAATTTCATTTTACTTATTTATTTGTCATTTGTTGTTCAAGTTAATCCTACTAGGTCTGTTGCCTCTTTTCCGGGGAGACCCCATGTTAGCATTTATAATACCAGGGGGAATTTAACCAAGGCATTGGGGAACCTTCCCTTCTCTTTTTTATAGTTGCTGTGGGATCTTTTATATCCACCTGAGCTACCACCAACACAATAAGATGGGACCTTGGTTTAATGTCTCATTCAAAAGATGACACAATCAGGATTGCAGCATCCACCTTACACTGCACTGACATGCAGTTGATTGAAACCCAACCTAAGTCTGAGGCAGTGGTGCTTCATTTTAATTTATTTTTTATTTATTGCAGTTTGTTAACCGGGAAAGTCCATTGGGCCAAGGTAGCCCGTTTTCAATGGAGGCCCGAGGAGAAAATTTCCAGACAGAAAGACAATATTAAAAAAATATTCAAAAGTAATAACTAAGTACAACATACAAGAGCAACACATTAACTGCTCCAGACAGAAAGACAAATTTTAAAAACATTCAAATATAATAACTAAGTCCACCACTTTTAAGATATTTACAAGAACAAAAATTAATGCTCAATTAGTATATCATAATTGGAGACAAAATAATTATTTATGCAAAGGCTGAGTTTTGAGTAGGATAGGGATGGGTGTCAGGATGCAGGTAGGATGAATACAGGAGAATCCCCAGAGAGAGGAGAGATAAGAGTGGAGTAAAGTTTTAAAGGAAGGGAGATTCTGGGTAGTTCTAATGTGAGGGGGAAGACAGTTCCATAATCTTGCAAGGGAAACGGATAGTAAGAGTTGCCCTGTTGAATGTAAAGATTTGTAGAGTTCCAAGAGGTTTTGATTTGTGGAGCTTAGTGTTCTGTATGGCTGGTGGATTTTTAAGGAAGAGGAGAGAGACGGTCAGCTAGAGGGTTTAAAAATGAGCTTGTGTGTTGTTGTTAGTTGAATGAAAGTTAGGTAGTTTTGGAGTTCCAACCAGTTTAGTGCATGGAGGGAATTGCAATGATGAGTGGAGGATTTGGATACTGTGACCAACTTAGAAATGTTATTATAGCATGATGATAGTTTAGATTTCAGGGTTGATTGGAGATTAGTGAGTCATGGGGCTCCATACAGAAGGGAGGGGATGAGGTAGGTGGTAGATAAGAGTTGTCTAGATGAAAGAGAAAGGTAGCATCTGTGACGATAAAGTATTCAGAGTTTTTGAGGTTTTTTTTATATTGGTTTGTAGGTGGACATCAAACTTTAGCTGGTCATCAATAAGGATGCCCAGAAGTTTTGCATGGGGAACTATTTCAATAGATGTCTTGTTTAGACTGTAGAGAAGGATGCTTTGTCAACAGCAGTGTGTCTAGAAAGGGGAAGAAAATCATTATTTTGGATTTGGAGGCATAAGGGCTAGATGGTTGTCAAGCATCCAGGACTCAGTGGAGGAGAAGGCCTCTTGAGTAAGGTTTATTAATTTGGGGAGAGTTTTGGCAGAGCAGATGACAGTAGAGTCATCTGCATATTGTGCGAGTTTAGCATTGGGGATTTTTTGGAGGAAGTCATTAATAAAACTATTAAATAGTAAGGGACCCAATATAGAGCCTCGAAGAACACCTGTTAGGATGGGAAGGAAAGAAGAAGTACAGTTGTTCCATTTTACAGTTTGTTCCCTAGCTGATACGTAGCTGTTGAACCATTTGATAGAAGAGGAGGAGAGATTAAGATGGGTGAGCTTGGAAAGGAGGAGCCTATGGGAGACAGTATCGAAGGCCTTGGATAAGTGAGGAGGAGGGTAGAAACTATGTTATCAGAGTCACGAGCAGAGTTAATGATTTCGAGGAAGGAAAGGAGGGCAGTGGTTGTGCTATGTCCTCATCTAAACCCATGTTGTATAGGAGTCAATAGATGGTTGTCAAGTAGGTAGGGTAAAAGTTGCAGGTGGATAAATTTTTCAAATATCTTGGAGACAGGGGACAGGATAGCTATTGGGTGAAAGTTGGAGATTGAAAAGTTGTTACATCCTTTGTGAAGGGGGATCATGAAGGCTTTTTTCCAGAAAAGTGGTACGTAGGACTCCTGCATGGAGCGATTTATTAGGATGCTGATGGAAAGGGCTATGCCATCAGTGGCTAGTTTGAGAAAGTTGGATGGAATGTCATCTGGGGCATTAAAACAAGGTTTTAATTTTAGTACGAGTTTTTATGCTATTATATTCCCATCAAATCTTTTAATTTTAGTAGGAGTTTTTATGCTACCATATTCCCCTCAAATCTTCCTCTGTTCTCTCCACTGATTAGGATCTGAAAAGGAGATAAGACTGCCTAACACTTCAGATGAAACAAGATGTACATGACACTAAATGGCAACAGAAAATAAAAAATGGTTGGGGGTGGTGCAAAAGGGAACAGCACATTGCAGATTCATTCTTCTTCTTTTTGCCTCCCACATAGCTAACCCCGTGCTACTCCCTTGAGTTTCTTTTTGATTAGTGGGTCTAGCAAATTTGAGAAACTTGTCCCTGACTTTCTATGACACATATTTGGGACCATGAAGGAGGTCAAGGCACCTCATGGCAGCATCATATTGCTGAAGATGATTTGTTTTTGCTTTTCACTAAATTACCTTCACCTTACGTACTCACCCCATACAGTCTCATAATGGATGTGTGAGAGAAGTGCTGGCGTGTTGGTCCATTTCTGCAGCAATTCAGCTAGTGTCCTTCTTTCCTGAAAACAATTAACCTACATAGCACCTGGCCTCCAACAGAAATTAATTGTGAGGTGAGCCTGAGCATATGCCCCCCCCCCCCAAATCTCTCCCTTCCGAATGGGCACTGCAAAACCTCTTCCTGCTAGTGCTTTAGACATCTGAGCTGCTAATCCAGACTGGGTCACCTTGGCCATATTCAGAGTCTTATCCCTCTATTTAATACAGTGGGATCATAGATTTCTACTACATGGCAAGTCAATTAAGCATAGTCACTGCAATCCCACCAGTACACCAGACTAGTTGCTCCTGATGTCCTTAAAGGATAGTGTGGTTAGGTTTTGGGCAAATATTTGGGTTTCCATTCATTCATCTACTTGGATGTAAACAAAGTATATATTTTGCTTTAAAGATGGTGTGATTTGGTTCCAGGGTTTAGAAATTCTTTTGAAGAGATATCTGTCATGCCAAGAAGGTTATGTTTATGGGGCAAAATATATTCAAGTCTCTTGATTGTGTACATCACACAGGATTGTATCATTTCTAACTTTGTATGCCAGGCATTAATTTTTGCTTTAAGAATCTGCAGGAGAAATATAGGGCTTTAGATGCTCTGGGTAACTTTGAAAGCTTGTACATGATTTTTCTTAGTGTAGAATGACTGGTGTTTTTTGAGATGGGTTAGGTATTTTGACTGCATGAAGGCAGTCTTAGTAATCAGCTGGGTGAGGTAGAAGCCTTTACTAATGAGGGAGGATCTGTGGTGGTCAGAAGTAAGTTAATTATCCATGAAGGTAACTATGTCTCGGATAACAGTATTCATTTTAAGGAGGGCATTGTTTATGTGAGAGTTCCTGTTTCCCAAACTATACAATGTTACATTATATGGTTTTCAACATTAGATTATGATGCTGACACCGCAAGAGAATCTAGGTTAAGCCCTCTCCAAAAATCTGTGTGTCGTCAATAAAGCTAAAGATAGCTCTGACCTTGCAGTCACCCATGAACTTGGTCATCTAGATGCTTTGGATGTCAGATGTGACATCAGAGAAGTACATATCAACTAGATATGAACACAAAATGGAAATCTGAGATGCACCACTGATGACATCTCTTGTAATGTAGTGTCCATTATCTGTAATAGTATTGTGTCCATCAGTCAGCCAGTTGGCAATCTAGTGGATCACATGGGGATGTATACTGGGTTTGACTATTTTGTCAGTGACTCCAGAGTAGTGTATAGTGTCAAAATCTTTAACTAAACTGAGGTAAGCTGGGTGCATACAGTTACCTTCATCAAGTACTTCTTTCATTTTTTTTTCTAAGAAACGAACTAGGTCTAATAAGTCTTTCAGCTGATGGATGTTTACCTATGACTGGAATCAGTCTGACATTTTTTCTGTATGTTCATGACCTGGGCATTACTCTTGATGACAGATTAATGTTAAGAGACCATGTGTCTGCTTTCGGTATGACATTTTAATTCCATGTGAAGAATATTGTCTAGATCAAATGCTATTTACCGTCTTTGAGCCTTAGCACTGGATAGAATGATCTAGTATCATTCCATCTGATACATAATCCATCTTTTACAAAGGCAAATTGTCTACAGTCTGGGGGATACAGTTTCCCTATCTTCCTATTATAAGGTACACACAGAGGAATTCCATCATTTTGTAGATTATGTTGGTGAGGCTGATAGGTTTTCAGTTGCTGGGGTTTGTGGCAGGTCCTCCTGGGTATTAGAATCTTTCATAATTGTTCTCCAGGCTTATGTCATGTAGCTATTAGACAGGATATGATTGAAAAGTTTAATGAGGGGGGGGTTGATAGAGGGTTTTTAACAATGACCAGAAAAATGATCTGCATCTAAATTGAATTTATAAACTAGTGTTTCAGGTTTTTAAGAGTGCTTTTAATATTTGCACAGTGGTAATTACCAGGGTAATATGGAATGGATTATTTGTACTGGGAAGTTTGGAGGTGAGAGAGTGGAGAAGCTGGATCTGCAAGAATATTATTTATTTATTTATTTATTTATTTATGTTTTGTTTACCGGGAGAGTCCACTGGGCCAGAATGAACCCATTTTCAGTGCAGGCCCGGGAAGAAAAGCTCCAGTATCACAAAAACAATAGATTACAAAGATAGAGAGTTGCATAACACATACAAGATACAGAAATCAGCATAATCCTGAAGTAACATATGTACAGCTTAAGATGAAACTTGATTCACTGGTTTCAAAAGTAAACATAAATATCTGACTTCTGTGTCATTTTTAGTAAATTATCACAATAAAGTATAATTGAGTACAGAAGGGTTGCAATGTTTCATAGAAAAAGATTTAGTCTGCAGAGGGTAATATTTATGAGCAGGGATTCCCTGAAGGGAATGCTCACTATAAAGGAGTACTATTAATGAGGGTAGGTAGGATGATGTGAAACATAAGAAGCGAGAGAGTGGAGTGAAATTGAGAGTGGGGCTAGTATACAAGCAGGAATAGTTCTGAAGTGTAGAGACATCAGCTGATGGCATAGTGTGGAGTAAGGATTCTAGAAGAGCAATTATAAATCTACTTTAAGGAAAGGTATTTTTGTAGAGCAGTTTTGAAGCTAGGAGGTGAGTGTTCACTGCGGAGAGAAGGGGGAAGTTTATTCCAAAGTTTAGCTATGGTCCAGGAGTATAGAATCTTACCTACTGCTAAGTTAGGTTAATGAATGTAGATTAAGTGTTGTTGTTCTTACCATAGTGGTCTAAAGGGGGTGTAGATGGTGAGCAAAGAGCAGAGGGCTGGGCAGTCTTGAGGTTTGTGAATTATTTTATGAGTGGTAGTAAGCTGAAGGAGTAGCAAGTAGTGTGGAAATTCGAGCCATTGATGTTTTCTTAATGCAATACAGTGATGGGAAGAGTGGCAGTTATTTGTAGCAAATTTGGTGATTTTATTATAACAAGATTCTAGTTTTGCTTTAGAAGTAGAATACAAATTGTTAAAATATTAGCTATATCTTTTCTGAATAGCTCATTAGAGATAAGCTTGGGTGAATGCTGGGTATGATTTTAGAGGTTTCATATGTAATCAAATAATATCTTGTAGTTATCCTTCATTGAGATAGCATGTTTACATCATAAATAGCTGTCTAGGATTATCTATTTTCTGAGTTCTTTGCTTACTCTTTTTTTACTCTATAACCTAGTGCTATGAGACATTTTCTCTTATTGTAGAGTCTTTTTATAGCTGAGCTCCACTAGAGTTTGTAATATTGTACTGTGGAGAATCGGAACATAACTCTATATAAGACTTCAGATGAGGGTATAAACTTTGGGAATTTTGGAGGTGTTTTCCATATGGTGATTGAGTGGTGGGCTCTCTGTTGAACCACCTTAAGTCATCACTGAGCTTGAGCAGACTGGGCAAGTTGAAGTCTCTAAAGACAGATTTGTCTGATTGCAGAACTGTCTTGAGACCACTTGCTGAAAAAAATAGCAGAGATCTGATTTGACAAGTGAAATGATATCAGTGTGTGAGTTGCTCACAGGAGCTGTCTTTGTAGGTACAAAATCAAATTTGCATGCTTGTTTTCCTAGTGAAGAAAGGTACTAGTTAACTAATGGAGTTTGCGATGATAAAACTGAGGAAGAGTTGATCATATTTATTTGTACAGGTATAGGTCTGTCACTTTATGGAGATGTAATTAAAGTTCTATAAAAGGAGGCTGCTTGGTGAATGGAGAAGGAATCCACTTTATTAAGATATGGCTCCAAATTTGCATGTGTCATGGATGGAGTACAATTTTTGGCAGGACAGAATACGAGTTTTTGTTTATTGATATTACAGTAATATTAAGAAGCTGGAAGTCATTGTCCAAATCGATTAGTCTAGTGGTGTTTCAGATAAAAGCAGACATGTTACCACTATTATTATTGATATCTGCACTTGCCGGCCTATAAAAAGCAGTAGGCAGAGATGCCTGATAATGAGGTAGTATTGGTACTGTTCTGGAACCAGTAAAGAAGGAGTACTGTCACCATTTTGGAACCAATAAGGAGGAGTACTGTCACTGTTCTGGAACCAATAAAGGGGTACTGTTACTGTTCTGGAACCATTAAGGAGGAAGTACTCTCACCCTTCTGGAACCAGATTTCAGTGAGAGCTCAAATATCCAAGTTTTCCAGAGTTAAGAATCCCTGAGAGTGGACATTTTCTTATCTGGATTCATAGCACTGAGTTGTGCTACATTAATTTAATCTGCCAGACTTGAATCTATAATTGCTAGTTTAGTAGCTTAAGTAGACTGACACTGCCTAGAAAAGTCAATATGGTGGCAGAGAAAGTCTTACCCAGTTTCTAAAATTCATAATGAAATACATGCAGGCCATCCTTGGAGAAGCATGCAGGACTGCCTTCTACCTTCCTCCAGAATTTCAAACAATGGGCTTCCTTAGAGTGACACCAACAACTAAGTCAATTATTAAGTTAATATTCCTTTCATTATATTGTGGCATCATTCTTGGTAAAGGTAGGACACTGCTCTAGACCTATTTCATTCTAGAAATAGATTAACATAATCAAAGAGCTCTATCATTTCTCTTTTCATATAGTCCAATTGGGTGTTTCCATGAACAATGGCCATCATGTTCATGTTCAGAGTGAAGGAACTTGGTGATGTAGCAGATTCTAATAACTGAGCTTCAGCCATTGATTGGTCGTTCCTCTTCCTTGTGAGTAGTATAGCAGTGTGTTGAGCCATGGGGTCACCAATAGCAAGTACATTACCATGGTGAGTAGCTAGCTCTTGTAGTTTGAAGACCATACCCAGAACATGCTGGTGACTCTTGACTAGCATTGGTAGAAGGAGCTACATGTGGTATGAAATGGATGTCAAAGCATTGTAGAAGTTTAGTTGTGGTGGACTTATACATAATGCTATGTCTAAGAGATCTATGTGGCCTGAAAGTGAGTTTTGAAGCACCTCAGAACAAGAACATTTGTTTTAAATTGTATTGCTGCTGTACTAGTATAGGTACAGAGACCAAGTTTGTGTGAGAACCTTGCTTCTAGCTGAGTATTTGGACATTTTCCATGTGGACTCATTCTGTAGTAATAACAAGTGGTCTCAGATTTTATTAAAATTTCCACTGTTGTTTGCCATTATGAAAGAAGTTCTATCAACTTAAGAGCATTAAATAACAATATAAATTTTAAGTATTAGTTAAAACATAGAACTTTGCTGGATAAGTATAATTAATAATCAACTGGAGTTAATCACTTTATGTTGAAAATGAATACGTTTGTTGACATTTTTACTTATTTTCATATTGTATGGCAAATACTTTCTTTTTGACATAAAAAACATAGAAAAAATGGTTGTCAAGTATAATGTCGTTTATACACTGATTTGTGATGCCTATTGCTAGAAAGTTGGCAAAAGATGCAGGAAAGACAGACTGAAGGCCCTTGTTTGTTCTAGAGATGCCAGGAAGAATGTCATGTGATGTTATGGAACTTGACCCTTTTCTACCAAGAATGGAGTAGGAGATGTATGCTATACAAAGGGTCAGTGAACAAGTGTGTGTAGTATACTACTATACTGTAGTGCAAAACAGTACAACACAGTATAATACAACACAATATGGCAGCTAAGTGGTATATAAAATGGAAGTGAAAGAAGGTACAGGATAGTACAAAGTAGTGCAACTTTTTACACTATAGTACAATACAGTAAAATATGATACCAGCTTTCTCGGCTTCAATACGGCCTCCCCCTCATAGCCTCAGCATAAGAAACAAACTCCATATGCAGTCGAAGAATATCAAATAAAATCTGTAGATTTATTACCAAATACATTAGAAATGAATACCTCTGTAAGAATCTGAAAAAAATAAAATGTTTGCCTGTTAAACAAAGTGTTGATTTTCTGGAATCTCAGCTATTCAAACTCTAGTCAACTTGACCTATCCTCCACTAGCTGCTAAACTACTCAGAAAGCCTTCCTGTGACAGCCTCAGAAAACATGATCACCTTGCCATCACACTGCAACTCGTAAAGTTAAACTCCACCATACAGATCACTGCTTGTGTATACTAGGGCCAAAACGCAGGGAAAGTATTCTCCCACAACTAAAAGACACAGTTTCATACCCTACATTTAGGGCTCAACTAAAAACTCACCTCCTCTCATTAGTCAAATGTCATTACCTTTCATCCAACCATAGCATGTAACCTGAGGTATATCACTCTCTGTCTTTCTTCTTCTAGTAACATCCTTACTGTTCTTTATATAGTACATCCGATTGCGCCAGTCTACACTACCCACTCGCATAAATATTTACTTGACATAAATTTTCCTATCAGTTAATTACAAACTGTTTAACATCCATCACTTCACTCAACTATTCTATCATTCTCACTTGGGTAACACGCAGCTGCAATTATCACATAGACAAGTCACTTTCTAAATGTTATTTGCCTTGATTTATTGTAAATAATGTATATATTCAGCATTTTTGTTAGCTATAGATGTATATTTTCATTATCATCTTACTATCTCTCACTAAATGTAATTTTGACTTTCTTTGCATACCCATGCTGAAAATAAAAGCAGTTATTTGTTATCTGTGCTCTACCCAGTAAACAAATTTTAAATCATCATCATCAACCCCCTCCCATTTTCTACATGAGGTCAGGGTATCATATCAGTTGTTACCATCTATCTCCATTCAGTGCCACTCTCCTGTCTTCTTCCACTCTCATGCCTGACTATTGAAGGTCTTCTCTCACGCAATCCGTCCACCTCTTTGCTGGACTACCTTGTTTCCTCTTGCCTTCTTCATGTTTGTCAAAAATCGTTTTCACCAGATTGTCTTCTACTTTTCTCCACATGCCCAAACAATAGTAATCTGTTCTCTTTGACCTTGTCTAAAACTGGAGCTACTTTGGTGTCTGCTCTTATGTCTCACTTCTTTATACCACCCATCTCAGACACTTCATGTCTATCAACTCTAGCTTCCTTAACTGCTCTGCCTTTACTGCCAAGATTTACCATAAAGTAATACTTGTCACACCACTGATTTGTACACCTTACCTTTCAGATTCTTTGGCATTCTTTTGTCATATACTACACCTGACACTTGGTGTCAGTTGACTGTACCCCCTTTGATTTTAGCTTTCACCTCCTCATTCAGACTTCTATTCTCCTCAACCACCCCTCCCAAATACTTGAAGCTGTTAACCTGTTCAACTAGTTTTCCTTCTGTCTCAATTGTCAGCTTCTTCTGAACTCCACATTTTGCTGCCATTACAACTATGTTATCTGTACTCAGGTTCATCCCACATGCCTTTAGTTTTGCATTCCATTCACCTGTCCTTTGTTAAGTTCTTGCTTATAGTCTGCATGTAATGGTCATTATCTGCATACAGTATCTTTGTTGATCTGTTCCCCCTTGACCTGTTTGATAATATTGTCCATCACTTGTATGAACAGCAATGGACTCAGAGCTGAACCATGGTGCAGACTCACTCCCATTGAGAGCCCCTCTGAGAGACCAAACACTGTTCATACTTGAGTCATTAGGTCCTAGTACATAGCTTTCACTAATTCTACCAATGTTTCTGGGACTTCAAACCACTGCAGGAATACCTAAATCAGTTTGCTTCAGACTTTGTCATATGCTTTCTCCAAGTCTAGGAATGCCCAGTTGGACTGTTTCCTCATCTCTAGCTTATTCTCAGCTATGTTTCTCACTGTAAGCATTGGATTAGTTGTGCTGTATAATGATCCCATCTTACTTTCTACTACTCTGTGTATTTATTTATTTATTAATCACTTTCTTCAGAAATTCCATTCTACGTGACAGGAGTTTGACACTTCTGTATTGCCCACAGTTGTGAATATCCCCTTTGTTATTGTACGGTGGCACAATTATGCTTATTCTCCAGTCATCTTGGGTATACCTTTCTCTCCACACTGTTATGGGTACCCTCAGGAGCCACTTCTACCATATATCACTCAGCATCTTTATCATATCTGCTGTGAACTCATCTGAACCTGCTACTTTCCCTGACTTTTCTTTCCTATATGATGTTTTTACTTCATCTAGGATGGGATCTTCTTTCATCATAGGCTGTATCTGGGGCACTACAGCTTCTGTGCGTTTTTATTCATTCAGAATCTGCTGGAAGTATTCTTTCCATCTGCCTTTGATGTTCTGTGGACCGATAAGCAGCTTGTTTCTGGAATGCCTTATGAAAGATGTCTGACTATCTCCTTTATCTTTACGACCTTGCTTTACAACCTCATATAGTTTCTTTGAGCCATCTACTGATTTATTTTTCCAGAAGCTAGTACAGTGAATCTGATGCTTTGTTCTTTGCTATTGCAATTCCATTCTTAGTTTCTTTGTAAAGGAACCAATATTCCTTCCAAGCTTGGTCTGTCTTTTCTATCTCCTTCTTTTTCCTGCACTCCTTTCTTTTGATGGCTTCCTGGACATCTGCAGTCCGCCACCAGCTTTCCTTATGTACCTTGTTTCCATACATGTTGTTTAGAGGTACTGGTATTCTTTAACTCCAACTATTTCTTTTTCTTCTTGAGATGCTAGAGCCCTGTGTAATTCCTTGAACTGTTGTACTTTCTCTCCAGTCAACTTCCAGGTCTTCAGCCTGGTCTCTGTTTACCATAGAACCTTCTCTGACCACTGCTTGCAGCTGGTTGTGGCTATCAGTGGTTTATACTGTGGGCCAGCTGATTCACTGGGGATGACTTTGTAATTGCTGATTCTTCCCCAGTGCCCATTCCTTACTTGGAGAAAGTCTACCTGAATTTCATGTTGGCCAATTTTGTATGTGATTTTGTAACTGTCTCTCTCAACCATGTGTTGGCTATTATCAAGCCATTTGCTAGACAGAAGTCTAGAATGGCCTTTCCTTCTTTATTCTTGTTGTCTCACCCATGTGGATCTAAGTTGTCTTCATATCCTGTTCCATCTGTTCTGATATGTGCTTTCAAGTCACCCATTATTAACACCAATTCATGTTGTCCTGCTTTATCTAGTTGTTCCTGCAACTGCTATCTGAATGCACTCTTTTCCCCACCATCACAACCCTGCTGTAGGGCACAGGCTGAGATTATGAATACTTCCTTATCATTAGACAGAAGTCTGATTGCCATCAGTCTATCACTAATTCTGATGATATCCCTCACTGTCTTCTGAAGCCTCTTTATCACCAAAACTCCCACACCAATTCTGGCCCATCCTCCTCCTGAGTAGTAGACTCTGGAACCTAACACAAGTGGCTTTCCTGCACTGTCCTTCCATCTTGTCTCCTGGACACATAGGATGTCCAGCCTCCTCCTTACGATCATGTTATCCACTTCCACGCTGCATCCTGTCAGTGAACCTACACCAAGTGTATCAGTTCTTTGTTCATGTTTGTTAGGTTGATTTGATTTTACGTCCAGATTTTGCTCAACAGAGCTATCTCAGGTAACCCAAGTTCAGCAACTGGACATCAGACAGCCAGTAGCATATTGACAGAGGGCTTCTGAGCTTTATGGAGAGCACATACTGGCCAATAGGAGCACATACGTCCTCCCACCATTAGCATGGGTCCCTGGCTTATCTCTGAGTGGGCCAGGTCCTCAATTCACTTATCACCGGTAAATATCCATGCCCATTTAGCAACATTAGTCAACATGAACAAATCAGCTAGAGCAATATTTTACACCATTGAGTGGCTAGCCATTCCCGGGACAGCAAAATTTTAAATAAAAAGTAAAAAAATATATATACACAACCAAGCACAGCTCTCTAGCAGTATTGCATAATGCAATATAATATTACAAAGATCAGCTGAACAGCAGGCATAGAAGCTGTGGGACAATAAATCAACAGTACTAGAGATATCTGTCGCATACGAAAGCCTGAGCAACACACAAAAATATTACACTGCAGTAAACAATGTACTGCCAATTCTTAGTGCATGATGGAACTGCAAAACAGGTGTTACAATACAGTAAACCAGAAACCAAGAACACAGCTGTCTCCAAGACTTCACATGATGGCTAATACAACAGGCAAAATGTCACAAGATTCTACAAGGTACATGATCCAAAGAGTACATTAGTAATGGGCATCAGAACACACTACTTGAGGTGTCCACAGCAGGAAGAGATGCCACAGGAATAAATGCATTGCAGACCTGTAGAAGCAATATAGCAAAGTGTGTAATACTGTCACAGCAAGGCTAAAATGCAACAGGGCAGTAAACAATCATTTGCCACAAGTACACAAAATTGCAAGGCAACAATCAATATCAGCCACAGCTGGGAGCAACAATTAACAATCCTTAATCCAATCTTTCTACAGATAGAAGGCACAGCAAACTACTGCCACATGGAACCAGCCGCAGCTAAAAACATGTGAGCACTTGGGTGTAGGAGATGGAATGAACAAGAAAATTGTTAAAAGGAGTACTTGCTTCAGTCATAGGGACTCTGCTATTGTGTTATATTCTGTATACTGGGTGTACTAAAAGCAGCACTTGTTAGACACTATGGCACTTTTTCCAGTCAAATCTAGTAGCAGAGTTCAATGAAGTATGACCTTGTCAGACACCAACACAAAAGATGCATCATCCATAAACATGGCAAGTTTAAAGTAGACACAAGATCACACAGGTGATTAAATGTTAGCATGGTTATGTAACCAAAATCATCTCAGTCAAGAAATAATAATTTTAGTATCCCATTTTCTCACTGGGAGGAATCAGGTTGACCATTCTGAGATGCAAAATTACCACAGCACAAAATCAGCTCTAGCATAGTCAAAACGTATACAATAAGTGCAAAAGGCTTACTTCCCTGATACTGTGAACCTGCTTTTGTAGTCAAATGCAGTAGCACACTTGAAGGTAGGTTGATCATGTTGAAGCTCAGCACAGCTGAGCAGTGGCATCCACAAACATGACAAGTTTAAAATGAGTCCTAGTCAGAGAATTATGCCACCCTGCTATTTAGCTGTCTTGTTTTCACATTACTACACTTAAGGTATTATTCATACCCCTAAGTATACCTATACACTTGCATATTCTTTAGACATTAGCATATAGTGGAGCCAAGAAGATGACCCACACTGTGATTCTACAGACCCGATCAGAAAGCAATACTGCCAGTATCAACCAACGAACCGACCGTGAAAAAACAGCAACCAAATTCACAATAATTTCACTAATAGCAAGTAGAATAACCGAGAAAATAAAGCTTTTTAGGGGAATAATATTTTAATACCTGCTTTCATCAACCAAATGACTTGGTATTAAAGTGTTATTATGCTAAAAAGTGTTATTTTCTCTGTTATTCCACTTGCTATTAGTGAAATTATTGTGAATACAGCCAGTATGGAAAATGGCCACTCTAGGAATTACCTCTAGCAATAGCTCTTTTTGAATCCTTGGGTATATTCCTTATTTGAAATTCCCTTTTTTTTCATGAGCAGACTGAAGACCCTCAGCTAGAAAGACAATCTCTCATAGAGTCCTGCTCAGTCATTTATGTCTAGCATTCTCTGTTGCTAAAGACCCAGCCCTCCACAAAAACTTAAACTAAAGACATAAATCTTCATCAACAAATGAGACATAGAGGGTCAGATTTATTTTTCTGTATTTCCCCCATCTCTAAAATAGTTATCTTGTTTTATATAAAAGAGCAATACACTCACATACTCTAAGGCAAATTGACAGTTTGATAGCCACCAGTAAATGCATCATGGGTCTGACTCATTCTGTCCTCCTGGAGACAGTAGGTGCCCTATCAGCATGATTATAAATAAATAAATAAGTAGTAAATAATTAAACGCATGCATGCATGCATACATACATACATACATACATACATAACATTACATTACATTAGTGAATATAGTACTGAAGCACAAAATCAGTTCCATTTTAATTAAATAATAACAGGTGGACATCAATGCTGTGAATGAAGCCTAGAACAGAACGACATATGGTCTTATACCATATTACATAATAAAGTATATGAAATTATATGACTTGTTATACTGATAAACTTTTTAGTAATGCATATTTTAAGATTAGGTTATTAATATGATAAACAGTTTTCCTAACAAAGCACAAACAGTTATGAAGTCTTAGCATAGTTAAATGCATTTAAGTTTGCATTAGTCTGCATTATGCCTTAGAAGTTAAAAGCTGCAAGATGAGAAAGCAGAGTTCCATAATATTTCACATAAAAGAGCTGGTGTTGCAGACAGAAAGGCACTTCAGTTCACTGACATATCAAAGCACTCAGCTTTGCCCTGGAGGGAGCACTTCTGTGTAACTGACTATAGTTCAGAACTAAAATCATTTTAGACCTTCTGCAGTCTTGTGAGAGTGCCATCAGGGGAACCAATTAGTGTCAATTAAAGGGATAGTTAATTCAGCACATATACTTTATCACATTAAGACCATAATAAGCATCTTTATGCAGCCAAGCAAAGTCTGTCACAGAGTTTTGAGGTATTCTAGTTTTTCCTCAACTGATATCTCAGACTTGCTTCCTATAAATGCTTCTAGAAAAATACAACATATTACATTTAGGGCACAAGAAACATTCTTCAGATATGATTAATGGATTAAAGTAATGTGTTGCTAATCACTGAGACTAACTACAGCCATATCAGACTGATGTGTGTTATTCAAGTTATTCTTTAAAAATAATAGGTTATCTCTCATGCTAAAATGATGAAACTGTGTGAGAATGTGTGCTAGTAACATTTTTTTATTTCTTTTCAGTATATTTATTAACATGCACTTCAGGTAGAAGGCCATAATGAGAGCAGATTGAATTTACATAAACTCCATTATGTTCTTTCATCAGAAGAAACAAACTGTCAGCATTCAAAAGCAAATCAGAACTATAAGGTTACTGCAGCTAACCATCTTCCTCAATGGTGTTCACATTAATTGACCATGATAACAACGTGTAATTAATGGGTGCCTTATATTATTGGTTATAATGCAGATTTCTGAATGCTTAAATTAAATTAAAAGTCACCAAACTGAAGACAAAGAGTGCACAACTCCAAACTAATTTGCACTGCACATGTAGATGTGGTTGAATATAGAGTGGGGATGATAGGATATTAATGGCTTTATAGTTCATATTTTATGACAAAGGTGCTTGCCATTTTCAGAAGGGAAATTAATCATTAGTGTTGTTATTTCTTACAGAAATAAATGTGCTGCCATCAAATTTAAAAAAAAAGGAGAACATTCTATTTTATGATTTTGTTTACTTCTTAGGCACATCAAACAGAAGTTTAGAGACCTTTATTTCTTATCTTTAAAGATGTGTATCTACAACTGTAACTATATGAAACAGAATATGACCACTTATGGATGACTTAATTCTTATATATAAAGATAATAGTTATTATTTTCTGGAATTCCTTGGATTGTTGAAGAAGAACTAATTTGATATTTACTTATGACTTGCAAGCTTCCTAAATAATTGCTTTAATTTCACTTTTGTGAGTGCATGGCCAACCCATAGTGTTTGGATTTTATAGTAAAGCAAAACCCATAGTGTCTGGATTTTACAGTAAAACAAATAATTCTAATTCTGTTTACTTAGCTTCAAGTAACTGTCTGAAATATACCATTCAGAATATCCCCTATGGGAGCAATTAACAGATACATGACCCTGAGGCAGCTGGTTTGGCTTCCTGGTTGAAACCAGTAATATAATGAAAATATTTGGCTAGCAGCCATAAAATGAACAGTATATTAAGGGCATATTGGAAAGATTGTGACCTAACAAGAAATCCTGTTTTTTAAGCCTATAATTTAATGTCTAAAACAAGACTTTGTGCAATGTTGTGCTAGTTACTTATAAAAGTAATACATTACTATTACTAGTTACTTTTAAGTGAAAGTAATATATTACTATTACGTATTACTTTTCTAAAAAGTAATATATTACTATTACTAGTTACTAACTAAAGTAACTAGTTACTGTTCAGTTACTTTTACATAAGTATAGTTTATCAATTCTCATGTTCAGATTTACTCACATAGTACTTGTGTGTGAGGAATACATGCTTACTGCACATGGACACGAGTGTATTAAAATTGCATACACAGTGTTACAATAATGATGAATAGCATTTTACAGTTTACAAAATCCGACAGACTAATCTTTATACTCAGAGAGTTACAATTTAATACTTAAACCAAAGTATGTACAGCCAGCAACACAAGACCCATAACAAGTTACAACCCATCAAATGTTCAACAACGTACATTAGGCTAATCTGCTAAAACTAATACTAAAGATGCAAAAACGATTACATAAAACATATAGGTCTAAAAAGACTGATAACACAACCAAGTCAACCAAAATATCACGTTATATACATATTCACAATGACTACACGATGACTACACATTTCTGTTGGCTCAAAGAAGGAGCAACTTTTCAAAGTGTTCGTCGGTGAGTCTATTTCTTCTTGCAGTCAGCACTTGTCCGCCAAGACTGAATAGACATTCAGTGGGTACACTAGCTGGCAGAGCTGTATTAGTGTTCAGAAATATCTTGACTATAGCATAACTGTTGAGAGAAGACATTTCTCTGGAAGGGTCAGCCAGATACATGGCCATCTGAGAAGATATGCCAGCATTGGCTGGCTCTTTGAAGCTGAAAAAGCTGTCTTTGGCAGTTAACATAGAAGCATCAGATGACCCATGTGCAGGTTCATCCAGTTTCTGCATGGCATCAAGGAGCAGAGCCTTGCCTCTGAGTTTCTGCTCTTCACTGTCCATCCTTCTCAAATACAACTGTGGATGCACTATGCTAGCCAGAATGAGCTCTTCATGCTCCAGAAGATGATTGAACCTAGCCTCAACGTTTTTAAGAAGAGCATCAACTAACGGCACAACAAGCTTCTCAGACTGCCTGACTTCAGACAACTTGTTTTTTAGGCACGTAATGGTGAGGATCAGGATTTCCATGAAGCTTTTCAGCTCTGACAGCAGGATGTTCAGAACCATTGCCAGGGACTGCATTGCTTGCACAAACTCAGCAACAAATGTAATTTCTGAAGTCCCTAAGATGGCAATTCCAATCTGTTCACATAGCTCACTCAGCAAGCCTTCACTTCAAGTTACAATGAGGTGAATTCTCTCCATTGCATAGTGTAGCATTGGGAATAATCATTGCCAGATTACACTTATTTTGAACCATCTCTGCAGTTTGGGTGCTGTGACTAGCCTTGTTTCAAGCAGCATAGCATTTGGCCATGGTGCTTCACATGATCTTTTTATACTGTGCATCATTACAAGCAGATTCAGCATCTTGCACGGCAACTACATTCAATGTGTGTGCTGCACATCTCAGATGGGAAGGCAGTGAATAGGTGTTCTTGCTTTGCCCTGACTGACTCAGCATGGATGTCACTCTGTTGTAAATCACTTCACCATCATCATCCTTATCTTGGAAGAGAATGCTTGTAGTCTCAGATCTCTCACATTCCGAGAAGACAGTGAAAGCCTTTACAAAATTACTGCTATTGTCAGTAATTGTTGCACGCACCTTTTAATCTATCTTGTGCTTGATGGGAATGCTTTTCAGAGTTGATGCTATGAGGTCATATGTATGCCTCCCCTGTAATCTGCAGCATGACAAAGAAGCTGAATTTCTTTGAATTGTGTCACAGGTAATCCAGTGGGCAGTGACACCAAAGAAACTAAGATTCTGATGGATCCAAATGTCAGCCATAGAGTGCTGCATACTATCAACATTCGTACTGGAAGAAGCTGCAAGCATATTCTCATTCGTAAGCATATTTGTGTACTTTTCTATAAGATCATATCCCTGACAAATCTCCGTGGTTTTACTTAAAGTTAAATCACTGTCTCAAAGCAAAATCATTCTCACTGCATCATTATTAACACCATACACACGCTTGTTTTTTATCAACTTATTTCTCAGATCACCAAATCTGCAAATTTTTGACTTGTTTCTCAAGTCAGTTATATATGCTGCAAAAGTTTCATCAGGTTTTTTATCTCTTGTGTAAAATAGTGCCTTTCCATGGTAATATTCATTTGAGGGTTGCACATTTCTCTAAATTTACATTTTAAGCATTCAGAGTCTTCCCGCATTTCAGCCTCTTTCACAATATGGCAGTCTTCCCCCTTCTCTGTATAAACAGCAGGTGCATACACAAATGAATGTTCTTTCTCAATAGCTTCTGGCCCAGCTAAATTGTGCAGAATAAATGCTTTTGTATGTGCGTCTTTATCAGAAAAAGCAGCCTGTATGAAAATATCATATTCTTGCTCAGTCTCCAATTTTCAGCAATATTATTATCAAACACAAGCGGATCAGGTCTGTGAAATCCCTCTGCCTTGCCAAATAAGTGTCAAGCACACACCAGGTACTTGTAATTATATTCAGTTGCATAACAAACTCTTTGAAATAACTGTACTCATTTGCCTGGGTCGAGTGAAACTAATGGGAACCAAGCCATGGTTCAGAGACCTGCAGTACGCTCAGAATCACAGGTCAATAACAATGCTATATGTGAATGTGAATTTAATAGAGACAATGTAAACAGTACTGTAAATGGTTAAAACTCCATTTTATCAAACTGGCTTGTCAATAGTTGCCCATTTATCAGCAGAGTGGGAGAGGTGAACAGTGACCACTCATTTAATAATTGACTGAATCAACTAGATTGTATTTTGCTAAAAATTAAAAAGTTACAAATGGACAACCATTAGTGCAAGGAGTGCATTAAAAGGAGAATTGTTCCTAAGGGGTTGCGAATGTGGCGCTACCCAACAGGTCTTATAATAAATTCCCAGTTTCATAGAGAACTTCTCCAGTTATTTGATCATTATGGATTTGAGTATATGGACATGGTAATTAAAAACAATGATACACAAATTGAATCACTGGGGGAAGAAGTAAAACTATTAGATAGCAAAACCATTCAAGACCCCCTTTTTGCTACTAATAACTTTGAATGCACTCATATTTTTCGATCTATAGAAGAGCAAATGGACACTATAAAAACTAGGAAATACAAAAAGATTGCTAGAGATGAAAATGAATACAACAACAATAATGCTTACCCCCTACCCCCCACCCCCGTTCTCAAGACTGGACTTTGAATGGGACACATTTATCTATCTAATGAACTAGATAATTACTCTGAGAATCAGGGAGCAGGTAGCAACTTGGATGACTCTTTTTTAGAAGAAGAGGAATATCCTCCCCTGAGACAGTCAGAGCGAATCAAAAACCAACAACCCCACCGTATGAACACTTATGGGAAACAACAAGAATAGAGCTTCCAACAAAGGGGGAGCAGGGGGAACAGAGGACAATACAAGGACCCCTGGAAGGTGAAACAGGGGATGTATTAAATATTGACATTCCACTTCAAGATATGACAGAGACTTTTAGGGGAAGTACAACTGAGGCGGTTTTGTTACCAGCTGTTTCCATTAATTTTAACACTATATGTGATTTTAGGGTGTATAATTTCACTACACTTGATTTAAATTTCATGTTGGTAACCTTTTGGCAAAAGGCTTCACATTTACTCCTAATAAACCAGCCAGTATGGTGAATACACTCATGGACTTAAAAGAGTACATTAGAAAATTAAATTTGAATCTGATGCTTCAAGGGGTAGAGAATGACATGCATCCTTTACACATCTCTAGTATCTATAATCCCCCCACTCACTCCTCTTTGGACATTTTTGAAAGGGTATGTGAGTTGGACATCAGGACTCACTGTGGAAATATGTATAAGCAAAGAACTAAAAATAACTTAAGTGTTGAGGAAGAAATGGAACTTAATTTTTTGTCAACAAACACTAATTTGAGAGTCATAAAACTGGATAAAGGGGGTGGTGTTGTCCTAATGTGGAAAACAGATTACATAAAGACGATGAAAGAAATCTTGAGTAGTAAGACATATGCACACAGTTCACTGGAAGAACTAAATGCAGCATACAGGAAAGTCTGTGGCTTTCTTGAAGACTTATTCATTGATGGGCTCATCACTTTAGAGGAACATAGATTTTTAACCACAGACTTTCCAATCACATCTACTATTTTTGGGGTTCCAAAGATACACAAGGACATACACCATCCCCCTTTCCATCCCATTGTTGATGCTAGAGGTTCTATAACACATTCACTGGCAAAATTCTTAGATTTACAGCTAAAGTATTTGTTAAAATCTGAACCTTCATTATGTATCGACTCATGAGATTTCTTAAAGAAAATCAATACAATTGAGTTTAATAACTCTTGCATATTCATAACAATTGATGTAACGGACCTTTATTCTGTCATCCCTCATGACTTAGGAATAAATTGGTTCTGTGACTATCTGGTGTCAAAGGGAGTCAGACAAGATAAAATTAATATGCTGGAACAACTTTTAGACATAGTTTTAAGAAACAACTATATTGTATTCAACAATGGGTAGATTGTTAGATAGAGGAAGTAGCAATGGATGTGGCATGTGGAGGCATGTATGCAAATGTGGTAATGTTGGAGTGGGAAAAGAAATTCCTATTTGAGTCTATTTTTTTCCAACATTGCCACATGTATACCCATTTCCTGGACGACATATTCATCCTTTGGTATGGCCCAAGAGAACAAATAGATCCATTCTTATATTATATAAATAATTCTACATATTTTTTAAAATTCAAGCATTCTGTGAATGACAAGGAAATTGCTTACCTTGACATTTTACTTAAAAAAGACTTAGAGCATATTAGATTTACGGCTGAAATATACCCTAAAGATACATACTCTAACATTTTTTTATACTACATGAGCTGCCATCCATTCCACCAAAAATGAGGAGTACTTAAGGGACAATTTGTAAGAGCAGCTTGTATGGTGTCATTAAATGAAATCTTTTTAAAGGAATGTAGTAATTTGAAGGAAATGTTTTTGAAAAGAAGTTATCCATCTGATTTAGTGGAAAACATTATGAATGAAGTAATTGAAAAAAGAGCAAGGGACACTTTTTACCCTTGTCAAATTCTGAATGTAATGTAGACACAAATTTTGAAGATACAATAGTATTAGTGTTAGATCTGAGTCTATAGTCTACCACTCTAGTCAATTGGATGTTGAAACAACTGAAAAAGGAAATGAGTTTAAATCATGTTTTCTAACCAGTTTTTCCACTGATGCATACTTATAAAGGACATCCTAGTGAAAAATTGAAAACTCTTAGTATATGAAAGGAATATAAAAGCAATTCTAGGTGATAAACCTACATGTGTGTTCAGGAAAGGACATAACATAAAAACACTACTTGAACGTCAAAAAGAGGCACAACGTACAGGGTATATGTACAAATGTGGGTCCTGTAAATTTTGTTCCTATATTTTAAAGAGGTTGATGAAGTAAACATCAATGGAATAAAAATAAAAATCAGGAGCAGATTTTCTTGTACCACTGAAAGAGTGGTCTATTGGGCCCTTTATGAACTATGTCCATGCTTTTACATTGGAAAAACGGAGCACAAGCTCAAAAACAGAATAACTGAACACCTTAGGAATATCAGGGATCAATGCCCACTTAATGCACTTGCTAAACATATAGGATGATATAGTGAACATAAATTCATGTTTGTATTGTAAGAATCAATATCAGTTAGAGGTGGAGCATGGCCTTATTTACTGGAGAAAGCAGAAATAAGTTGGCAAATCCGACTAGACTGTGCTCATTGGCCAGGCTTGAATGACAGCCAGTCAATTTCCAGTTTATTAAAACTTAAAGCTTTGAAAATATAAGATATGATATTGCTAAATATTAAATGTCCCGTACTTAATACCTTAATTATTTATCAACACATTCAGTAGGCTAGAGTTTGATGGCTTAAATATTCTTTTTGCATTTTATGATTTTAAAACAACTGTTTTTCATGTTTAGATTACATGACAAACTATGGTAATATTTATGTGATTTTATAAATGCAGCTTTTTATTGTGTTGTATTTGTATAGTATGGCATTATTTATGTGGTTTTATGCATGTAGTTTCTTACTGTGTTGTACTTGCATTTTTTAAAAAAAATAAATTAATTAATTAAAAAAAATAGTGGCCCTTTAAAAACTTTTTTGTAGATGAATGGAGGAGAGGAAGTGAGGTCACAAGTTTCACCTTTTAAAAGCAATCTGAATGTAAAGTACTTTGTCTGATGAAGTTCCTGTATTAATGTTTTAAGGGGTGAAAGTGCTTACGTTTTGAATTTGGATTAAGCCTGGACTTCAAAGTTGGATTTATCTCTGTTTGCTGCATCATTGTTGTTTGCTGCATTGTGTTGGAATTTGGACTACAATTTTGCTTGCTGCACTACACCTGGTGTGAGCTTTTTTGTGGTATTTACTGGTTTGCTGTCTTTATCTACAATTTTTAAATATTGCTCTTATAAACTTAAAAAGTTGCTAGAATAACAGGTTTTGCATTAGCATGAATTTTCTGAAGGGTATAGGTTCATAGGTTCATAGGTAAGTACAAGGCTGTCTGCCCAAGGGCATTTATAAGCCTAGCCAAAATGTGTTGGCTTTCGCCACCCCCTTAGATTAGTTCCCTGTGCCTCTGTCCAGCAGAGCCATCAGTTCCCTGTGCCACTGTCCAGCAGACCCAGTTTTCTGTTTCCCTTCCACCCGTCAAGGTTTTTCCTTGAAGAGTGTTACTGAGGGGCTCTGCCTGATGTATATTGGAATCCTGTTCTAAAGCATGGGGAGTCTCTGGGATAGGAATCTATCCCTCCAGCATATCCTATTTATCATTGTGGTGAGGTTTATATCTCTAGAGTGTGTGGCTCTCTGGGATTTGTTTTTTTTTTTTAGGTGGAGCATGTCCATCAATTCTGGGTTGGACATGGCCTTGTATGTCAGGCAGAGATCACCTCTGAGTAAGTGGTATGCAACTGAGTACAGCTGGAGTTTCTTGAGTCGGGCTGCATAGGGCATCTGTTTGAGGCCAGTAATCCTCTTGGTGAGGTACTTTTGTGGCCTTTCCAGCTGTTGCAGGTGTCTTGTAAGGTACATCCCAAATGGGGCGTTGTATTCTATGATGGGTCTAACAAGTGATGAGAAGAGAGGCACAATAACCTCTTTTGTTCTAGATGCGAACCCTTTTCTGATTAGGTAGGCCACATAGAAGGATTTTCTAACCACCTTGGCAATATGATTATCAAAGGAGAGATTACTATCTACTTGGGTCCCCAGATCCCTTATTACATTTTCTGTATTTAGGAGACTACCACCTATGTGGTAGTTTGTGGGTATTTTGTTTTTTCCAAAGGGGATGACTATGCACTTTTTGGCATTTAGCTTGAGGTCATGATTTTGACACCAGGTATCCATTTCAGTGAGACCCATCTGAAGGGTGTCGGTATCAGCCGGAGAATCAATTATGGCCCCTAGTTTGTAGTCGTCTGCGAACTTGGTCAGCTATAGTCCTCCTATGCTTGCCTGTACCTCTGAGAAGTATATACCAAACAGGAGGGGTCCTAGGACTGAGCCCTGGGGGACGCCACTTGTAACCGGTTTAGAGTTGGACGTAGAGCCTGCAACTCTCACCATGTGGGTTTTATCCATGAGCAGGTTGCAACATATCTTGTGACGTAGGGGTTTATGTTCAAGCTGATGAGCTTGTCTATAATACTAGAATAGGGAATGGTGTTGAAAGCCTTTGCGAGGTCTAGGTAGGCTGTGTGGACCTCCTTTCCCTCGTCTAATGCCTTGGTAACCATCTCAAAGAAGTCCACCAGATTTAGGAGGCATGATCTGCCCTTAACAAAACCAAACTGGGTAGGATCCAAGGTTTGGAGGTTCCCAATGTCTCTGTTAATGAGTTCCATTATGATGCGTTCCATAGCCTTGCAGACCAGTCTAGTCAGGCTTATAGGACAATAGTTCCTGGGGTCCATTGTGGTGCCACATTTGTGGAGCGGGATAACTGTTGCTGTGCACCACTCTATGGGTACATAGCCTGTAGAGAGGCTGAATTTGAACAGTGTGTTTAGGTGAGGGGTTAGTTCATTTTGGAGCTCTTGTAAGACACAGCCTGGGACCCCTTCTGGTCCCATTGAAGCTGTGTTTTTGGCTTTGGATAGGGCTGTTTTAATCTGTGCATCGGTGATTGATGGGGCCCTACATTCTTCTGGTATGCTTTTGGGCCCTTTAGGGGGTGAGAGGGGGGTGAAGTTTGCACTAAACCTGTCTGCCAGAATGTTTGCAATATCAGTCGGTTCAGTGTATTTTGTGCCATTCTGCACTAACTCAGAGCAGATCTGAGAGGTTTCCACTTAGGTTCTTGACATAGCTAAAGAACACTTTGTGGTTATCTTTGGAGTCATTGGCAATTTTTCTTTTGAAACTAGCCTTGGATGATTTAATGAGGGATTGTAGTTTCTTGCTGATACTGATCAGGGATGTCTTTTCTTCTTGGGAATTTACTCTTGTACTAGTTTCCTCTTTCTGTTGTATAGCTTGTTCATGGCAGGGGTCCACCAGACTGGTTTCCTTTTCTTGGAGGAGTGAGTCTTGGTTTTACTTGGGATAGCACGATCCATGCATTCCTGCAGATGCTCATAGAGTGCCTTTGTAAAGGTTTCAGCAGCTTGGACAGCATTGTCCTTTAGCATGGTGGCTGTGAACCTTTCCACCTTGGTCTTAAGTAATGTAATGTTTGCATTTGAAAAGTTTTTCATGGTGGTTTCCTTGATTGGGGGTGGGGACCGAATGTGAATATCCAGAGTGATTAGCCTATGGTCTGATCTAACCAGCGAGGGGTTGACCTCCGGAGTGGAACACCGGTCGCCCATGTTGGTGATGACCAGGTCCAATATGTTGCTCCCTCTGGTGTGGGTGTTGGCCAGTTGATCCAGGGCATTTGAGTTTATAAAATCTAGGAAGCGTTGGACAAGGGAGTTAGTACTTGAGTAGTTCTCCCAGTTTATGTTTGCATAATTGAAATCACCCAGTATTAAGGTGTTTGGTAGGACCTTCATATTTCCCAGTGTCTCCAGAAATGCGGAATGGGGGTCCTGGGCCATGGTGGGTGATCTGTAGCAAGGGTTGGGAGGGTGGCCTAATGGTTAAGGTGTTTGCCTTACAAACACAAGGTGCAGGGTTTGAGTCTCACAAGGGATAATTGGCTAAGCTTAAAATGGCTCACAAGGGCAGTTAGCTTAGTACTAATCTATGAACCTATGAACCTAAGCTACAATTTGGATTGCAGTTTTGGCCATTGTTAGTTGCACATGGATGATCTCTGATGCATTGTGCTGCGGCACTAACCTGGAGGTGTGGGTATCCTTGATGAATATGGATACACCCCCGCCTTTTGTGTTTCAGTCCTGGTTCTGTGGCTGAAAGGTTTGGTATGAGTTATAGCCTAGTAGTGCTGGGGTGCTCTGAGGATCCTTAAACCAGGTTTCTGTTACTGCACAGATGTTGATGTTCTCCATACTGAGGAGTGCCTCGAGTACATGCATTTTGAGGTATAGACTTCTGGGGTTGAGTAGCATTACCCTCAGTTTTTGGTTACTTGTGCTATTTATGGTGGTGGGTTTGTCTTTTGAGCCTTGCCTAAAAAAGGCACTATGGGGGGCAGCAAGAGCCTTGGCCAGTATTTGAAAGCCTAAGGGTGACAGGTGCAAGCCATCTCTTGGGAAGCAACGTGGCTTGTCGAGCATGTCATCCCAGGCGGACAGATACTGGATCCTCTTTGAATGACACCAGAAACTTAGTCAATTGTTGAAATTGATAATTTTTTCTTTATACTGTGGCATCATTCTTGGTGAGGGCAGGATGCTACTCAGGGTCAGGGTCATACCGGCCTGGGCTACATGATCAGAGCGCTCCTCTATGTCTTTTTTCATATAGTCCAGGGATGTACGTCTCATGTCATTTACACCAACATGGATAATGACAGAGTTGTATTTGTACTTGTTCTGGAGTGACCTGAGTGCTTGTGTTACGTGGCGGATCCTCGCACCTGACAGGCAGTTAACTGTAACCTTCTCCTTGTCCAGCCTAGTTAGTGGGACATCAGTATGCCTGACTATAGAGTCGCCTATTACTAGTGTGTTGGGTATGTTATTTTGCTTTAAGGGCTGTGATTGCGTGGCACACTGATTATGTGAAGTATCTGTTTCATGGTTGGTGATGGGGTGCAGAGGCTGCTTGGATGTCTGCTTTGGAGGTCTCTGCTGCTTTTGCAGATTTTTATTTAGAGCCTCCGAGTATGTTTTCATGTATTCATGTGTGTTATTTGCCGGTGTTGGTTTATTAGGTCTATGTGAGACTGGTGGTGTGTTGCAAGTATTACCCTTCTCCTCTTAACTGCCAGTTCCAGTCTTGGGTTGAGAGAGATTTGCCTTCAGTTTGGCTGTATAATTGCATCTCTCGCATATATTAGTGTTTGGTGGTAGGAGGAGAGGGTTGTCTGTGTACATGAGGCAGTTGTAACATTGCCTCAAAATGCCCAGATTCACCAGTTGGACTGGAGAGTACACCGGGAACTGCCTTTTGGACATGCCTGAATAGGTAGAGTAAGCTGTTTTTCTGATTGGCTGGTGGGGAAGAAAAGAGAGCCTTGTCCTTCTGGACAGTATAGGGGGGGTCTAGTGCTAGGGTTAATTAGTGCTTGCTATGAGTTTTAAGCAAGTGCTTGACTGTGAAATGAATGGTTTGAGTGCTAAAGTTGAAGGTTTGTCTAGTTCCAAGGGAAAAATTGAAGAGTAGATTTTGTGGAGCCGAGAATAGTTTAACTCTAGCTAAATGGTGCTGCCCGGTGCACAAAACCGCACAAATGCGTTTTTTATAGCAGGGAAGTGAAAGAGATCACAATTAGCCTAAAATGGCTGATAAACTACTAACTTCTGGGCTGAAACCACTCCTCCAGGGACAGATAGGCTGCTCAAAGCTCACCTCTCTCACAGGTGAACAGAGAAACTTCCTTCTATCCAAGTAAGATATGGGCAACACAGAAACTTGTAACTCAGCCCTGGATTCAGTAATAACCTGAAAACTGGACTATACTAGTTCAGAATGGCGGGTAACTAGTATATTTTTTTTCAGAAAATAGAGTAGATACAATCAAAACAACACTTTAAATGCACAGAAAAGGCTATCGCACTTTAGTGTGTAGCCTACAACAGATTATTTAAACACAAAAATGACTTAATTCAAGCGCAGGCAGCAAATAAGTACAATATGTAGCAATAACAAATGTTTTAAATCATAGATTCGCTAAAAAAAAAACTGGTGTTTTAGGCAGAATTAGTTAAGACAGCAAGAAAAGCAGAAAAGTGACACTTAATCACTCCAAAGTCACTCTTTTGTCTCTCTGCTGCTGTAGACTGCATGAAATCTAAACTCAAATGCCTGGCATTATTTTCTAACATCAATCTTTAAGGATTTGCACTAATTTGCCAGAAAAAACACAATTTTATGAAAACCATACCAAAAATATGAGTCAAAAATCTGGACATCCTGCGAAAATATGTATAGTTAAGAGGTATGGGCCTGGGTGTTCATTTAAGATATTTATTACACACAAACACATCAGGATGGATGACTGGAACATAAAACTTAAACAAACTAGCTAACTGACTGACTGCTACACACATACATGCTTTTACTCCAGCTGCTTACACAAAATGGCACTCTGCTTGCACGTGCTCAGTACTTTTTATGCATGTGCCCAAGAACTACAGTGGCTTTAAAAGTACAAGACGCACACTATGATCTACACTCCCTGAGTTCAAGTGGGTTTCCTCAGGGTGTTCCAGTTTCCTCCCACATTTCCAAGACATGCTGCAGGTGGATTAGACATTCTAAATTGGCCTTAGGTGTGAGTGTGTGCATGCCTGTGCTTTCTGAAGAAGGTTGGGAGCTGGGCAGGCAACTCAACAATACAAAATTCCACTGCCACTCGTTCTGCAGACTGATGATCCACTGTGGTGATCCCTAATGGGCACAGCTGAAAGGAGAAGAAGAAGATTAGTCTTTACAGCTAAAGAGTCACAGATAATAATTAAACCAAACCAGCCAGCAGCACAAGACCTATAAAAACCTATCACATCTATTCTCAGCAACTAAAAATCGAAACCCCCAAAAACTTTTAAATACAGCATAAAAAAAATTGTCAAGACAAAAGTTGGTTAATCATAGATCAACCTGAAGAGTCCTGCTTGGTGCAGTGGGTTGGGGCATCAGGTTCTCAACTCATGAGTGATGAGTTTGATTCTGACTGATGGTGGTATGAAGAGCTAATGCCATTTATTATACTGCTAGGGAAGGATATGATCTCTAGCAGGCTAGAATTGTCCAGTGTTAGGGGATGTTTTACTCCAAAAGAAACAGAAAAAAATACTCAAAACTGAATAAAAATGAAGAAGGCAGTTCACAGACTCTGCTGGCAGCAAGTTTAGATAAAAGACAAGCCCGCAATGCTGTAAAATCACACAAATCCTTTATTCTTTGAAATAAAATATCCTGCTAGCACTTTCGTTTAAACAAAGTGTTAAACTTCATCAGACAACTGATAGTTTCGCATTCACTTCCTTTATAAACTTTCTTTAGCGTTGATGGGTTAAACAACTCATTAATATTAATGGCACTTAAAAAATCATTCACATATACATAAAACTAGAAGCACCTGTTCACTCTAAATGCATCTGCCTACTACTGCTTATAATTATTAAATTTATAAATAAACTATGAATGACTATAAGGTCTTCTTCTTCTTCTTTCGGCTTTTCCTGGTTAGGGGTCACCACATCGGATCACCTGTTTCCATTTCTTTCTGTCCTCTGCATCTTGCTCTGTCACACCAACCACCTGCATGTCCTCTCTAACCACATCCATAAACCTTATCTTAGGCCTTCCTCTTTTCCTCTTACCTAGCAGCTTCATCCTTAGCATCCTTTTCCCAATATACCCAGCATCCCTCCTCAGCACATGTCCAAACCAATGCAATCTCACTTCTCTGACTTTGTCTCCAAACTGTCCAACCTGGGCTGATCCTCTAATATACTTATTCCTAATCCTGTCTACCCTTATCACACCCAGTGCAAATCTTAACATCTTTAACTCTGCCACATCCAGCTCTGACTCCTGTCTTTTTACCAATGCCACTGTCTCCAACCCATATAACATAGCTGGTCTCACTACCCTTTTGCAGACCTTCCCTTTCACTCTTACTGGTACTCGTCTGTCACAAATCACTCCTGACACTCTTCTCCACCCACTCCACCCTGCCTGTACTCTCTTCTTCACTTCTCTTCCACACTCGCCATTACTCTCAACTGTTGATCCCAAGTATTTAAACTCATCCACCTTCACCACCTCTACTCCCTGCATCCTCACCATTCCTCTATCCTCCCTTTCATTCACACACATATATTCTGTCTTAGTCCAGCTGACCTTCATTCCTCTCCTCTCTAGAGCATATTTCCACCTCTCCAGGGTCTCCTCAACCTGTTCCCTCCTCTCACTACAGATCACAATGTCATCTGCAGACATCATAGTCCACGGGGCCTCCTGTCTGATCTCATCTGTCAACCTGTCTATCATCAGTGCAAATAAGAAAGGGCTCAGAGCTGATCCTTGATGTAATCCCACCTCCACCTTAAACGCATCTGTCACTCCCACTGCAGATCTCACCGCTGTCACACTACCCTTGTACATATCCTGTACAACTCTTACATACTTCTCTGCCACTCCCAACTTCCTCATACAATACCACAACTCCTCTCTAGGCACCTTGTCATATGCTTTCTTTAAGTCCACAAAGACACAATGCAACTGCTTCTGATCTTCTCTGTACTTTTCCATCAACACTCTAGAACAAACATCGCATCTGTAGTGCTTTTACTGGCATGAAACTATACTGCTGATCACTAATCATCACCTCCCTTCTTAACCAAGCTTCCACTACTCTTTCCCATAATTTCATGCTGTGTCTGATCAGTTTTATCCCTCTGTAGTTACTACAGCTGTGCACATCACCCTTATTCTTAAAAATCGGTAGCAAAACACTTTTTCTCCACTCCTCAGGCATCCTCTAACTCTCCAAGATTTCATTAAACAATCTGGTTAAAAATTCCACTGCCATTTCTCCTAAACACCTCCAAGCTTCCACAGGTATGTCACCTGGACCAACAGCCTTTCCATTATTCATCCTCTTCATAGCTATCCTTACTTCTGCCTTGCTAATCCATTGCACTTCCTGATTCACTATCCCCACATCATCCAGCCTTCTCTCTCTCTCATTCTCTTCATTCATCAGCCCCTCAAAGTACTCTTTCCATCTGTTCAACACATTCTCCTTGCTAGTGAGTACATTTCCCTCATTATCCTTTATCACCCTTACCTGTTGCACATCTTTCCTAGCTTGGTCCCTCTGTCTAGCCAATCGACACAGCTCCTTTTCTCCCTCCTTAGTGTCCAACCTATCATACAACTCTCTATATGCCTTATCCCTTTGCTAATTCTCTCTTTACCATGCACCTCATCTCCTTATACTCCTGTCTACTTTCTTCATATCTCTGACAATCCCACTTCTCCTTCGCCAATCTCTTTCTCTGTATACTCTCCTGTACTTCCTCATTCCACCACCAGGTCTTCTTGTCTTCCTTCCTCTGTCCAGATGTCACACCTAGCACCTTTCTAGCAGTCTCCCTTATAAAATTCATTAAACATCTTATGTAAACAATATAAAAGCAATGCTGAAAACTTTTTCCTAATAAGTATATTTATGAACTGGATTTTGGTGTTAAAAACTGCATTAAATTCCAATGACCTAAAAACTCATAAGAACATTTCTTAAAAATGACTGACTATGCCTATTTCATAAATATGTGCAAATACAATAGATTAAATTTAATAAATATTTCAAAATATGTAAAAAATACTTGCAACAAATGAGAAAAAATAAAATGTATGTATATAAGTAAGTTTTAACTAGCTGATGCTACCTTCACTTTTTTCCTTTCAAGAGCTTTTAACTTCAGCACAGGGGCTATTGAGCTACCCTCATTCAGACCTGGCCAACTATCTGCCTGTAAGCGAATTTGCCACCTGAGCTCTTTCATCTCTAAAATTAGCCCCCATGGCTTGTTGTCCTGTGTAGGTACTGAATCTATAGCCATAAAGCTGAACTTATGTTCACTATTACAATCAATGTGTTTAGCCAAGGCATTGTTCTGATTTTGTCTCTTTACAGCATATTCGTGCTTATAAATTCTCTGCCAGAGTTTTCTTTCCATTTTCACAATGTAGAAATACTGGCAGGAAGCCAAATAAAGTACTGCTTTGGAACAACAATTGTATTTACTATTCACGTAATATATTATGTCTCTCACTATGAAACTGTTAGCTACTTGAACCTTGTGGCACCAGGAACATGCCCAACACTTGGTCATTCCTTGTCCCCCTCATAGCTCAGCTTCCTGCTTAAATTTAATAGCTATGTAAAATTAGGCCCCTTCCTATATATAATCATGGGTTTATGCCCCACATATTGTCTCATGTAGGAATCTTCCAGTAGTATGGGCAAGTTTTTTTAAAGATTAAGCTTAAAGCTTGGGCCTCCTTACTATAAGTGATGACAAGTGCTTTAGTAAAATCTGATGAAACTTCTTTTGTTTCATTAAGACTAAAGTTTTGAGAAGTAGACTCATTAAGAACCACTTCTATATGAGAGCCTATCAAACTTACAGATGTATGTAGCTTGTTCATTATTGGCTTGAAATGACCATTCAGTCTTTTTGTTTTAACTTCTTCCACTAATTCCTCAATTAATTTCACTGGATAGTTCTAAGGAACATGGAACATAGAAAATCACACTCATCAAGGAAGTCTTCAAAAGAGGTGGTCATCCGGGCAGCTCGAACTAGTTGCCCTTTGACAACCAACCTCTTTTGACGAAACGGATGTGAGCTACTGAAGTGGAGGAAGGAATTGGAGTAGGTTTCCTTCCTAAATATTCTAGCCACATATCTATTATTGGAAAAGTCTTTACTTAATGAAATGTCCAAATAATCAATGGATTGAGTGCTATACTTCCATGTGAAGTGAAGAAAAGTGGTAGTTTCATTTATGTAAGTCAAAAAACCTCCAAGTCCCTATTAAAACCCTTCCAAATTAGGTATATATCATCCTGAAATCGGAGGTATAACCTAATTTTCAGGAAATAACCTGTCTGGAACACATACTTCTTCTCCCAGTACGCCATTACAACATTGGCCTAAGCCCCGCCACATGGTGAACCCATGGCCACCCCTCTGCTCTGTAGGTAGTAATTGTTATCAAAGGCAATAAAATTATTGCTGAGGACCAGTTCTAAGAGTTCAGAAATTAAAGTAATGGTGTCATGGGTTACCTTGTGTTCTAAGAGCATCTCATTCACCCATTCCAAACCAATGTCTTGGGGAATGACGGTATGATGGTCTTTCATGTCAATGGTCACCAAAGTGATATGTACGTCATATACAATTTTGATTCTCTTGTGCTAGGAAACTCCACGAGTCCTTACAAATCTGTGGTTCCTTCGCTATAATTTTCTTAAGTTCATAGTCCGAATATTGGACACAGGATGAAGTGATGGAATCCCTACTGTCCACAAGTGGTCTCATGGGAGGGTTAGACAGACCCTTGTGAATTTTAGGGATGCCAAAGAACACAGGTACTCTGGGTGTAATGATGTTCAAATAGCTGTAAAGGTGAATGTCTATTCTTCTTTCCATGAAAATATCACTTAACTGTGAATGAATCCTTCTATATGCTCCGTTCAACTCATTCAATGAAACTTTTTTATATGTATCAGTATTCAAAATCTCCTGCATTTTTCTTTGATACATCTCCACTCCTATGATAACTACCCCTCCCCCCTTGTTGGGCTTCATAACCATTATTTTTTCTCTTTGCAGAAACTCCAAAATAGTTAACTCACTTTCATTTAAATTGTTCACTTGATATGTATTCTTGTGTTTCTGCAAACTTTTAAGATCTATTTCACATAAGTTCTCATACAAAGGAAGTTTGGGGTAGATGGGGGGGGGTTATGAATCAAACTAATCTTCCAATTGCTATCACTAGTTCTGTGCAAATTGTCATGATACAACAAGGAAAAATTCACCTTTTTCAAAAACAATTTCATGTCTATAACAGTTGTAGTGAAATCAAAAGATCTTGTTGGCACGAACGTCATGCTTCTAGCTAATAAATTTGCTACATCTGTGTCAATGTTCACATCAGAATAATTATAAACTTTAAAATCTTTCTGATTGTTAAAAACAATGGTGTAGTCATCATTTACTAATTCTTGAACATCATCTTCTCCTTGAAGCAAACAAATGTGACCAAAATTGGGGGGAGGGGGCAAATCCACTGCTACATTTATGTCCTTCAGGTCCTACTCTTGGGCCTAGCCCCTTGAAAACCCATCTCTTAGTAACCACCTTGTGCACTTTGCCTCAACTGACTGTCATTTGTGTTCCTAATTCTTTCTGACCTTCTTGGACCAACGTACTCTAGGTCAGAGTTTAGGAACTCATCACCACCTTCTACATCAATTTCTGGTGCACACTCAGTATTTTGCCATAAGTTATCAGAAGGATGGTTTATTTGGACAAAATTATAATTTTTGCATTTAAACTGAGAAGCTGGTGGTTTTGGGTATGCCAACCCATTAGCATAGTCATTCAAGTCCCTGTTTAGTTTGTTAATCTTTCCCTTTTTAAGGTTATCAATGTGATGCTCAATACTGTTAAAAATATGTGAATATTCATATTTAAAAGTATCAAAAGAAATGTCATCACGTATACTTTTATCTAACATAGCCAACACATTGCTTAGGGTGTTGATTTCTTTATCATTATATTTTATCAACAACTCTAGCAATTCAAATCCAAACCTGTCAAATAATTTAAGCAAGTCTGTATGCAAAGGTGAATCAGGGACTAGCCCTGTAGGATACTTCCATAGTCTTAAACCTTCGGGAATGATTTTCAGTCTAAGACATTCCCTTAGTTAAGCAGTTTCTAATTGAATCTTTTTACATCTTAGTAGTTTTTGATCATATTCATTCAGCTTACCCTCAGTTGTAGCTTCAGCTTGCCTCTGGTTCGAAAAAAAAAGAAATGGAAGCATCAAGCCAGTCATTAAGTTGGGGGATTTCATTTCTAGAGGCCAAATCAACTCCTCCAGCATTGCTATTGGTGGCTGGTCTCCCTGCTACCCTGTTGGAATTCTTTGCTGGCTGTAGTAAGTCATTTTTATTAAAAGAACTCATTTGTTTTCTTAATCACCTTGGAAATCCACATCCCTCCCACCCCCCCACCCCCCAGCGAAGGTAACCACCATGAAAAACTTCTCCAAAGCTAACTTTGGGCTCCTAAAAACAGAGGTGGCTAACTTCGCAGCACCCATGCAAATGGAGAATAGTTGCATGACCGTCATATCATACACCAATGCACTGTACAAATACGTACACAAATGCATAAAACTCACCATACCCAATAGAAAAATGATGCTCTCCTCAAAAAATGGAATCCAATCTGGTGGTCCCCTGCCATAAACAAACTCTACAACAGAAGGAGGAAACTGATGCGAAATAAGGTGAAGTCCCAAGACTGGAAAGACTCCCTTATCAGCCTCAGCAAAACATTGAAAACTCTCATCAAATCCTCTAAAGCTAGCTATGAAAACAGAATTGCAGCAGTTAGTAAAACAACCACAAGGCCTTCTATAGTTATGTAACGAATCTTCATGGCAATACCTAGATTTGCTCTGAGCTACTGCACAATGGTATCTCCTATACTGAGCCAACAGATATTGCAAATATACTGGCAAACAGATTCACTGCTAACTTCACCCCTCCCCCCAAAGGACCAATCACAATACCAGTAGATTGCCAGGCACCTAGTATTACTGCTGCACAAATTACATCCGAGTGACGCCTCCAGGTGCATCTGCAGTTACCTCCTACTGCTCCTCTAGGCATCAAATATTACTAGTTCATACTTGCATTATTAATTCTAAAACCATGCTACATACAAGGCATCTGAATATTTTATCTTGAAGCATATATGATGGCAAACACAATTGTATTGATATTTGACCTATGTTAGTGAGTATTTGTTAGAATTGTAAGGTGATAACTTCATTTTTTAAAGGCTCAAGCCACGCCCACTGGGAGTTAAAGGTATACACCCAAAAGAGCTGTACTGGAGGGAATGAGACAACACTGTCCAAGGCCAAGAAAACAGCTTCTATGGGACCTGACAGTATCCCTGGCTGTGTTTTACATGAACTACAGAGTGAACTGGCACCTCACCTGTGTGCCCTGTTCAATCACAGCCTAACCTCAGGCTTTGTCCCTACCAAATGGCCCACTACTATAGTCATCCTGCTCCACAAAGGAGGAGCAACTACAGACACTTGGAACTATCGCTCCATTAGCCTGACAAGTCTGATATGTAAAGCTATAGAATGCATCATCATGGACCTAATAAGCAAGGATATAGGGAATCTCCAAACTCTGGATCTTAAACAGTTTGGTTTTGTGAAGGGTAGCTCATGCCTGCTTAACTTGGTTGACTTCTTTGAGTCAGTCACCAGAGATGTGGATGAAGGTAAGGTGGTTCATACAGCCTACCTTGATCTGGCCAAGGCCTTTGATACCATTCCCCACTCAGGAATCATAGAAAAACTTACTAAGCTAGGCATCATCCCCTGTATCACTAGGTTGGTTGCAAACTGGCTCACAGATAGAACCCACAGTGTGAAAGTAGCTGACTCCAAGTCAGACTGCCGACTAGTCATGAGTGGAGCACCACAGGGTTCAGTCCTGGGTCCTCTCCTGTTTGGTATCTACTTCTCTGAAGTACAGGGTAACACGAAGGGACCCATGTAGAAGTGTGTTCATGTAGAACACAGCTATGGATATTGACAGGTCCCATATAAGCTGTATTCTTGGCCTTGGACAGTGCTGTTTTAACCTGTGCAGCAGTAATACTGGGTGCCTGTCAATCTACTGGTGTTGTGATTGGTCCTTTGTGGGGGAGAGAGGGGTAAAGTTGGCACTGAATCTGTCAGCTAGTATATAGGCAATATCTGTTGGCTCATTATAGGAGGTACCATTGTGCATTAGCTCAGAGCAAATCTGGGTATTGCGGTGGAGATTCTTTACATAACTATAGAAGGCCTTCTGGTTGTCTTTACTATCTGCTGCAATTCTGTTTTCATAGCTAGCTTTAGAGTATTTGATGAGGGATCTTGACTTTTTGTTGAGGCTGATAAGGGAGTTTTTCCAGTCTTGGGACTTCATCTTATTCCACATCAGTTTCCTCCTTCTGTTGTAGAGTCTGTTTATGGCATAGAACCACCAGATTGGCTTCCTTTTTTGGAGGAGGGTATCTTGTTTCTATTGGGTATGGTGAGATCCATTAATTTGTGTACATGTTCGTACAGTGCATTGGTGTATGATTCGGCAGTCATGCAACTAGTCACCATTTGCATGGGTGCCGTGAAGTTAGCCACCTCTGTTTTTAGGGGCCCAAAGTTAGCTTTGGAGAAGTTTTTCATGGTGGTTACCTTTGCGGGGGGGGGGGGATTTCCATGGTGATTAGTTTGTGGTCAGATCTGACCAGAGAGGAACTGACTATTGGTGTAGAGCAATGGTTGCCCATGTTAGTAATGACCAGGTCAAGGATGTTGCTATCTCTAGTGAGGGTAAGAATGAGGTGGTCCAGGGCTTTGGAATTAATGAATTCAAGGAAACGTTGGACAAGTGTATTGGTACATGAGTAGTTTTCCCAGTTAATGGAGTAGTTGAAGTCGCCCAGTATAAGTGTGTTAGGTTGGACCCTAATATTCTCCAGAGTGCTTAGGAATGTGGAGTGTGAATCTTGGGACAGACACCCTTTGGCGCTTCGGTCCAAGTTCTGGGGGCAAAAGGTGTGGAATGAGTTATAGCCTGGTAGTGATGGGGTGCTTTCTGCTGCCTTGAATCAGGTCTCTGTTACAGTACAAATGTCGATGTTCTCCATTTTATGGAGTGCTTTGAGTGAGTGCATTTTGAGATTTAGACTTCTAGCATTGAGCAACATGACACTCAGATTGCATTTGTTTGTAGCTGTTATGGTGGTAATTTGTTCTTTGGAACACCACCTAAAAAGGCACTATAAGGGTGGCAAGAACCTTGGCGAGTATCTGGAGCCAGGGGTGATGATGCAGGCATCTTCCAGGAAACCCTTAGACTTAGAGAGAACTTAATTGATGTTCTTCATATTGATCGCTGCTGTAGTAGGTTAAGCTATATGGTTTATATCTTGCCAAGTGTATAACAGCTGGCCATCTTCTAAAGCTTCAGGGGCACCTTACACGTGCTCAAACTGTCGAGCAAATTAAGCTGAGCTGACTAGAAGATTGGTTTAGATGCAAAACCCTTCAGAGCTTTACTGCCACTGAACAGTATGCTCCTATGAAGCTTTTGAGGATTGATTGTCACTTTGTGCTTTCCTTAGATGGGCAGACAAGTTCCCTTTGTGGAAAAAATAAAACATCCATGATCTTATTTTTTACTGATGTTTTATTACTTTCCTCTTCAGGAAAGTTACTTTAAAGCTAGAAATGTTGTGTTTTAATAGGGTGTCTTAAGAATCTAACTTTCTTTCAAACAGAATACTCCTTTCTGTCAGTTTATAAGTAGTGTTATCTAACTAATAAACTATTTTCTGTGCAGAAATAGTGTTTATTTTAAGGTTGGGGGCCACTGTGTTTGAAAGTGCCTTTTACTGTGTTCTTTTCCATTAGAAAAGTAACTTTATGTGGACTGGTAGTTTTACTGGCATTGTTGCTTGTTTTCCCCAAGACAGAGGCACCATTTTCAACTTGACTATGGAACAGATTGCCACTCCCACAGCTGGCCCTTCTTCTAGCCACAACAAGAAAAAAGTTATGCAAACAGCCTTTGCTACCTCAGTAGGTTAGTAATTTGCCTCCTCTACAGGTAGGTGACTCTGCTGTGCCATTTGTTGTACCTCAGACAACTCATCTTTTGTACTCTGCACCCCTGCAGCTGTTGGGTCTCCCTCAGTGAGCAAGAGAGACCCACTCTAGTCAGTCCTGGAAGAGGGATCAGCAAAGGTTTCTCTGTTGTGTCAGAATGCTCTGCCCAACCATGGGGAACCTAAGGCTGCCATTAGTAACACTGCTGGCTCCATTTTTCCTGTCAAAAAGAAACAGAATACCAAGAATGTTTCTACTCATTCCCAAATATCTTTGGACAGGAGTAGTTTACTGGGACTGCCTGAGGATTTGATTCAGGCTACCAATTCTTCTTGCAGAGTTATTTCTGGTAAAAGAAAGAGGAATGGCTCCTTTCTTGAAGAGATTCAAGATTCTGAATCTGAACAGAAAGGTGCAGGGACAGATTCAGAGTTTTATCCTCAGATTTTTGATTCAGACTTAGAAGACAGCTTTCTTTCTGGTTTTCCATTGGAGTGGGGGGGGGTCTCTTTCTCTGAGACTATTGTTAGAATGTCCCATTGTTTTCAGTGGGAAAACATAGAGGTTTCACAGTGCCTTAAAAAATGCTACAAGTTGTTACAGAAGGATTTTTCAGAATTTACACTCATTCTCCTGTCCTGTCTCCTTCAGGGGATGTGTGTCCTAATGCCTGCAATTTTCCTGCTAGTCAGCTGTTCCTAAACAGGAAGATAAGATGTGTACAGTTCTTCAATTGTTTACATTTTTACACAGTATTCCCAAACCTGACCCAGCAGCTATAGCCTTAGTTGATTTCATTGTTGCTAAACACTTAGTTAATTCCAGTCCTACTCTTTTAATAAGGATGTGAAAATTATTGATAGGTATGGGGAAAAAGTGTACATTTCTGCAACTTTGACCTTCCCAATTTTACATTGTCAGGCTCATATGTTAAAGTTTATTCTGACATATTGTGAAATTATGAGGAATGTTTATCTACAGTTTTTTTTTTCTGTTGCATGGGTCAGTACTCATTTTTTGCTGTGTCTGTATGATTCTGTTGATACTTCTTCCAGGGCCATGGCCACTGGTACATTTTAAGGAGGTTTGTTTAGCTGCATTCCCAGAACCTCCCAGCTGATGTCAGAAATGAGATTTTAAATTCTCCCTCGGATAGAGATTTAGGGTTTGGCCCCTCTGCAGCAGAGGTGATCAAAAAGTGTAATAAAAGGGGCAAGCTGATCCAGGGACTCCCTAAGATTTTTCAGCCATCCTTATCTAAACTGTCCAAGAATTAAATTCTTTCTCCTCATCCAATTTCAGCAAAAACTGAATAAGTAGTCTCAACAGAATTCAGATAAACAGATGTTTAAGAAGAAGTGGCAAGGAGGTTCGAAAAAGAAGTCTCAAACCTCCCAAAACCAAGGACCATTCTATCTGGCAATAGATTGTTTCAGACAAATGGGTTCTTAAAATCATTCATCAGGATTGCAGATGGCAGTGGGAATAAATTCTTTCTTTCCATGGTTTCATTCCTCATCCTGAAGATCAGACTGGTTTGTTTCTACTCGTTCTTCATCACAACCTCTCCCAAAGATTGAAAGAACCATTTCCTCCTTCCCAGGTGGTGAAGGGGCTTATTCAAGGATGTTTCTAGTCCCAAAGAAAGAAAAAGCTTGCAGACCATTTCCGGACCTTTCATTCCCAAAGCTGTTTGTGATCATTCAGAATGATGTCACTTCACAATTTATTGCCTCTTGTTCATCTTTCAAGTTTCCTGGTAATGCTCGACTTAAACGATACTTATCATCACATTCCTATTCATTCAGTCTTTAGATGTTTCTTAAGGTTTTGTGTGTCTGGATCAGATTACCAATTCTCTTACTTACTTTTCAGACAATCTACTGCACCAAGAGTGTCCACAAAGTTTTTAACTTCAGTTTTAGCTCATTGGAGGCTACAGGATATCCATGATTCGTCAAGGTTAGGAGGGTGGCCTAATGGGTAAGGTGTTTGCCTTACAAACACAAGGTGCAGGGTTTGAGTCTCACAAGGGATAATTGGCTAGGCTTAAAATGGCTTTCAAGGGCAATTAGCCTAGTACTGCTCTATGATATTTAGATAACTAATCTTTGCAGTGCCTTTTTTTAAATGTCAGGAATATCCCTCATCTTTGCAGAGTCTTTTTTAAAATGTCAGGAATCTCTTTATTGAGAGATCTCTTGCACAAACTGGGACTCCAAGACAACATTCAAAAGTCTTTCTTGAATCTATCATACAGAATTGTGTTCCTGGGATGTCAATTAGACACCTCAGTTCAAAGAGCTTTTCTTCCACAGGAAAAATATTAGCTTTATTTAGATCTATTTCTAAGGTTTTCCACTCAAACATATGTCACTGTGAGGGAATTCCTCAGGAATTTGGATCTCATGGCATCTTTGGTTCTCATGATGTCCCTGGCAAGACTCCACATGACAAAGATACAACGGTATCTGAAATCTCTTTGGTCCATGCATCAACACCTTTATCCTTCCATATCCCAGTACTGGGGTTTATCAGAAGAGAAATCACTTGGTGGAGACAACAGATATCCTTAAATCAAAGCATCCCCTTCTTTTTCCCTGCTCCAAAGTAGTCAATCACCCCAAACACTTTGCTTGGGGACCAGTTTTAGGAGAGATAAAAGTGCAGGGCTTTTAGACACCAAGGACAAATGCAAGTATAAAAATATCAAGGAGATGCTTCCTCTGATCAAGGCACTTAATTATCTTCCTTGAGAACTCTTCAAGTGGTTACAGACAATACCACAGTGATGTGGTACATCAACAAGCAAAGGGAACAAGGTTGCAGCCCCTTTGCAGACTAACCATTTTAGGTTGGGGTATAGCTTCACAGTGCAGTCTTACTCTATAGGCATCCTACATTCTGTCAGAGCAAAACTCTGTGGCAAACTGAGCCAGACCAGGTTAGACCCTCACAATGGAAACTAGATCTGGGGTCTTCTAAGATTTGATCCATCTGTTTGGAGTTCCTCAAGTAGACTTCTTTGCCTCCTCTCTTTGAACAATCAACTGGCAAAATTCTGTATCAAGAGTCCATGTAAGATGGCCTGGAAGACAGATGTCTTTTCTTATCTATGGGCAGGAATGTTCATGTATGTCTCTCCACTCTTTCAACTAATATCCAGGGTACTTCTGAAGATTCAGAAGTAATTCCCCAAGATCATTGTGATGACTCCCTTCTGGACCAGGCAATCATGGATCACCCTTCTTTTGGAAATGGCCAGGGGCAATTACCATATGCTTTGACACAGAATGTATGTACTCACACAAGAACAGGGGTGTTTAATACATCCCCAAATCAATCATCTTCAATTGATTACCTGGATCATAGGGTCTTAATTCCTTTTAGGCACCTGTTTTGAAGTGATGTAATACCAGACAAATTAGTGTTTAAGGTCTTCGCCTCCCATGCACAAGGTACAAGGTTCGATCCTGACCTCCAATCAATGACTGTTTGGAATTTCCATGTTCTCCCTGTGTTTCCATGGGGTTTCTCCATGTCCGAAAAACATGCTGATTGTTTCTGTCTCAAACTCCTCAATGAATGGAGCTATGGGCAGCAGCACAGACTTTACATCATGCCCTACAGGGGGAAGAGTTGTACAGACCAACTGCATTGGGCATCTACTGTGCTGTGCAGTATCCTCAAGATAGGAGAACATGGACCACAGACTGCACGCCATGGCATGGCTAGCCACTCGACGGTGTAAAATATGGATCTAGATGATTTGGTCATGTTGACTAATATAGCCAAAAATGGGCATGGGTAGTTACGTAGATAAGTAGGTTGAGGACCAGGCCTACTCTGACCCATGCCAGGGACCCATGCTAATGGTGGGAGGGGTATATGTGCCCCTATTGCCCAGTGTGTGCCCATCAAAAAGTCCAGCAGTCCTGGGTCAATAAGCTGATGTCTAGGTGCCCAGCCTGGGTTAATTGGGAAAGCTCTTTTGAGCAAAAATCCAGAGGAAAAAAACGTTGGTGGGACACAGCAGGTACGTTAGCAAAAGTACGTTTAATATAAAAGAACACAGAGAAAGTAATCGCTTTTGCGGACAATTCCCACCAGAGAAATTAAGCATATTCACAGACAACTCCTGCCAGAGAAAGTAAGTGATGTGTGCCACCAACGTTGTTTTCCTCTGGATATTTACAATTTTACATTGTTGGCTGTAGTATCCAGGTGAAGAGTTTTTCTTGTGTATTCTGTTGAGCAAAAGCTGGTCCAATCAACCAACCTGCCAAACATGAACTGAGAATTGCTACGCTTAATGTATATTCACTTACAGGACACAGCTTAAAAGTGGATGAAATGATGATACGGAGGAGGCTGGACATCCCATGTATCCAGGAGAAGAGATGGAAGGGCAGTGCAGCAAAGCCACTTGGCTTGGGAGCCAGAGTCTACTACTCAGGTGGATGGTGTAGGAACTGTGGTGAGAGAGAGGCTTCAGAAGGCAGTAAGGGATATAGGTTCATAGGTTCGTAGGTAGGTACTAGGCTATCTGCCTGAGGGAATTTATAAGCCTAGCCAGAGTATGTCAGCTTTCGCTGCCCCATTGATTAATTAACTGAGCCTCTGTCAAGAAGAGCAAAGAAAGTGATCCCAGGAGTGTATTTCCAGTTACCCATCCACTCATCAAGGTTTCTCTTGAAGAGTGTTAGTGAGAGGCTCTGCCTAATGTAGTTAGCAATTTTGTTCCAAAGTATGGGGAGTCTCTGTCACAGGAATCTATCCCTCCAGCATGTTCTATTTATTGTTGAGGTGAGGTTTAGCTCACGAGAGTGAGTGGCTCACAGTGACTTGGATTTCTTTAGGTGGAGCATGTCCATCAATTCTGAGTTGGACATGGCTTTGTAAGTCAGGCAGAGATCACCTCTGAGTAAGCAATATGCCACTGAGTACAGCCAGAGTTTTTCCAGTTGGGCTGCAGAGGACATATCTTTGAGGCCAGTAATCCTCTTGGTGAGGTACTTTTGTGGTCTTTCCAGCTGTTGGAAGTGCCTTGTGAGGTACATCCCAAATGGGGCACTGTACTTTATGATGGGTCTGATGAGTGATGAGTAGAGGGGCACTATAACCTCTTTATTTTTAGATGCGAACCCTTTAGTAATTAGATGGGCTACATAGAAGTATTTCCTAACTACTTTGGCAATATGATTGTCAAAGGAGAGATTACTATCTACCTGGGTCCCCAGATCTCTTATTACCTCTTCTGTATTAAGGGGGCTGCCACCTATGTGATAATTCATGGGTGTTTTTTTTTTCCCCCAAACAGGATGACTATGCATTTTTTGGCATTTAGCTAGAGACCATGACTTTGACACCAGGTGTCCATCTCAGTAAGGACCTTTTGGAGAAGGTCTGTGTCAGCTGAAGAGCCAATTATGGCTCCCAGTTTCCAGTCATCGGCGAACTTGATTAGCCATAGTCCTTCTGTGTTTGCCTGTACTTCTGAGAAGTATATGCCGAACAGTAGGGGTCCCAGGACCGAGCCTTGTGGGACACCACTTGTGACTGGTTTAGAGTTGGACCCAGATCCCGCTATTCTTACCGTGTGAGTTCTGTATGTAAGCCAGTTGGCAACCAATCTCATGATGTAGGGGTTTATGTTCAGGCTGGTGAGTTTTTCTATAATTCCCGAGTGGGGAATGGTGTCAAAAGCCTTGGCAAGGTCAAGGTAGGCTGTGTGAACCACCTTCCCCTCATCTATGGCCTTGGAGACTGTCTTGAAAAAGTCAACCAGGTTTAGTAGGCATGATCTGCCCTTAACAAAGCCGAACTGGGTCGGGTCAAGTGTTTGGAGGTTCCCAATGTCTTTGTTAATGAGTTCCATGATGATGCACTCCATAGCCTTGCAGACCAGGCTAGTCAGGCTTATGGGGCGATAGTTATCAGGGTCGGTTGTGGCCCCTCCTTTGTGGAGCAGAATAACTGTTGCTGGTTGCTGTGCACCATTCTATGGGCATGTAGCCTGTGGAGAGGCTGAGGTTGAACGGTGTGTTTAGGTGGGGGGATAGTACATTCTGTAATTTGTGCAAGACACAGCCTGGGACACCATCTGGCCCCATTGACCCTGTGCTTTTGGCTTTTGAAAGGGCTGTTTTCACCTATGCGACTTTGATTTCCGGGACACTACACTTTTACAGTATTGTTGTGGGCCCTTTTGGGGGTGAGAGGGGGGTGAAGCTTGCACTGAATCTATCTGCCAGGATGTTGGCAATATCAGTAGGTTCAGCATATTTTGTGCTATTTTGCACTAGCTCAGAGCATATCTGTGAGTTGCCACTTAAGATTCTTGACATAGCTAAAGAAGGCTTTGTGGTTATCTTTCGAATCCTTTGCTATTTTTCTTTCAAAGTTAGCCTTGGATGATTTTATGAGGGACCTTAGTTTCTTACTGATACTGATCAGGGATGTCTTTCCTTCTTGGGATTTGCTTTTTTTCTGAACTAGTTTCCTCCTTCTATTGTATAGCCTGTATATGGCAGGGCTCCACCAGACTGGTTTCCTTCTCTTAGAGGAGTGAGTCTTAGTTTTGCTAGGGATGGCATGATCCATGCATCCTTGTAGGTGCTCCTAGAGTGCATTTGTAAAGGTTCCTGCATCTTGCACACTGTTATCCTTTAGCATGGGGGCTGTGAAACTTACTACCTCTGAATAAGTAAGGTGAAGTTTGCTATAAAAAAGTTTTCACTGTGGTTTCCTTGGTTGGGGTGGTGGTTTGGTGTGGACATCCAGAGTGATTAGTTTATGGTCTGATCTAACCAGTAACGGGTTGACCTCCAGTGCAGAACACCTGTCGCCCATGTTGGTGATAACCAGGTCCAATATGTTTACCAGCTGATCCAGGGCATTTGAGTTGATAAATTCCAGGAAGCGCTGGACCTGGGAGTTTGTACTTGAGTCGTTTTCCCAGTTAATGGTAGGGTAATTGAAATCACCCAATATCAGGGTGTTCGGTAGGACCTTCATGTTTTCCAATGTCTCCAGAAAGGCAGAATGGTGGTCCTGGGTCATGGAGGGTAATCTGTAGCAGGCCACAATTTGCATTGCAGATTTGCCCGATGTTAGTTGCACATGGATGATCTCAGAGGTATCATGCTGTGCCACTAACCTGGAGGTGTGGGTATCCTTGATGAATATGGGTATACCCCCTCCTTTTGTGTTTCAGTCAGGGTGTTCGGTCATCACAATTAATGACAATCTCATGTCAGTCAGACTCCAGTGTAATGATAGGGCAGTATTCATAATCTCAGCCTATGCCCCTCAGCAGAGTTGGGATAGTAAGGAAAAGAGTGCATTCAGCCAGAGGTTGCAGGACCTACTAGATAAAGCAAGACAACTTGAATTGGTGTTGATAATGGGTGACTTGAATGCACATATCAGGACAGACAGAACAGAATATGAAGTCTGCCTGGGTCCACATGGGTGGGGCAACAGGAATAGAGAAGGAGAAGCCATTTTAGACATCTGTCTGGCAAATGGCTTGATAGTAGCCAACACATGATTCAGAAAGAGAGACAGTCACAAGATCACATACAAGAGTAGTCAATATGCAAATCAGGTAGACCTCTTCCTAGTAAAGAAAAAGCACTGGGGCAGAATCCATGATTGCAAAGTCATCCCCAGTGAAACAGTTGTCCCACAGCATAAACCACTAGTTGCCACAATCAGCTGCAAGCAATGGTCAGAGAAGGCTCCAAGGTCAACAGAGACCAAGCTGAAGACTTGGAAGTTGACTGGAGAGAAAGTACAACAGTTCAAGGGATTAATCCAGGCTCTAGCGCCCCAAGAAGAGGAAGAAATAGGTGGAGTTGAAGAAGAATGGCAGCACCTAAAAACAGCATGTGTTACGACTTCAGAAAAGACATGTGTCCCAGCCGGGTATGGAAATAAGGTACATAAGGAAAGCTGGTGGTGGAATGTAGAAGTCCAGGATGTCAACAAAAGAAAAAAGAAGTGCAGGATGAAGTGGGATACAGAAAAGACTGACCAGGCTAGGAAGGACTACTGGTTGGCTGACAAAGATGCTAAGAAAGAAGTTGCAATAGCAAAGAAGGGCATCGGAGGCACTGTACCAACTTCTGGAAAGTGACTCAGTAAGGGGCACAAAGAAACTATGTCAGGTTGCAAGGCAAACACAGAAACATAAAGAAAATAGTCAGACAACCTTCATAAGGGATGCCAGCAACAACTGCTCATCAGCCCAGAAGACATCAAAGGCAGATGGAAGGAGTATTTTGAGCAGCTTCTGAATGAAGAAAACCCCACAGAAGCTGTACTGCCCCAGAAACAGCCTACAATGAGAGAAGAAGAGGAGCCCACCCTAGAAAAAGTAAGAACAGCACTAAGGAAGATGAAGTCAGGGAAAGCAGCAGGCTTAGATGAGGTCATAGCAGATATGATAAAGATGCTGGGTGAGATAGGGAAGAAATGGCTCCTGAGGGTACTAATAGCAGTGTGTGGAGAAAGGTATATCCCAGATGACTGGAGAATAAGCATATTCATGCCAGTGTACAAGAACAAATGGGACATCCACAACTGTGGGCAGTACAGAGGCATCAAAATCCTATCACATTGCATGAAAGTTCTGGAGAAGGTGATTGATAAATGGATACACAGAATAGTAGAATGTAAGATGGGAGATGAGCAGATTGTATTCAGATCAGGATGCCGCACAACAGATCTGATGTTTGCATTGAGGCAGATACTTGAGAAGAAGCTATAAATGAGGAGAGAGTCGAACTGTGCATTCCTAGACTTGGAGAAAGCATATGACAAGGTCCCAAGAAAGCTGATCTGGGCAGTACAGTAGTGGTTTGAAGTCCCAGAAACATTGGTAGAATGAATTAGTGCAGCCTATGTACAATGACCCAATGACTCAAGTACAAACAGTGTTTGGCCTCACAGAGGGGTTCCCAGTTGGTGCACATCAGGGTTCATCTCTGAGCCCATTGCTGTTCACACTGGTGATGGACTACATTAGCAAAAAGGTTGGAGGGGATGGATCAACAAAGCTGCTGTATGCAGAAGATGTGGCAGTAGAGTCAGACTCTGAGCTAGAACTTCAGCAAAGGATAGAAGAATCACTGAAGGCACATGGGATGAAACTAAGTACAGATAACATGGTGGAAATGACAGAAAATAGTGGAAATCAGAAGAGGCTGAGAATAAAGATAGAAGGGAAGATAGTGGAACAGGTAAACAGCTTCAAGTATCTGGGAGGAGTAGTTGAGGAGAAGGGTAGTCTGAATGAAGAAGTCAAAGCTAGAATCAGACGGGCTGCAGCCAACTGGCATAGCGTATCAGGTATAGTCTATGACAGAAGAATGCCAAAGAAACTTAAAAGTAAGGTGTACAAGACGGTGTGACCAGTACTACTGTAAGATACAGAAACCTGGGCAGTAAAGGCAGAACAGTTGAAGAAGTTAGAGGTGATGTAAATGAAGTGCCTGAGAAAGGTGATAAGTTGCATACTGTGGGGCAGACAAAGACATGAGGACAAAAGACCAGAAGCCAAAGTAGCTCCAATTGCAGAAAAAGATCAAAGAGAACAGATTACAGTGGTTTGGGCACATGTATAGAAAATCAGAAGACAATCTGATGAGGAAGATTTGGGACAGACAGGAGGAAGATAAGAGGATGTGAGGATGCCCAGCAAAGAGGTGGATGGACTGTGTGAAAGAAGATCTATGACAGTCAGGCATGAGTGTTGAAGAAGGCAGGAGTGTGGCACTGAATCGAGAGAGTTGGTGACAGCTAAATAAATACCACGACCCCATGTAGAAAAATGGGAAAAAGGGGGGATAAAGATGATGATGATAGCCTGTTTTGAAGTGAAGCGGGTTCTAATGGAGGAAAGAAAGCCTACTACTAGAAAATCATATATTAACGAATAGAAAAGGTTTTCTAGTTGGTGCCAGCAACATAACCAGTAGCCATTCAAGCTAGCTGTTCTCTGGTCTTACAATATTTGTGTGAGTTACTATCTTATGGCCTTTCTTATTCCTCTGTCAAAGTTAATTTATCAGGCATTTCAGCATGTTTGCCCATGGATTCTCCTCTTTCAAGGCAGTCACTTGACAAAAATGTTCTTGAAGGAAGTTTTACATAAGAAGCCTCCAAGTAAACTGGTGCCCCCTTCTTGGGATCTTAATTTTCTGTTCCCTAAACTAACACTTGCTCAATTTGTGCCAGCTAATCTGGTTGACTTGAGGTTCTTAACATGCAAAACTGCTTTATTGATCCATCTGACCTCTGCACAGAGAGTATGAGATGCAGCCTCTTATGGTGAGTCAACTCTATCTCATTTTGTTGAAGGACATAGTTTCTTTGAGGACTAATCTTTCTTTTATGCCTAAAGTAGTATCAGAGTTTTATTTAAGTCAGACTATACATCTCCCTGTTTCCTTTCCTGAACCTACAAATTCAGAGAGAAAGGATACTATATACCTTGCATGTCCACAGACAACTCACGTACTATCTTTTTTTTTTTTCTCAAACATTTTTTTTTTATTTTTCAAATACATTTCAATGAATTCCATAGTATTTATACATCACATCTTAAATAACTATGTACTCTATTTACATTAGCCTGACACTATAACAGATCTTAATGTATACAGTTACTTTATAAGTATGTCCAATCCATTATCAGAGTGTCTGATCAATTATTGTATAGTGTCAATCAATGATAAGACTTTTCCCCAAGGGATGTTGATAAATGGCTTTGGATAAATTCTTAGTTCTTTAATTTTAATTTCCTATAATGCTGCGGTCTTCAGTAGGCTGTATAAGACTTCCAAAGTTGGTATTGTGTTTGTATTCCATCTTCTTGTTATACACTTCCTTGAAATTACAAGTATAGTCCATACTAGATACATGGTTGACCTATTCAAATGAGGACCTTCATTCACATTTAATAATACAAGAGCTTTAGTTAAATAAAATGGTTCATTAAATAAAGCTTGTAGAAAGTTATTAATACCATTGCGAAATGGCTTAGTTTTAATACAAAGAAAATGTGGTTCCAATCTACATTGTGTACTTGCTCACATCTCCAACGTATTCCTTTTATGGAAGAACTAATTTTACTAATTCTGTCTGGAGTAAATTATGTTCTGTGCAAGCATTTCCAATTAAAAACTTTCCAGTATTGTGTAAAGGATGTATATTTTATTGATAATAAGATATTTGTTTTAATATCTTCAGTTAACTATATTGAGTGCCCTTTTGTTATATATTTCCAATATGAGGTTTTGGGTGTTGTTTTATAGTTTATCAATATTTTGTAAAATTTTGAAATACTGTTCCCCATGTCAAAGTCATTATATATGATTCCATATATGTATTTTGTAAATTTAGGTATTTCTTTAAATGAAGAATTGTCAATTATTCTACTTAAATTTTGTGAATATGACAGAATAATCTGTAAAGTTAGCCAGTCCTGTTGTGGAATTTTGTATGTTGTTTTTATTACTTGCATATCTAAAACTTTTAGTTCTTTTATACATTGGAGCCAACAAACAAATCCATTATGTTCCCAGGAATTAATAATTTCTCTATATATTTTATGTGGAAGGTCCTCTGTGACTATAAATGATGTTAAAAGATCAAACCAGATTTTTAAATCTATATTTGCATTAATAATTATCCTAAATGAGTCAATGTAATAATTAATCACATGAGTTTTAGTGGGTTTAATTATGCTATTTTGCACAATAATACATAATATGTGCCATGGCAAATTGTTTTTATCTGTTATTTGAAATTTTTTTTTGTAAAGCAAATTAATTTATTGATATTACAGTTAGTAATTCTTTCAATTTGCAGAGTAATTTGGACTTATCCAGTCTGAAATTGTATTAGATATTGATGCTTTTATATATGTTTCTATATCAGGAAAGTTTAATCCTTCCTTTTTCCACTGTCTGATATGACGTATTAAAGCTATTCTGTTTCTTTTTGGAAAACCATCAAAATTTTATTAGGCATGAATTTATTTCTTTAAGTATATTCCTTTCTGGTAACAGTTGTATTGCCAAGGCTATATATAGGATCTTGGGCAGTAAACCATTTTTATTAACTGCAGTCTATCTTCAAATGTTAATATTATTTTGTTCCATTTTTCCACAGAGATTTAATTGCATTGATGATATTATTATAGATTTTTGAGACTAATTCATTATTATCCTTGCATAACTCAATTCCTATATATTTTAAGGTAGATTCTTATTTCCTGATGATGTGACCCCCCTTAGTCTCCAGTTCTTTTATTATTTAAAAATAAAAATTTTGATTTTGATTTATTGAAATGGAGTCCTGAATTCATGTGAAATTTGTCAATTAATATAGCTAATTCTTCTAATGTCGCTTTTGTATTAAAGAATGTTAGTAATGTCATCAGCAAAAAACATTACTTTAGAATTATCTTGTTCATAAACATCTATTCCTTTGATTTTTATATTATGAATTGAATCTGCCAATATTTCAATAGCCAGAGCAAATAGAATTGGTGACATGGGGCATCCTTTTTAGTGCCTTTTGTTATATGTATAGATTCAGAGGTAAAAGGAGCTAACTTGACATATGCTAAATTGTTTGTATATATATATATATTCTTTAGGAGATGAACAAAGGATGCAGGAAATTCAAATAGCATTAGAATTTTGAATAAATAGTCCCAGTTTAGGGAATCAAAGGCTTTCTCTATATCTAAGCCAATTATGAGTGTTTATTTTCTTTATTAACAAAATCTATAAAATAAATTATCCTTTTAATATTGTCATGTGTGTGTCTATGATATATAAATACAGTTTGATCATTATTTATTGTTTTGGATAGTGGTATTTTCATTCTGTTAGTTAATATTGTCATAAATATCTTATAGTCATTATTTAATAATGATATAGGTCTATATGAGGTACAGAGGTTTGGGGATTTGTTTTCCTTTAGGACTGGTGTGATTAAGGAATATCTCCAAGAGGGTGGTATTAAAGCTTGTGACCGAATTTCTAATATAGTTTTATGGAAGAGGGATAGTATTTTTGAAGGAAAAAGTTTATATATTTACATAACTATGCCATCTATACCTGGAGACTTATTATGTTTACCCTCTTTTTTTGTATCTGTAATTTCTTTGTAGGATATGGGTGCTTGCAGATCTAGTTTTAATTTTTCTGTTTTTTTTTTTATATTAGAACATTTTTTTTCCTAGATTTAATTGATCAATATGTATATTTTCTTTTTGGAAATGTTCCATATAGTGATTTCTATAGGCATCAAGAATGTCACCTATATCCGAGACATTTTTCCCTTTCTATTTATGGAAGATACTTTTAATGGTATTAGCTTTTGATTGTATTTTTTTTTCTTGTGGATAAATTATGTAGGTATTTGGGAGAAGTGGCCAAGGTATTAATTTTTAGTTTTTCTAAAGCTAAACTAGTTTTATGTGTTAGAATTTTGTCATATTTATTATTTAATACTTCTACTTTTTTTTCGTCTCCAAATGATTTTGATTTTTTTCAACTTTTACTGACAAAAGTTTGGATTTTAGATCTAATAATTCAGAATCCAATTCTCTGATTTTTTTTATGCCAAGTTAGGATTTTACAGTATATGCAAGCTTTTAATGAGTCCCATATCATTATTTTATTTATCTCTGTGGTATAATTAATATCTAAGAAGAACTGTAATTCGGATAATAGCCAAGGTTTGAACTCTTTAATTTTAGTTATATATGCTGAAATTCTGGAGTTAAAGATTAATAGTTTGTACCCATTTTGAAGTTTTAGTATCAATGAAATGTGGTCTGATAGTGGCAGGGAGTGATTGAGAAATTAATGATTTTAGAGTGTAAGTCATGGGCAGCAAATATTTTATCTATTCTAGTTTGGGTACCAAACCTGTGATCTTGATGAGAAATCAACAAAGATTTATCTACTTTAAATGTGAAAGTATCTACCAGATGAAATGATTCTACCCACTCGTTTAAAGCTTTGGATACAGCAGATGTATGCAGCAGTCTTTTATTTGTAGTTTCAGAAATATCAAATATAAAGTTAAAATTTCTTCCTAATATTGTTTCCGTTATAATTATTGGAAATGAAGTCCAAGTGTTTTTTAACAGTTCCTGTTCCAATGCCTGGGAACCAGTATAGATTGGCTAGGGTCCAAATTCTGTTATTATATTTAACTATTACTAATGTCATAAGGCCTTCTTTATCTTCATACTTATAAATGATTTCTGGGTTAATCACATTTGTTTTCCATAAAATTGTTACTCCTTTTGTCTTTGTCTTATAAGTGGATTGTGCCAATATCATATATTCCTTAGGGTTCTATTTGTAATTGTCATTTGTTTTGAAATAAGTTTCTTGAATAAAGACAATTTGTGCTTTGTTCAGTTTTAAATATTTCAGTAGATTTGATCTGTTGCTAGGATTTTTTAAGCAATTGGTATTTAAAGATAATAAAGTTAAATCCATCTTAGGTTATTTAGACTATGTATTTTTGTTTTATTGTGGCTATTAAACATTTTCCTCTGATAACTATAAAGTATATGCTTGAGCTTTTAAAGGAAATTATCAGTTTTATACTTTGAGTGTTTACCAATAAAGTAATGTTCTGGTTAGGCATACTAAAAATGTTTTTGTGAAATAAATTTAAATGAATAAATGTTAACAAAACTAAGATCCGCACTAGCCATGGAATGAAAATGATTCCTAATCTGATGGATAAACCTAAGTCCATCATATTCTCACTCATACCTTGACAATCCAGAAAATCTGAGCTCCATAAATTAAATTATCATATGGAGAATATTTGTAATAGGAATAAGCAATATTTATATTATAGGTTCATAGGTTCATAGGTTGGTACTAGGCTATCAGCCCTAGGGCCTATACAAGCCTAGCCATAACAATTCCCTGGCTATTTCTTCCCACATTATTTACTTTCCTGGACCCCTGTCTAGTAGGGCAACTGACATGATCCCTGGGGTGAATTTCCTTTCTCCCATCCAATCGTCAAGGTTCCTCTTGAAGAGGTCCAAAGAGGCACTCTGCTTGACATGTATAGGCAATCTATTCCAGAGTCTGGGGAGTCTCTGGATCAGGAACCTATCCCTCCAACATGTTTTGTTTATTGTGATGACAAGGTTTAGATCCCTGGAGCATGTAGCTCTGAGGGATTGGGATTTCTTTAAGTGTAGCATGTCCTACAGCTCTGGGTTTGACATGGCCTTGTATGTTAAGCAGAGATCGCCTCTGAGTAGACGATATGCGACAGAGTATAGCTGGAGTTTTTTAAGGCGGTCAGCGTAGGGCATCTGCTTTAGGCCTGTGATTCTTTTAGTGAGGTATTTCTGAGGCCTTTCCAGTTGTTGCAGATGTCTTGAGAGGTACATACCAAATGGGGCGTTGTATTCTATAATGGGTCTAATGAGGGATGAGTACAGTGGGACAATGACCTCCTTTTTTCTGGATGAAAAGCCCTTCGTGATGAGGTGTGCTACATAGAAGGATTTCCTGACTGTTGTGGTGATGTGGTTATCGAAGGTGAGACCACTGTCCACCTGTGTCCCTAAGTCTCTTATCACACTTTCTGTGTTTAGTGTACTGCCACCTATATGGTAATTCATGGATACATGTTTTTTCCCAAAGGGGATAACAATACATTTCTTGGCATTGAGCTTGAGCCCATGGCTCTGGCACCAAGCATCTGTTTCTGTAAGGCCCTTTTGTAGAGTATCCACATCATTTGGGGATTCAATAATGGCTCCCAGTTTGCAGTCATCTGCAAACTTTGTTAGCCAGAGTTATTTTGAACTGATATAGTACTATTGTAGATTAGACAGAATTCCAATACAATATAAATGTCTACTTATTGTATAAGCAATTAATATTTACATGAAAGATAGATGACAAGCAATTCAATCAAAGTAAAGTAGGATGTATCATATATAAAACCTCAGTAAAAGATTATAGCACACAGTTATTTAACATATTCACCCTTATTGATGAAGACTTTCAAAGCGTATTACTTAATATAAATAGATGGCAACAATATTTATACCAAATGTTTATAATACAATGTATTTTACTGGATATATCAGAAGTTATATTTCAATGTTTGCCAGCATTTAAGTAATCACATTGTTTGTTGCTAAATTACTTAAAGCATCAAGTTTGTTTTATGTGAACATTGATGAAAGTTAGTGCATTTTAATTATCAGTGCATCCCACCCCCCATTTCCTACAAATAAGGATTTTCATATCTGTCATTTCTTATTATAAAATGAGTGAAAGTATAGGTTAAAAACAACAAATTCATTTATTGTGATTAATGACTACAAGTTCCCTTTTCCATATTCATAAATTGCCATTTTATGGCATATACTGAAAGTTTTTAGATTTAAATGGCAACATTCGATTTTGTATAATCAGCAAAAGTTAAACTGAGTGATTATTGTCAATTTAATACTATTTATTCAGAATATGATTGTTACATTCTGTGACATTCCTAGCTCAGGCTTCTATTGTTTCCCTTGAACAACTTTGTCAGTTTGATGTCACGTATAAAACATTAGTTACCTTGGTAACAACTTAAGTATTATGTATGGTCAAGATGGGTTACAAAACCACAATTCAAGTTAAAGCAATTATATGACTTGTTATGCACATTTACCTATATGAGAAAATCATCATGCTTCCCCTTGATGTTCAATATAGTGTATGTCATTTATGACAAGTTAAAACAGTAATGTTATTATACACAAGCCCATGTTATTAATCTGAGTGTCTCTTGTCAATTTAATACTGTTTGTTCAAAATATGATTGTTACATTCTGTGACATTTCAAGTTCAGGCTTCTATTGTTTCTCTTGAACAACTTTGTCAGTTTGATGTCATGTATAAAACATTAGTTACCTTGGTAACCATTGAAGAATTATATATGGTCAAGTTGAGTTACAAAAACTTCAATGCAAGTTAAAACAATTACATGACTTGTTATGCATATTTACTTATATAAGAAAATCATCATGCTTCCCCTTGATGTTCAATGTAGTGTATGTCATTTATGACAAGTTAAGACAGTAGTGTTATTATATACAAGCCCATGTTATTAAATCCTGTCTTTAATATCTAAATTCAGCAGACTGCTTCATCTTATATGATGATTATATATTGTATGTCTAGATTTACTAAAATCATACATTTTATACCAATTGTGTGTGTGTGTGTGTGTGTGTGTGTGTGTGTGTGTGTGTGTGTTTGTTTGGCTGTTGCTTAGTTATTTGAAAGACCACAAGCTTAATCTTATTATTAGCTCCTTCCAAGCATGTTTATACAGTCCATAGACTTTAAATTATGAGACCCTTCTAGTTTCTTATTTGTTATAAGTATATTTCCATCCTTGCATACACACATACCAGTACTTCAAGCAGGGGCAACAGTGCCCATCCAGTTTTGCCAGAATACCATTCACTAGTTCATGTGGAGTTTTTCCAGGCTGTTCTTAAAATATCCAAACCAATATTTGTCCTGTTCTATTCTACCAGCCTGTTCCATGCAGTGGTCTCTCTGCCAGTGAACCACTCAACACACCTTCCATTCCCATGGACATTTCCATGAAGGAAATCTGATGACTCTCTAGCACTTCCTGGCAACCCCAAACACCCCTAGAGTCAGCTATCCCCATATGCCCAACACATCCGAGCAAGCTAACCTCGCAGACCATTGCAAACGGTACTGCACAAGACCAAGTGCTCTTAGTCTTCCACAATAATTCAGAATTTCACTCTTATGTACATTTTTAATGTGTTTGGACCAAAATACATTTTAAATATAAATTGTGCTTATTATTTTTTATTTTTTATTTTTTAATCAAGAATCAGCTTAATGAGCTAAACAAAGCGTTGGGAGACCATCAATATGTTTACATGTGGTTTAAAACAGCCCTTTTATTATATATATTTTTTTTAAAACCAGAAACTTCATTACCGAGAATCATCTCAGAGGTTCCTCAGAGCCGTTAAGCATTATAGTCACTCTGTCTGCATTACCATAGGAACCTGGGAGCATCTGTTTTTGTTAGTATGTCTGTGTACTGCATACCAGAGGCTTGCAATGCACCTGAAGCAAAGCTTCACTTCACTGCAACTTCAAGCCTAAATTCCCTCCCTTTCAGCGAGGCAGCAGTCAGGAAAAGAGGGAAGAGCAAACAGATAAAAAAAAAACTCCCAACAAGCCACCACAAGAGATAACACATTCTTCCAGCCTTCCCACCTCTCACTCAGCAGATGTATAAACAAACTATTCTCTGCCAAAATATCCCACATCACAGTTTTATCTACCCCCTTCCCCTGGATCTAGGCTAAAACACCAAATGTCTCTTCCTAATACACAAGCATCAGTAAACCTCGATCACAAGCCGCAACCCAAAGCTTCCTGGAGATGAAAACGGCAACATACAACAGCTGCCAGACACAGCTGCATCCACACACACCATACCCAGATTGATTAAACAGCACTCGAAGATATACCTGCCATAATTGATATTAACTATGTTTAAACAGAATAATAATGACATTTGTACTAGCTGCCAGACACAGCTGCATCCACGCACACCATATCAGGATGAATCATACAGCACTCGTAGCTGTGATACCTGCCATAATTGATATTAACTATATTTAGACAGAATAATTATGACATTTGTACTAAGAGTTTGCTACTATTATTTAACCAGGATATACATGACATTTCTAAATCATACTTTGAAGAAGGCATTAGTCTCCATGACATCATTTTTTTTCAAAACACTCTACTGTTACTGGTATTATATATGATATTAATTTGTTACATTTGAGTCTGAACTCTGATAAATGGTACCTTGTTGAATTAATTAATTACTTAAATTATCATAAGTAAAATTAATGAAACATTAACAAGATAAGTATTCATTGAGTTCAAGTAGGGGAATAGAAACTTTTATGTTTGTATTATATGTTGCTTTGTTTGGCTTATATATAATGTAAATATTAATTCATCTTGACCTACCTTTGTGTAGAATTATTAGACTCTTTGAACATTCTGAATAAATCATTACTGTTTTTCAGTGGTTTAAGAAATCCTTCATTTTTTTTAAATAAACACAGATTACAAATGATGTACCATATCAGTTGATACTTTGAGAGATGTAATTGTAAGAGTTATTTTTTGGGACAGTTATCTTAGAATCAGATTTTTGTTTCTTCTTTCTAGCATCAATCCAAGGATTTGTTTCTTTTATTCTTTTAAGAGTAGGGACCATCCATTTCTTCTGGGACAGACACTATGTTGTTGTTTTTGATGACTATAGTAGCTTCTTCTAAGTCATTAAAGGTTCTCATCTCATTGGCAAAAAGTAGTTTTTATCTTGGTGGGAAAGGCCAGCTGTGCTTTAATGTTGTTTTGTTTCAACAGTTTTATTATTGGTCAGCCTTTTTTCATTTGTTCCAGTATTCTGAAAAAATAATCATTGTCAAACCTTATCAAGATTTGATTGTATTTTAAGGGTGATTTTCTCCAAGCAGATTTTAATATTAGTTCCTTGTCCAGAAATGAAAGAAATCTTATAACTATGGATCTAGGTGTTGTATTTGTTGAGTTAGAAGCAGGTTTCCTCAGTGCTCTATGCGCCCTTTCAATTCCAAATGAAAGTCCCTCTTTCAAGTCTAAAAATTCTGGAATCCAGATTGTTAAGAATGAAATAATGTCTTCTCCTTCAGTGTTTTCAGGAAGACCAAAGATCCTTATGTTGTTTCTCCTTTCCCTGTTTTCTAAGTCATCTATTTTGTTAAGCAGCCATATTTTCTGTTTAAGCAGAAATTCTTTTTGGAATTCTTCCTCTTTGAGTCTCCCTTCAATGTCATTTAGAGAAGTCTCTATATTTGTTATTTTTGTATGGTGTTCCTGTAATAGTTCCTTAAGAGTATCAGTCTGTTTTGGAGAATTTAATTTGAGGTTTTCTAAGTCATTTTTAAAGCCATCCATCTTCAAAGATAGTTCCTGTAAGGTAGATGTCATCAATTGCAGTTCTTTTTTCAAAGCAGCATCTGGATGTGAATTCCTTGAGTTGTTCATATTCAGTGACTCAATATGTCTCTAAGTTACTTGACAGGAAAATGTTTGTATATCTCCACCAAAATTGATATTTATGTAGTTTAGTACTTTATCTATAGATTTCTGACATTTTAAACTTGAAAATAATCACATTTTCCTGTATTATTATACTAGTTTATGGAGTTCTCAAAATTCACTGCTCTCAGTTGGCCATCTAGGCTCTGCCCCTTCAGGTACTATCTTGACAGAACTAAATCTTTCAGATCATCTGATCAATTGATCATTTCTTGTGAAGGTAAGAAGAAGGGACAACAAGTGTCAATACAGACTATTTCCAAATGGTTCTGTAAAGCTATTATGTTTTGATAGAATCACGATGACATATCTATCCCAGGCAAGGTCATGGCACACTCCTATAAGGACCTTGGCTTCTATTACTGATTTTTGGAAAGAGTTGGATTCTGGAAGCTGCTACTTGTACATACTTTTACAAAGCACTATAAGCTGGATTTCTTCTCCAGGTCTAGATCAGGCTTTACTAGGACCATTCTCCCATTGATCCTGGACCCTTCTCCTTCTTCCTCCCAGATGTAGTTAGCTATGATAATCTACCTAAGCTAAAGCTACAGCAGAAGAGATCAATATTTTATTTATTTATTTTATATTTGTTAACCAGGTTAGTCCATCTGAGCTGATAGCCCATTTTCAGCAGAGACCCGATGAGAAAAGCTCCACAAATTTACATAGAAATCAACAACATTAGTATTTTTTAAGTTGGAAGCAGTAGAGCACTGGGACTATCTACAGAGTTATAGTAGACATTACACTTAGGATATGTGCAGGAAACAGTATGCAGGTTTATCATACAGTATACAAAGTTAAAAATACAGTCGAGGTGGTGACTGTTAGAGAAGAGGCTGTATAAAAATACAAAATAATTAGTTAATATGTGAAACAGAGCTAACACTAAACAAAAATTAAACCAGTAAAAGGCAGAAAAGTAAGATTACAATCGGTGAGGGACAGTTTATGGAGGATGAGTACACTGGCAAGACCAGAGACTTTTAAGGTATTCTTTGATGGCTGTTTTTAATTCATGGAGTTGATAAAGTGATATAATTTCTAATGGGGCTTGTTCTAAGAGATGATAGGGTGGTAGCTATAGAGGTTTTGACCAGTTTCGCTCTTAGGTTTATGCATTTGTAGTAGGTTCTGGTCTGAGCTTCGGAGAGTTTTTGAGGGAGTGTCAAAGGAGATTAGAGGAGACAGGTTGGGACAAAAGTTTTCTTAGTACAGGACAGAGTGGACAATTTGAAGCTGAGAGAGTATAGAGGATAAGCTGGTGGTATAATTCCAGCCAGTTCAAGTGTTTTAGTGAGAAGCAATGATGAGACCTTTAGCTCTGATTTGCAGCGAGTCTGACCACTTTGTTATAGGTATTCTCCAGCTTAGGTAGGACAGAGGTTTGGAGGTTGGATATGATCTGAGAGCTGTATAGTAAGCTTGGTAGGAGATAGGCATGACAGAGGGAGGTTTTAGCTGTGTTTGATAGGAACATTTTATTTCTATATAAGAGACCAAGTTTTTGATGGGTTTTCTTTATACAATTATTAACATGTAAATCAGATTTCAGTTGGCTGTCTATTATGACCCCAAGAAGTTTTGTGTTGGGTTCAACGATTATTGGTGTTTTATTTAAGGAGTGGATCGCAAAAGTGGATTTAAGGTTATGTAGGTTTTTGGGAAGAAAAAGTAAGAGTTTGTTTTTTTAGGATTTAGAACTAGCTGTTTTTTAGAAAGTCAGGACTCAACAGAGTTGAAGGATTTCTGGGTAATAGAATGTAAGTCAGTGGGGGTGTCTGCAATGAAGATGACTGTAGAGTTATCAGCATATTGGATGAGGGTTGACTGAGGGCAGGAGGTGTAGAGTTGATTAGTAAAAATATTGAAGAGTAGGGGACCAAGAATAGATTCTTGGGGAACACTCATTTTGATAGGGAGAGGAGGAGAGACAGCAGAGAGCCATTTTACTGATTGAAGTCGGTCTGTAATGTAGCAAGAAAACCAGGCAATGGTAGAGGTGGATAAATTAAGGTTAGTGAGTTTGTCCAGAAGAGAGGGGTGGGAGACTATATCAAATGCTTTAGACAGATCTAAAAATAAGCATAACTCTAGTTTATTGGTGTCCCTAGACAGAGAAATAGTGTTAATAAGGGTAAGAAGGGCAATTGTGGTGCTATGTTTTGGGCAAAAGCCATGTTGTGGGGGTGAGCAAATGTTCTTGTAATAGATGTTCAATGACTTGCTTATGCACTCATTTTTCTAATAATTTTGAGACAGGTGACAGAATGGCTATGGGTCTGAAATTTTTTATGTCAATGGAGTGATCTCCTTTGTGTATAGGTAGAGTATAACATTCTTTCCAGATAGAGAGGACTCTAGATTCAGAGATTGATCAGTTTATCAGAATAGAGACTGGGAGAGACTGCTGCTATCCGAAGGAAGTAGGGAGGCAGATTATCAGCAGACGCAGAACAGGGATTTAGTTTATGAAGAAAAGATTTGATATAGCTGATAGGTATTGGTTTAAGGGAAAGTATGTTAGCAGGGGTGTGACTGGAGGGTGGATCTGGTGGATATTTCATGTCAGAATTATATGGGTCAAGACTTATAATCTTACTAATGGATTCTATAAAGTAGGAATTGAAGGTAGTAGCAGTCTGTTGGGGTGTATTTGTTGGGCAGGGATTAGGAGATGAGGGGGTACCTGAGTGAAGTATTTGGTTTATTGAATGCCAGAATTTCTTGGGATTTAATTTTTGTGATGTGGGTGGATTATTATAGAAATCTTTTTTGTCTTTATTTATATTTTTTGTGAGAGTTCTTTATATTTCTGTAAGTGAATGGGTAGCTTAGTTTTAACCCAGGTTGTCCACATTCTATCTCTTATTTTCATCAAGGAGCGAGTAGCATTAGTTAACCAGGGGCTTATGTTAGATTTGACATGTATGATGCATAACGGAGCCAGTTAAGAATATTTAGGAAAATCCATTTTATTTTGGAAAGGAGGGTATTAAATGTTACAGGGTCAAAGTTGGATAGCTTACATGATTCAATGTATCTATGTGGTCTGGAGAAGTGAGGAGAGTATCTTATTACTTTTACTGGAGAATGATCACTTAGGGATTCAGGCAGTGATTCAGGGTTGTGATATTTATGTGGATCTGAGACTAATATACAGTCAATCAGAGGGCTGGAGTTGGGAGTTTTATTACCATGGGTAGGTGTAGAGATAAGCTACGTGAAACCATGCAAGCTGGTACTTAAAGTGGAGTTAGGTGATCAGAGGGATAGCCAGTTTATATTGACATCCCCTAGGAGGATGGTTTCATTATGTATGTGTCGAGTAAGTCAGAAGAAAATATGTTCAAGTAGGGGGCTGCTGTCACCAGGGGGTATATAAATGGTGGCTACAGTAATTTTAAGATGATTGTTGAGAGTTAGGTTGGCAATTATAAGGCTGAAAGGATGGAGTTTGCTTGTCTAGTAAAGTGAGCTTACGATGGTCTGAATAGACAATGGCTACTTTCCCCACTTTTTTTTTTTTGTGGTGGTCTAGTCAGAGCATGTTATACCCTGGAGGGAGAAAGTCTTTATCAGTGTTCAGAAGTGTTAGCCAAGTTTCTGTGAGGGTAACAATATTTGGGGAGTGAGTGGAAGTCCAGGCATGAAACTCACTGAATTTATTTAGCACACTTCTAATATTCATTGAGTAATGTCTGTTGAGTTGTTGACAGGGGAGGGAGAGTTAGGCCCTGGATTAGGTTGAATATCACTTGATAGCAATAGACTTTTAAGGAGGGGGTTAACATGAACGTTTCTAGTACTTAACTTTACTTCTTAGAGAAGTCTGGGGGGAAAGAAGAAATTTGATTTTGGGGAGGAGAATATTTGGAGGAAAGAGGGATGGGGAGATTGGAAATGAGTAAGAAGTTTAAGCAAAGAGATTAGGGTGAATGGGTGCTGGAGATGGAGTTTCAAGTGTCAGTTGGATATTATGGGAGATGAGAAGGTAAAGCAGACGCAAAGGAGGTATGTAGAGGAAAGTTAGAAACATGTTGGTTCTGTTAAAGAGGAAGATAAGTAGTTGTATGCTGGAGGGAAGGAAGTAGACTATGATATAGCTGTAATTAATAGTTATGGAGTAAGAAGGAGTGCAAGGAGGGATGACTCAATTAGTAAGGAGGTAGAATGGGTGTATTATGTAGTCAAGTAGTCCTGGTGATAACCAAGATGTGAGGTATAACTGCCTGTGTTGGGTCTGAGGACAGGAAGAGGAGGGGTTAGAGGGAAGGGGACAAGGAGGGATTAGGTATAAATAAAATGATATGAGGGGTGGGTGGGAATGGGGATTGGGTAGTTGAGCAGACGGAGCCTGAGCGTAGTGAGGGCATGTGGAGTGGGGCTACACTAAGCAGGAAAAGCTCAGAAGAAAAATAATCTGTAAAGTGATATGAAGGCAAGGAAAAGAAGAAAGAACTATTTCAGAAGGAAAAATACTAAGCCAGCGGCAGGGGTGGAAAGAGAATGGTAGCGTGATAAAGATGTCTGTGCTCAGGCAGATACTCAGGAGAGGAAAAAGATGGGTGGGTGGACAATGGGTGAGAAAGCACACTAAACAAATAAAAGTATAGGAGATAAAATTTCCATATGAAAAGAAACAAATATGAAAAGTAACCTTAGGTATGGGCACTCCACTGACGAGACAAGCAGCTACATCAAGGGGATTTTAAAAATGGCTGCTGTAGCTTAAGAAAGTTAGGTTGGGCTGTAATTGGTCTTGTGGGGGAGGGAAAGGACAGAATAGACCAGATAAGTGGTGGCTAGCCAATAGTAAGATGAAAAGGGCTGGCCCTGATTTCACAGAAGTCCAAGTCTACAGAAACAATCAGGAAAGGCAGTAGGTACTCTAGACTTGCTTGTTTTGCATACCTTTCTTATTGCAATGTAATAAACCACTTTTACCAAGGGGTATGTGGGATTTAGGAAGACCAGAATTTATAAGAGAAAGGGTTTAGTAGTAGTAGAAAAACAGCAGGGATTTCAAATAGCTAAACAGCATATAAAGGGAGACTGCTGTTAGGAAGTACAGAGTGGGGGGGGGGGGTGGTGGCAGCTAACATCCTGAAACAATAAGGAAAAGCAGTAGGTATTTTGTACTTACTTGTTTTGCATACATTTCTTATGAAATAAAATAAAATAAAATAATAGTAAAAATTTGTGAGCCAGCAGTCTGTAGCATAAACTATTGTATTTATTAGCTCAAAGGCATGAAAAGGAGAAAAAAACTGACTAGTTTTGGCTGTAAAAATACAAAGCTTTCTTCAGTGCAGTGAAGAAGGCTTTGTATTTTTACAGCTGAAACTGGTCTGTTTTGTCTCCTTTTCATGCCTTTGAGCTAATAAATACAATACTTTATGCTACTGTCTGCTGGCTCACAATTTGTTACTGCTATAAGGTCTTTTGGAGCCGTGCAGTTGCTGTACTTGCAAGGGCTGATTTATCTACAGATAAAATAAAATAAACCACTTTTACCAAGAGAATGTGGGATTTAGAAAGGCCAGAATTTGTAGGACAAAGGGTTTAGTAATTGTAGAAAAACAACAGTTTTCAAATATTTAAACAGCATGCAAAGGGAGACTGTTGTTAAGAAGTACAGGAATGGGGGGGGGGGGGCTGCTAATGTCCGTGGTGGAGTGCTTTAGTAAAAAAATAGAAATTAAACATGAACATTAAATTATGAAGAACATAGTACAGATGCGTACATTTTAAGGATCACTGCTGCCCTAGCTGCTCTCTCCCTCCATCCCTCTTGTTTTGAGGGGTGTTTTTTTATGCCAGGGTGTGGACCTTTATTTTTTGTTACTCATAGCATTGTCTTTTTAGGGCTCAGCCTCCCTCTCTCTACTTGCAGGAAAGCTCTGAAGGGCTTCACACCCAAAACATATCTTTTAGTCAACTCACCTCAAGCTGATTTACAGGTTAGACACATGAAAGGTACTCTGAAGCTTTGGAAGCTGGCCGACTGAAAGACTGTATATAGAGCTATCTGCTCAAACTGCTATGTTTGTATGATTTTTGTACCTTCCAATAGTAATCTTGAACTACTAGCCTCTTTTTTCTATACTGTATCAATTCTGTTAGCTCTATTTTTTTTAGAAATGCTAAGTAAATTTTGTTTAGATTTCATTAGAAATGCTATGTAACTTTGTTTAGATTTTATTCTCTGTATTTTCTCCCCATGCTTCCACTGAAAATTGACATGCTGTCCAGTCAGACTTTCCTGGTAAACAAATGTAAAATAAAATAAAATACAATAAAATAAATATATCCTTGGCATGATATAACCCATATAGCTAAGGCTACTGCAGCAGTGATCATTTGAACATCTACTTGTATGGTAAGTTTAACTTACACAACTGTATTTTCTGACATTTGCATAACCAAATGTCTGGCATTTAAGGAACACAAACTTACATTATTTAGGACTTTCCTAGTTAAAGTCCTAAAATTTAAAGTCTGCCATATCTAGCAAACAATTTAATAACAGCACTGAAATACTTCAGCATCATATCTCAAAGTAATAATGCAATTTACTTTAGGGAAACAAGAAAATGATCTCTCCAATAATGATCATTCATTGTATCTTCCAGGCCACAAAAATATGGGGGACTAACTTCACCCTCTCTTAAGAATCTCCAAAATACCAGAGAATTCTGGAAAGGACTACAAGGCCATACCACAGCAGAACAGAACTGTTACAGTCCCCTGCTGTTACCTAGCATCATCCATTTTCTCGCTTTATTATCCCCTGATTAATGTTAGAAATGCTTTCTTTTACTAAAACAACGTCTCCAAACTGCACGGATCCATTTATACTATTTCATACTGCACTGACTTTATACATCACTCATATCTGAAATCCTAAATTGCTAACCTTTTGCTATTAATTTGCTCTTCCCATTTTATCAAATAAAATAAAAACTATTATGAAAATAAGAATATCATAAAGCCTTTCTGAAGAAAAGTACATACACACACAGGCACATATATATATATATATATATATATATATATATATATATATATATATATAGATAGATATAGATAGATATAGATAAATATATACATACATATGCATATATATATATATATATATATATATATATATATATAAATATATAGATATAGATATAGATAAATATATACATACATATGCATATATATATATATATATATATATATATATATGGGTAAAGCGTGAATAAACCTAACCTGGAGTGCAAGAACATTGCAGTGTATGCATAATCACATGCTCATCTAAGACATTCTTTGGAATCTACAATGAAGCCAGAGACCTTGCCAAAAAATACATTTGATTGAGCAGAAAATCCAGCTGGGACTCCTCAGTCCTATTCCAGATTTGTTTAGAATAATGATCCTCTATATGATTTTGCTACTTTTTTAGTTTAGCCAACATTTATCATTTTTCTTCCTGCTAATGCCACATTAGGTCTCCTTAAAGAGTTGAAAATCTCATACACACACACACACACACACACCCATACACAAACACACACACACACACACACACATACACACAGACACACACACACACACACACACACACACACACACACACACGCATACACACACGCAAATGCACGCAGTCACAGGCATACACACACATGCGCGCGCACACAAACACATGCAAGCACACGCGCACACACACACACACACACACACACACACACACACACACACACACACACACAAATAAATACACAGACATTTGCAAGCACGGGTACACATAAATGCAAACACAAAGACACATGTATAAACACACAGTAGGAAATGTATTATAGACATATATGTCTTCTAAATGTGTTGATTTAAAGAAATCTATTTTCAAACACATACTGTTTTAATGGTTAAATGATTACATTTGACTTACCAGATTAATATCAACAATGACAGAAAAATGGTTTGGTTTATTACTGTTCTGAAACAAGAAAACACTTGAAAAAGCAATTGGTATTCAGTTAGCAAAGGCTCATTTACTACTAATTGTCGTCATTAATATTCTGTTCAGCAAGTACTTCTCTCATCTAGACTTGAATCAAACATGATGCCAAGTCACTGAATGCATCTCCTTTTGATTTTGTTATTTAATGTAACATTCTTAAGTAATATATTCTTGATTTATCAGTGAATCCTCCATGCAGAACTTAGAAATTACTCTGAATTATCACTTGTTCCCAAACAAACTTGCTAACCACTTTCATACATCATAAAGTCATTGCAACAGGAATATTGACTAAAGCTGTTTTCACCACATCTGTCGTCATAAGCTATGACTTCAGCTGGTGCTTTTTTTACCTGAATGCACATGGTTTTGTCATGTTTGCAGATTTGTTAGTTATGCATTTAGCTCACCATGACATGTTTTTGTTTATGTAATTTCTTACAGTGAGTAGCTATTACAAGAATGTTGTCTTGATGACTTTAAATGCAGTTTATAGTTATATGGCTCATACATGTCATGGTAAGGAAAATGAACTCATTTTACTAGATCTGATGTACTTTACTAAAATTGTTCTGTAGCACATCCGCAGATGTTTCAGTAGAAACTGGTCATCTGAATTCTGAGTTTAAATCTCCAGCTCAAATAGCAGTACTGCATTACTAATAAAAAAATAAATATATATAAGAAAAACTGACAACACCATTCCTGTTTAGTATCCATCCATCCATCCTCAACCCCTTTTCCCATTCTTATACTGTTCATTAATTCATCTGGTTTTTAACGGTGTTTTTATGATCAATATAGAATATTCAGTAACAATCAGTTTAGTAAATTTAAACTCAGGCATATGGAAAGAAGTTTAGATATCAGTGCTAAAAACAAACTTCATGTGGCAAAGCAATGCTTCAGAATCAGCTTACTATTTAGAACTTTCTGACTGTATGTCGATCTGTTATCTTAGGTTCACCTTTAGACTGGCACTGCATGTCATCCGCTAATATTATACGGCACCCATTTTATGTCTGTAGCCCATCAAGAGATCAAAAGGAAGAGGCAGCTGCACAAGAGTAGAGTGGAGCCCCTCAGAGAGTAACAGGGTCAGTATACATGCTGCATGATGTCTTACTTTTAATATTAATGATAGTAGGGATTCATTCCAAAACAGTATAACTCTCATACAACAGAGCCACTTCTATCATTACTGATGTAGTTCAAAGGAAGCAATCTGACTGCAGTATGTAATTGTTGTGTTTGCGCATGCACACTGTTGTCAAAACGGACAAGTGAGTCAGGATGTCAAGGCTCTGTTCTCATATAGCGAAGACGCCTGTTGGCTTATCCTTCTCTTACTCTACAGTTGTATCATCCTGAGAACATGTTTTAAGTTTATTTTTCTGTCTCTTTAGTATGTTACATTACTATGTTAAGGTTCTTTTTTAAACTGTGAAGATGACTAAGGTTTCAATCCCTCCCACCCCACCTCATATGGGTCTACCTTAATTTGTAGATTGCGGGAACAGTCAACACAGACAATGCTGAACTGGACACATTGAAATTCCATGATCATGGTACAGAGGGATTGGGGTTTTTCCTTTTCTCAGTTTTAGTGTGATCTCAGAGATGGTATATATAATTACTAGGAGATGTATGGAGTGCAGCCACCCCCCTTCACATGACCAATATAAAACAATGAGACGGCATGGATTTGTGCCTGTGCATTAAGCATCTTACAGATTGCCCCTGTCCATAAGGGACATAGGCGCTACCCCAGGTGTGAATTTGTGATCCCCCATTCATTGATCGAAATAGTGTTTGAAGACTGCCAGGGAAGGACTCTGCTTAATGTAAACACAAAGCCTGTTTCAAAGAAGCAGCAGTCTCTGAGACAGATATCTGACTCTCCAGCATGTTTTGTTTGAGTTGCTGACTAAGTTTATATCCCTAGATCGAGTGACTGTTATGCTGTCTGACTCGTAGATGTGTAGCAGCTCCATCAGGACTGGATTTGTGAGTACTTTGTAAGTAAGGCATGGGTCATCCATGTGACCTATGCCAACTGCAGTGCAGGAAAAGGATAAAAAATGTTTTATATATTTTTTATGTTCATTGCTATTCCAGTGTTTCAATGTTTCCAGTTCGATGTTGTGTGTGTTGAATATTTTTGCAGCAGACTTTGACACAGATCCACCTCACAGATGTGTTATCCTGAAAAATATTTCAGATTTATTTTTCTGTCTCATTAATATAACTGCAGCATCACATGGGCCAAATATGTAAGATCATCATTATTCATTGAGTGAATTTATTTCAATATAAAGCAGCAATTGTTACTTTTGATATCACCTGTGAGTGTATTATCTATGCATGAGCAGCATGTGTCCTTTGAATATGAATGCTATTGTCAGACATCAATACTGCATCTCTGACTACAGGCCCCTGCTGTTTTTATTTTACTTATCCATTGTCGACCAGGCTAGTTCCACTAGGCCAGTAGCCTCTTTTCAGTATAGATCCAAGGCGCTATTTATACTACTAGGGGAAATCTGGCCAGAGCATAGAGGAGCTTCCCATTCTCTTTACAGAGCATATGGGGTGACAATTCTGTATTACACTTACTGTCTTACCGTCCAGGTGCAGAGGTGGCTCAGAGAGGCAGGAAGTTTACAAAAGGAGGAGAAGAGAGGTTTTTTTGTGTGTATGAGTTGAAAGTAGCTGTTAACTGGACAGCTGAAATGTCAAATGCAATGGAGAAGGAGTCGTAAGTAAAGCTGAGTGAGGTGGATGGAGAGAAGAGTAAAGAGAGCAGTGCAGAAATGAGGAAGAGGCAAAATGATGGAGTCAAGATAGATATGTCAGATTCGAAGGTGATGTTTTCAGCAAAATTTGTTTGCATGTGAGTCTGCAACACCAGAGTGTATTGTTACAACCCTCCAGTTGGGGAGGTTGTGGGATGTTTACTTACAAGAACTAATCTAACAGAGTGAACTAGGGAGGAAGAAGGCAGCTTCGTGGGGAGAGATTATGGATTGAATACAAGAAGAAGTGCAGGAATTAAGGAAGGAAGAGAAGAAATACTATGATCAGACAATGAGAGAAAGTGTAAGATGAGAAGATAGAAAGGCAGAAGTAAGAAGAAAGTATCAGGTAAGAATAAGTAGTAAGAGGGAGAAAGAACCGGACAGGTACGAAGTATGGGACAGCATCATTTCTCCACTGGGTGTAAAACCCATAGAGGTAAGAACATTTATTTACATTAATGAAGATACTTTTTGTGACATTTTCTTCGAGGAGGCATAGTTCATGGAGAATTCGTAGAACAGTATAAAGAAAGAAGGGATGAAAACCCTGTAACATGTATGTGGTGCAGGCTTTTAACAGAGAAGCCAGAGATAGAATATTTATACAACTGCGAACTGAAATTGAAAGAGACAATTTAAAAGACTATTTGAGAACTGTATGTAGAGATATTTTGGACATTACCAAAATCTATGATAACAGAGGTCTATGGACTAGGGGTTGGGAATGTGGTGTTAAACTGAAAATGCAAAATAATAAAATAGTGCATTTGCTGAGTATAATTAATGTGGAAGGGAATAAGGGATTGTTAGATACTGGGGACTACCACAGACATATTTTCTTGTGTGGTAAAATGACCATTAAATTAACAATTGTATTAAAAAGAAATGTTTCATTTGTGGTAAAGTAGGTCATGAAGCAAAAAAAAATGTAAGCAAAAATGTATAAAGTATAAAAAATAGGGCATTCATGGCTGGACTATAATGATACAAAAAAGGATACACAGGTAGCAATAGCAGAACAATAGGAAGGGTGTATTAGTAGATAATGCAGAAGAAACACAACAAGAAAAAAATTATTTGAGACTGATATAGGAATGGGAGGTAATGAAATATATAGGAAATGAATAGCAAAGAAGGGGAGTCAGAGAAAGAAATAAGTAATTCAAGTGATGAAGGGGATGATAAATGGATAAAAGTAAAAAGTAAAAGTTTTATTGGAAAAAGAGTGAAAGGAAATAAGAAAGGGGAATTAATAAATGCTATTTCACAAAGTGAGAATCCTAGCCATTAATGTAAATAGTTTAAAGAATGTTCAGTGGAAGTTGGAATTTTTAAGAGGAGTAAAAGCTAGATATGGACATCATAGTACTACTAGATGTAAGAATTACAGCAAAAGATGAAAGAATGCAAGTTAATAGGTTATGGGAAGAGAAGGTTATATGGAACCTAAGAGACAAAAAATGTTCGGGTATAGCAATTCTATGTATAGAATGTATAGAGATTCTGGATTATACATTAGTACTATTAGGAAGAACAGTAATATTACATTTAATATGGAGGAGTCAAATATATATATAGGATAATTAGACTCTATGTATACATTATACAAAAACAAAGAGAGATCAAGTTAAAGAAAATAATTGATTATGGGAGTGGAAATATGCAAGTAATAGTAGTAGGAGCTTTTGTGACCCAAGACATGGGTGAAAACAAGGGGCAGATGTAAAATTTATTTCTGATATGGTTTAAAGTTGTAATATGTTTCTGTGGAAAAGAGTGATCTAAGAACAAAAATTAATTACTTTATAGAACCAGAGAGCTTAAATATATTACATCAAGGAGTAAAAATTACCGGTTTATCAGATCATGCATCAATCTTGATAGAAATTCAAGAAAGAATACGTTACGTAAGACTAGGTAGAGGTATAAAAAGAATTAATGAATGAGACTTAAATGAGCAAGTAAACGAAATAATACATCAGATGGTATGTAGTCCTATCTCACCGTAATTCTTGCTGGATGGGTTCGGAGCTGATATTCGGCTCCGACTTGGCCGATACTAAAGCTCGAGATGTTTTACTGGCTCAAGGCTAGCCCTTATCCCATGGTGCCTCATGGCAATTCCCCAGATCTCCTTTGCTGTGAAAGCTTCAAGGTTGTCTCCTTACTGGCTCATTGGCTAAGTAGAAGATTTATTTACTAAGTCTTGTTTTTTTCCACCACCTTTTTCCTCATCTTTTACTCCTTGTTGTTAGTAGCTTTATTTTGTGATTGTACAGAGTGTTTGACCACTAATTCCCCCCATAGGATTGTATGGCCCATTTCAGTTAGAGGGCCGTAGTTGCCTGTTTAAGTTAGAAGGACTTTCCTCCCTGCATGTTTCTTAAAAATAAATAAATAAATAAATACATAAATAAATAAAATATAGAATCTTTCCTTTTCTATCTTTACTGTTGTTGTTGGTATTTTTACCTCAGTAGATAATATTGTTAGTATAGTTAGTGTTGGTGTCTATCTTTTCTAGGTAGCTTTATTACTTTTTCTTGTAAGCCTGTCTAAGGATAAGGACAGAGAACACAAGGACCATCGCCCTTCGGTGTTTAAAAAATGTGATAAATGTTCACAGAAAATGTCTTTGACAGACAGTCACACTAGCTGTGTGTACTGCTTAGGTGAAGCCCACTTACAAGAGCACTGTACCTTTTGCCATGCCTTCAGTACCAAGGTTTTAAATGAGAGGAAACACAAACTGATAGATAGGGGTCTCATGACCAGTTCCTTCCAGGAACAGCTGGAACTTGATCAGACAGCAACTAAGACTACTAAATGAAAATCTTCGGCTCCAGCTTCAGAACCGCGAAAAAGTCCAAAGCGATGGAACCAAGAAGTTCTGGCTCTGATTCCACTTCTTCTGTCTCGGTGCCATCAGTGTCTTTGGTGCTGAGGCAACCTTCGGTACCGAGACAGTTACCTGAGATTGACCCTGTCTCACCTACCTTCAGATCTCCTATTTTGGAGAGGAGGCGATCTCCTTCTGTCTCCACCCGATCCTCCAGGACACTCTCAGATGAGGACATCAAGCAGGTGGTGAAGAGGTTGCTTTCTGACCTGGCTCTGGCTAGAAAATTGGCCCCTCTGGACCCAAAGGCTTTGGAGCCAACCCTTTTGCAATCCACTGTTCCTCCTCCTCCAACTGCTTTGCTCTCGGAGCCAATCACTTCAGGTTCCTCAATGTTGGATCCTTTGGTTCCAAGGATTCTTCCTGCTTCCTTGAAACCAATAACTCTATCCTCAGTGGCTCAGTCAGGAGCCAAGGGATCTGGGAGCCGACACTCTCGATCAACTCCAAGGGGGATAGTCACCTTGGGTTTTCTTTGGAACCGACCTTTCAGTGCTTTGACTCGATTCAGCTCAGTTCCCACATCTGCTTTGGAGCCATTCCCCTTTGCTCAGAGCTGACCATCCATCTCCTCAGAGTGGAGGTCTTCTTCGGAGCAGGGGAAAGGCCTTTGAAGCAATAGAGAAGGCTTTATCCTCTGCAAAAGCCATACCCTTGGAACTGGTGTCCCATCAGCAGCCGGATCTAACCTCTTCTCTCCTGCCACCCCCACAGTGGAGGGAACCAGAGACTCAATCAGCCCCCATTGGATGTACCCCCTCTTCTGAGACCTCCTCAGATTATCCCACTGGAGACCTCCCTCGGAAGAGACTTTGTAAGAGGAAGCATGTTGACTCACCTGAGTCTGTCACTTCGCATACTGATTTGGAGGAATCAGAAGGGTCCCCTAAATCCCCCTCTGAGGATGTCTCCTTTTCTGACATCCTAGAAATCCTTAGACAGAGGGGTGATTGGAAGACCTCTAACCCTACTGAGGATGAATCAGTGTATCTTGAGGCCTTTGGTTCCTGACCTACCATCTCCTGGGTGACACCGCCGTATGACCAGCTCTTGGTAGTAATATCGCGGAAAGCCTGGACTTGCCTAGACCCAGTGAAGCCTGTCCCGAGGACGCCAACCAAATTTATGACTGCACCAGATGATAAGTCCTTTTTTTCCAAAGGGGTCCCTGTTGATGCTATGGGGGTAGCAGCGGCCACTAAGAAGGAGTTGTCCGAGACATCTTCCAACATCCATCCTCCTAACAAGGAGTCCGGGATGATGGATAGGTATGGAAAGCGTACCTTCTCTTCAGCAGCATTTACCTTAATATCTCTGAACTACCTTACCCATTTCACTCGTCTTCAGAGGGATCTCCTGAAGGAGTTGGGAGATACCCTTCAGGGTTCAGTAGCTTCGGGATTCATGGATAAGGTTTCTGCGCAGCTCTCCACCCTTACATTGATAGCTAACTCCTCCATAAGGCTGATTCCCTATGCAGCAGATGGAACGAGTAGAGCAGCTGCAGCAGGAATCTCTCTGAGAAGACATTCTTGGATGCATTTTTGTAATTTCATGGAATCCTTTATGTCTTCCTTCACCAATGTCCCCTTTGATGGTTCATCTCTTTTTGGACCTCAAGTGATAGAGACCTTGACCAGGTGTGAGCAGGAAGGGAAAATCTTATCTGCTGTTAGAGAACGTTTCTCCCTTCCTTCTAGATCCTATCTTAAGGGTCATACTGGAGGGAAAATGTGGTTCTGTAAATCCCAAAAAGGTTTCCCTCAGGCACATGGTCAACCCTCCCCTAGAGGCAGAGTGGGAGGATATAATGGAAGATGCTATCTTCATGGCAGAGGAGGTCCACAACACCAGGGAGAAAGAGAAACCTTCTCTGATCATCCCTTCTATTGCCCCTGAGGGGTTGCCCAACTGTCCGTCTCTGGAGGCAGTCAGGGGTCATCTATCGGTGTACCCAAGTGCCTGGCAAAACATTTCACAAGACCATTGGGTACAAACCATAATATACAGAGGTTACCCAATTCCCTTTGTTTCTGATCCCCCCGGTAAACCGCTCTCTTCCAGACATGCCACCCATTCAACTAGACCGTGCAACATAAGAGGTCATCTTGTTGCTGCAAAAAAGAGACATCCAAGAAGTCCCCACAGAGCAAATAGGATCCGGAACTTACTCATGATTCTTTTTAGTTCCAAAAAAGATAGGACTGGAGATCAGTTCTAGATCTCAGCAAACTCGACAAGTCTGTAAAGAAACTGAAGTTCCGAATGATCACTCTGCAGTCGATATTTCCCTTTATCGGGAAAGACAATTGGATGTGCTCAATAGATTTTCAGGATGTGTACTACCACCTCAAAATGGACAGGCGCTCCACAGGACACATGCTTTTGGCTGGGAGCCAGTCATTTTCAGTTTCGAACACTGCCCTTTACCCTCACTACAGCCCCCAGAGTGTTCACCAAATGCATAGCAGTGGTAACAGCTCACCTGTGACATCAAGGATTCCAGGTGTTTCTGTACCTAGACGACTGGCTCCTCACTGCTACCACCAAGCATCTACAGATCAGAACCAGAGACAAGACTCTATCCTTGTGCACCAGTTTAGGCATCACAGTTAACCTAAAAAAATCAGCCGTATCTCCATCACAGCACATTGTCTTCTTAGGTTCAGAAATAGACTCAACCATCATGTCAGCAAAACTAACACCAGAAAGAGTAGATTCATTATGCAACCAAGTCAGATCATTGCTAAACAGTCACAAAGTTCATGCCAGGGTAGTCCTTCAAGTTCCTCTAGCCCATCTGCACATGAGAGTACTTCATTGGCTACTATTTTTCCAATGGTCAATGCAGGATCTTCCCCTGTCTCATCAGATTCTCATCGCAAACACCTGAAAGAAGGATCTGAAATGGTGGTTGCATACAGATCAACTTCTCTTAGGTGATCCACTTGTTCCCCCTCAAGAAAATGCAGTTTTGATCACGGACACCTGACAGATAGGGTGTGGGGGCATTATCTGTGAATGTCGGTCCAAGGTACTTGGCAGAACCATGAGAACCACTTGTACATCAATGTTCTGGAGATGAAAGCGGTGCTATATGCATTACAAGCACTTCACATTTCCCTTCCCACCGGGACAATTGCGACACAATCAGACAACATGTTTGTCATGTGGTACATAAACAAGCAAGGGGGAAACAAATCTTATCCGCTTTAAAGTGAGGCTTTAAGAGTTGGAAATGGGCGATGGATACTCACTGCTTTCTGGTAGCAATGCACATCCTGGGGAAGTCCAATGTGATAGCAGACAAACTCAGTCGAGCAATCCTCATGCCTCACAAGTGGTCCCTGAATGCAGAAGTTGTGAAAGAGATCTTTTACAGATGGGGCCAGCCTTGCTGCGACCTACTCACCACACATCTGAACACCAAATGCAGCAGCTACTTTGCCCTAATTCCCCATCTGGGGATGTCACCAGGGATGGTCTAGTCCACGATTGTCCCCCGGGACTCCTTTATACCTTCCCACCTTTTCCTCTCATTCCTAAGGTAATACAGAAAGCAAAACAGTTGAGGAGTACCCTGGTCCTCATTGCTCCTTACTGGCCTCATCAAGTCTGGTTTCCCTTCCTGTGGCCCTACCTATTGGAGGAACCGTGGATTTTGGAACCATCTCCAGACCTCCTGATTCATCAATCGGGGCAGTTCCATCCAACCATCTACACCCTAAAATTGACATCATGGCTGCTCCAGTTCCATGAATAGCCAGGTGCATTTCCCTCTCACCTTCAGTCAAATACATTCCCATTTTCTCCCACAAGCCCTCCACTAGGAAGTTATACTCCAGCAAATGAAAAAGGTTCTCTATTTGGGCTGTAAACCAAGGCTTAGATCCCTATACAGCTCCTATAGAATCTATTTGTCCTTTCTTGCATCCATCTTTCATGAAGGAGCTGCAGCCGCTACAGTTACAGTTCAGTTAGCTGCCATCTCTAATCATCATTTTGGCCTCATGGGAAATCCCATTATGTCCCACTCTTTGTGCAAAACCTTTTTGAAGGGAGTTCTCCTTCTCAGGCCTCCAATCAAACAGCCACCAGAACCCTGGGACCTAAACTTAGTTCTTACATCCTTAATTTCTTCACCCTTTGAGCCCTCTTCTTCATTGGATCTGAAGTTATTATCTTGGAAAACACAATTCTTAGTAGCCATAACCTCTGCTAGGAGAGTCTCAGAACTGCAAGCTCTTTCTATTTGACCTCCTTACATTGTTTTCCACAAGGATAGAGTCTCACTTAGGACTAACCCTTACTTTCTTCCCAAGGTATGCATAGAACATAATCTTAACCCTACTATTGAGCTGCCAGCATTTTTTCCAAATCATTCTAATAAATCTGAATACAGGCCACACCAATTAGACGTCCACAGAATTCTCAGGTTTTACCTACTCAGGACTAAAGAATTTAGAAAATCAGATCAATTATTTGTTTCCTTTTCAGACAAAAATAAAGGCTTGCCTGTTTCTAAGGTTACCCTTTCAAAATGGCTTTCAGATTGCATTTCCTTTGCATATCAGAAAGCTGGCAAACAGTTACCTAACAAAGTAAAAGGCCACTCTACAAGAGCAGTATCAACGTCATGTGCCTTTACATCTAGGCTCCCAATTGATACTATTTGTGCAGCAGCTACTTGGGCAAGACCACATACCTTTGTCACTCATTACAAATTGGATATGGCCTCCCAGGACAGGTCATCCTTTGGGTCCACTGTGCTGAAGAGTCTCTTTGCTTGAGCCACTCAGGATAAGGGTGCTAGGGACGCTGTCCCATCCAGCAAGAATTACGGCGAGATAGGACTACATAACATAAAGAAGTTATGTACTTACTATAACGTTCCATGTTTGTAGTCCATCTCACCTACATTCTTGTGTCCCTCCCTCCGGCCCCCTTCCGGATCCTAGAAGATCTAGTGGACTATACTTATGCTGTCTGACCTGGTTGTAGTTGTTGTCCACCTGACATAGATAATGTTACACAATGTTTTTTGTCTGTATGTACACAGTTATTGATAGTTTCATAAATATTAGGTACTTATTGCTTTCTTGCAAACAAGATCTGGGGAATTGCCATGAGGCACCATGGGAGAGAGGCTAGCCTCAAGCCAGTAAAGCACTTGAGATTTAGTGTCGGCCGAGTCAGAGACAAATATCGGCTCCGAACCCATCCAGCAAGAATGTAGGTGAGATGGACTACAAACATGGAACGTTATGGTACGTACATAACTTCTTTTTATGACTGGATCATATAAACATGAGAGGATTTTATAAAGACTGGACAAACTGGTGGATCGGTTTAAATGAAAAATTATAAAAAAGAGATAGAATGGCAAACGAGAAAAAAAAAAGATAGTGACAAATATAAATAAATCAATAATCAAATCTTTAAATGTATAATAGACAATAAAGAAGAGTTTCTAGAAAAAGAAAGACAGTTAAATGAAATGAACCAAGAAAAAATGTTATTCAAATAAAGATATTTTTACAAGGAAGAAAGGAAGAAGTAGCACCATATCTAAGAGAACTAGTTAAAGAAAAAAATAAGAACAATAACAGGGTTAAGGACTGAGGAAGTATGTATAGTGAAATTATATATATATAAATTATGCAGACTGTTAAAAGCCATATTCTTAAAACCTTTGTAATAGGCGACACTATAAGTAAAGAAGAATAGATTAAAAAACTAACTAATGAGGATAATAAGAGAATGGAAATGCTGATTACAATGACAGAATTTAAAGATGTACTGAAAACAGTGAATATGGAAGCAGCCATAAGTGTAGATAGACTTGAATATTTCATGTATAAGGATATTAAAGAGTGACAAAAGGAGTGATTTTAAAGGGATTGAATGAATGGTTTGAAAAGATGTAAATGATGAAATAATATGTATAGGAGTAATGAAATTTATATGGAAAAAGGAAGGAAAGACAGACCCTTAGTGTTAAATAATGTGGATTATAACATTTTTATGAAAATAATAGCTAAAAGAATAATAAATAAGGTAAATAAATTACTGACTGAAACAATATTTGGAATAAAAGAAAAAGGAAGTCGAGAACTATTAATATTAATAAGAGACTCGGTTGTTGATGTGATAAATAGGAAAACTGAATTGAAAATAGTAGTAGGTGACAAATTAAAGCTTGGTGGTGCTGTGGTAGCGTTGTCGCCTCACAGCAAGACATTGTCCTGTTTGATTCTCAGCTAAAGCGTCTTCTGAGTGGAGACATGCGTGAATGGGTGTACCTTCGTTGAAGGTTGTACGTCAGGGCTGGCAACTCTGTACGTAAAAATCTGCTGCCAATCATTAGCGGACTGGAGTTTCGCTGTGGCGACCCCTAACCAGGAAAAGCCGAAAGATACAACAACAACAATATCTAACATGAAGCACTATGGGACAACTTGACAACACATAACATAACTGATAAAATAATCAATGTGTTGAAATCTGTTTATAGCAAGAATAAAGTGAGATTGGTGATAAATGGTTGGTTAAGTGAGACAATAGAACTGAAGTGTGGTATTAAGGAAGGGTGTCCAGCAAGCAGTATAATATCCATTAATTATAAATTTGATAGTTTCTAATATAAAAAGGACATTAGAGGAAGCTAAATATTGTTCATCAAAGGGAATTCAGATTCCAGTGATGTTCACTTATGTGGATGATTTAGCACTAGTTGTGAAAAATAAGAAATGGATGTGTATAGCTATTCAGACACTTAATAAAGAACTTAAGGTGTTAGGGCTAAGTAGTAATGAAGAAAAAAGTAAAGCACTGGGGTTTTCCTGGAAAAATTAAAGGTATTCAATTAAATAAAGAACAAATAGAAATTTGACGAATAAAGTTTGGTAGTGAACAACAGAAAGTCACACAATGGAAAGATATGATACTTAAAATAAGAAGTACATGTATATTCTGGAGAACTTTTAAACTTTCAGACAAGAAAGATACCACCAGAATATGAAAATGAATTATTAAATGTGTTATTCGCATTCATATAGGGATCTGGGTTTAATCCTATTAAAAGAGGAATTTTGTATGTTAATAAAATAGAAGGGTTTAGTAAACCCAATTTTATATATATATATATATATATATATATGTATATATATATATATATATATATATATATATATATATATATATATATGGATCTACTTCATATGATCGAAAATTCAAATGTTCGAATTCCATATGGCCGAGACCATATGATCGAACATTTGAATGTTTGAAAATGTGCAGTAGACCTGCAAAACACAAACAACAAAAAATAAACTGTGTATAGCAGGGGGGCAGGCCCCCTGCACTCCCCATGTGGAGGGCTGCACTCCCCACACCCCCTGCAACTTAAATATACCAACTCCAAGATCACACTACAGCGAGGACAAGGGAAATCTCCTGGTCCGTACTGTATGCCGATCCCCGTTCAGAATTTCGAAGTTTTAAAACTTCGAACATATGGTCCTCGATCATATGGGTTTCGAAGTTTTAAGATTCGAAATTCTGAAGGGGACCCATAGATATATATATATATATATATATATATATATATATATATATATCTTTATTAAACTTGTATAAATTATTAATAGGAATACAAGAGAGAGGAACTTTGTTAATAAAGATTATAGAGGAAAATATAAACCAATATGGGGAAAACATAAAGTTTTAAAAATAAGTAAAGGGATCACGTATATGGAAAATGAAATTATATCCAGAAAGATACTACTATGGAAGACTTATTTAGGAAACATATATAAGAATAGGAAAATACAGTATGAAAATATAATGGGAAAATCATACTATGTGTATCCTTGAAATAAGTTACCTGTAAAAACAAATATGCCATATAAATCAATAAAATAATTTGTATACCTTGTTGGGAACTAGACACTACTTAACATGTTTTTTGAAATGTGATATCAATTATGGAAAGAAATATGTGACAATAACTATTTAAAAGGACTGAAAATGTTAATTGTATAAATATGGATATAATAGAATATGGATATTATGAAAAGGCAAAATGCCAGGGCACTGCTATGGGCTAGGCTTGTAAAGGCCCCACGGCCATTAGCCTAGTACACACCTATGAAAAGGATAAAGATAAATTAAATGATAAATTGTTTTGCATAATATAGATTATATGGTATGAAAGAATGAATAAGAGAAAATATAATGGAAAATTGGTATTGTCAGAAATTTTGAAAAAAAATAGAATTTTGGTTAGGGAAGAAAGAGTGGAGGGAGTTGAAGCACTTGTGAATATTTGTAAATACATATAAATAATTTGTGAATTTTGTATATAGAATGTATATATTGTAGTTTTGGATTTTTAATAAAGGACCCCTACTCTTTTCAGTAGGTACCATGGGATATTTACATCTACCCGAACTACCACCAATTCAAGCAGATGGGACCTCAGTTTAACTTCTCTGTCTGAAGAGCTCAACACATTAACTCTCTATCTGTCAGATTGCATGGAATGCTGGCTGTTGATTCAGGTCAAACATGTAGTTGTAGATACTAAAGGATTTGGTAAATGCTTGACTACTTTTTGGGCCAACAACTATATTATGTGTAGCTATAGTAGTATCAACATAGCAATGAGTTCAGTTTTTCATTATGTTTGCATTTCTATTCCTCCTTTCCATTTCCATTTCTCTAGAATATCCTCTCTGTTACATATATTTATTTTGCGAATGGTGGAAATTGAAAAAGGGTAATTGTGAGGTGATGTTCAGGGAAGAGTTAAGACAGGCACTGGGTGGCAGTGAAGAGCTACCGAATAGCTAGGTAACTACAGCAGAGCTAGTAAGAGAGATGGCTAGAAAGGTGCTTGGTGTGACATCTGGAAAGAGGAAGGAGGACAAGGAGACCTGGTGGTGGAATGAAGAAGTACAGGAGAGTATACAGAGAAAGAGGCTGGCGAAGAAGAAGTGGGATTGTCAAAGAGATGAAGAAAGTAGACAAGAGTATAAGGAGATGAGGTGCATGGCAAAGAGAGAGGTGGTGAAGGCTAAGTATAAGGCATATGAAGAGTTGCATAAAAGGTTGGACACTAAGGAGGGAGAAAAGGACCTGTACCGATTGGCTAGACAGAGGGACTGAGTTAGTAAAGATGTGCAGCAGATAAGGGTGATAAAGAATAATGAGGGAAATGTACTCACAAGCGAGGAGAGTGTGTTGAGCAGATGGAAAGAGTACTGTGAGGGGTTGATGAATGAAGAGAAAGAGAGGGAGAGAAGGTTGGATGATGTGCGGATAGTGAATTATGAAGTGCAGTGAATTAGCAAGGAGGAAGTAAGGATAGCTATGAAGATGATGAAGAATGGAAAGGCTGTTGGTCCAGATGACATACCTGTGGAAGCATGAAGGTGTTTAGGTGAAATGGCAGTGGAGTTTTTAACTAGATTGTTTAATGAAATCTTGGAAAGTGAGAAGATGCCTGGGGAATGGAGAAAAAGTGTTTTGGTACCAATTTTTAAGACTAAGGGTAATGTGCAGAGCTGTAGTAACTACAGTGGGATTAAACTGATCAGTCACAGCATGATGTTATGGGAAAGAGTAGTGGAAGCTAGGTAAAGAAGGGAGGTGATGATTAGTGAACAGCAGTATGGTTTCATGCCAGGAAAGAGCAGTACAGATGTGATGTTTGCTCTGAGAGTGTTGATGGAGAAGTACAGAGAAGGTCAGAAGGAGTTGCATTGTGTCTTTGTGGATTTAGAGAAAGCATATGACAGGGTGCCTAGAAAGGAGTTGTGGTATTGTATGAGGAAGTCGGGAGTGTCAGAGAAGTATGTAAGAGTGGTACAGGATATGTACGAGGGTAGTGTGACAGTGGTGAGGTCTGCGGTGGGAGTGGCTTACCCTTCTCTACCATAAAATGGGCACCTGTCCCACAACAAAAAGTATTTCCCTCTTTCCCCACCTCTGTCCTACTCATTCCTTATTTGCTCATCTTCTATACACATGCTACTTGCTTCTTCTCTTCATCTCTTTCCTATACTCCCATTTCCAACCTTTAATCTTGTAAAATAAAAATCACCACACGCAAGACTTGTGTGTTATTATGCTTGATGGTTTTGGAGGAGGACCATCGATGATCATATGCATCCAATGAAAAATAGCACTGCTCATTGTATAACAACAATGACATCCGGTCACTGTCATCTGCTAAGAATATTGGTCTAGCCTGCTACTGGTCATACAAATGAACTGTGACAAATTGTGTAGCACTGTACAAATACAAAAGAGAGTAAAGCTTATGTGTTTTGTCTGCTTGCTTCCATGGCTCTGCTTGTCAATTAAATGATTTGCAGAGTGGCATAGCATTAACAGAGTCGGTGGGTTAAAATCCCCTTAGTTTTTTTTTTTTTTACTTCGCTGCTTCTACTCTGTAAATGTGTAGCAATCTTCTGCTATGTGCTTCAATATCAACTTCATTGTATCTGTGTATGTGTCTCAGCTTTTAAATGAAGTGATTGACAGAATGCTAGTAGAAAATCTACAGGGTTCAAGTCCCTTCAGGGTTATGTTTGTTTTCATCTTCTACTCAATAAATTTGTAGGAATCACCTGCTAAGTGCTACACTGATGCTTTCAGTGCACCTGATTCTATGAGTTAACTTGTAAACGATGTGCTTGTTAAAATACCATTGAAAAGGCTGCTGCATTGAAATTCTCTCCGGGTTGTGATTATTATTATTATTATTATTATTATTATTATTATTATTATTATTATTATTATTATTATTCCACTCTGTAAATGTGTAACAATCTTCTATGTGCTTCACCAATGACTTCTCTGTAACTAAGTATGTAACTCAACTTTTAAATTAAGTTCTTGATAAAATGTTAGTAAAAAAGGGTACCAGGTTTAATTCCCTTCAAGGTTGTATTGGTTTTCTGCTTCCACTTTGTAAATGTGTAGCAGTCACCTGCTCTGCACTTCACTAACACCTTCAGAAAGATTGCTTTTGTAGCCTAGCTTATAAATTAAGTTCTTGGCAGAATGTTAGTGAAAAGGATACTAGGTTCAAATCCCCTCAGGGTTGTATGTATGCCTTTTTTCATGAAATCTGCATCATAGTGTAGTCATCACACACTGCTAATGTCCAAGGCTCATAGGTAACTACTAGGCTCACTGCCCTTGCAGGCCATTTTAAGCCTAGCCAGTTTCCCTTTTTGTGCTCAAAATGACCTATCCCATCTGGTTATAGATTGGCCTTAGCCTTTCCATGGTTAATAATTATATATTATCCCTAATGAGATACATTGGGATCATACCATAAATAGTTTTAGGGGACCCGTGTATAGGTAAAGCATTCAGGAGCATTTAGGAGTCATAAATACTTTCTGTCAATACATCTCATTACTTTTCTGTTCCGAACGATACTGCATTTTTCACATTTTTTAAGTAGAAGTACTTCAGTTTGCTGCCTATGTGTATGCCTCATGCCTCCTTCTTCAATGTCTACTGCATCTGTGGATTTGAAACCACATCCCTTTGCAGTGTTTAGTCCATTACATGTGCATTCCTGAGGCCCTGCTGCTGCCTCTGCCCAACTTCCTTAGGCACACATCTCCTAATTCCACAACAATTTTTTTCTGCAATTCTCTCAGGGTTCTTTGCTTGAGTCACAAAAATAAATCTATAACCAAGCACTATGAATAGCACATTCTTTTTTGCAACAACTATCCTGTACTCACTCAGTGTTTACTACAGCTGCTTATATATTATTTCAGCCATGAAATACAACATGATCTCTGATGGGCCCCATTATGGCTAAAATGAGAAGCAGTTTTTTACAGATGCACTGCAACACATATTATTAATGAACCTCAGGGGTCATTGCACATGCATAGAAAACAGAGTTGATTTAGCCTCTATGACAGAAGTCACATTTCTGAATCCTCAGGTATATATCTTGCGTATATGAGTGAGATACACGACTAACTACTTGTTCAAAGTATTGGGTTAGGTATACCCACTAAGATGCAAGCTGTGATGGAAACAGTACCAATAGCATATCCAGCTGTAAAAAAAAAACCTGCCAAATCAATAATGACAAAATTATATAAATCCCATTATCCTATAAGTCAGTTATTCCAAACTGTTATTGAAATTATTTATAATGAAGCAAATATTCAAATCATGTCAAGGTAGTTGGCACCATATTAGCTTTCACCAAAATGACTACTTTATCTTTAGTTGAGAAAGTTACTTTCCTCCTCCCAGAACTACGAAAATAAATAATAAGAGTAATATTTAACACAGAATTGTAGGTAGGTCATCTGGCACCCTAAACAGCTGCCTAAACTCATGCCCTTAATCTCAAAGTTGAGGAGCAAAAAAAAAGAAGTCTTCCCAGACATGAAGACTAAAAGGAAGATAATGTAACTATAACAAGCTGCTTGCTGCAACTTTAACTAGCAGCTTACTACACTCACTACCACACACTGAGCTTCTGTAGTAGATGCAAGTGTAATATTGTCATCCATTTATGAAGCTGCAATACCCTCAGGGCTTCATTAATCAATGTTAGTACTATACTCACACCCTATTGGAACATTTGAATCACTCAACCTAACAGTTTGCTCCCAGGGCAGCTGACCCATTTGCCCCACTTTTGCTACAGTTCAGACTAGATATTTGAGCTGCAGTTTAATGTGAGATATTTAAGATGGGAACTCATCTTATTTGGGCCATGCTGGCAGTGGGGAGACAAAAGTACATTTTACACAGCACTAACAGCTGAGATGGCAGTAGCCGTTGACCTTAACCCTTTAGGCAAACATGACAAAGTTAAATCCCAATCTAAAATATTTAGTCTATATCTATATAGTTTATCTATCCCTTTTGAATTTGTAATTTCTAGCATACCATTGAGGATTACTCACAGGATAATGTCAGACAGTTAAGGTTCCAGCTTCTTACTCTTCAGAAAGTGCAGTATAATGCAGCTATTGAACTTGTGAAAGTGCCCCTTTGGCATACCCAAAACTGTCCAGAAGTTATTGCACATGCTTTGAATGATTTGATTAATAGCAACACATATTTGTCATTGACTGACATGCCATTGCAGAAGTATGAGGGGCAGTATGCTGCACTAACATTGCTTTAATAAGGTGGCAGTGTGCTACACTAATATTACTTTAGTAAGGTAAGTAGATCACAAAATGTAATAGAGTTATTTGTATCCCTGCATGCAAAAATAGGGAGTGTTGCAGGTACTTTTTTGTTTGCATTAACAGGATATGAATCTTATAAATGTAAAAGTACCTTTTTGCATATTTTTACAATTACAAGTACAACAGCAGCATTTTAAATACACATTAGCAACAGTTACCAGCCCTTTAGGTGGATGGAAAAATCGCCGAAGAGTATCTGACAGCAGGAGTGGTACAATGTAGCACAGTCCACCAACACAGAAGACAAATCCCAATTTTAAAGAAATCTAATAAGTTACGTACTGTTTATGTCTCTGAAGTACTATAAGATGTTTGGAGTAACCTCCAATTATTCTTTTTTCAACAGTTACCTGACTTAAATTTTAGTTAACAAAAAATCTAACAGTATTCAATGTTCCAACTCCCTCATGTAATTAGGCTAACTATATCTCTTTTGTTATGTTTTAGTATAGCATGCAAAGCATTAAGAAACACCTGAAAAAAGCCAATACCTACTTTTTACGACTATAACATCTATGAGCCATGATAGTTAAATTAATACTATTAGAATGAGAATAAAACAAAAATATAAATTCCAGATTTGGTTTAAACTATCTTTATTATGAGAAAAATATAATGCTATTGCTTTATCATTGTATGCAATAATTCAGGATTTCTCAGGTCAGCATGCTTTCCTTAATCAAATAGTTCAAACTTTATCAGCTAATGACACATCTTGTGTATAATGTAAACAGTCCTCTTAGTTTAGTTTTTTGTTTTCTTCCATATTAAATATTCTTGAAAATAGCGATTTAGCTGTTACTAACAAAGTTTGTGTTAAATTGTAATAAGCATCAGTTAGCAGTGCCATCTATAGACGTAAAAGCCTACAGAAGCTCATTTTTTCCCTAAATAGCTGACAGTGAAACTGGCCAAGCTTTTCTGCTCAGATGCACACTGAGCAGTCTTGCCTTATTGATCGACCTTAAGCTAAAAAAAGTATAGGTCCCTCTTCTAGTCTCAGCGTTACCAGCACAGTCCTGTCAAATTAATCCATTCCCTTCTCTAATAAAACATACAGTAGGAGCCTGCTATCGTGAATGGGCAGTTGCCCATCATCTCTCTGGCCAGCCTGATAGAGATGGGCATCCTGAGGCAATGCAGCAACTGTCTCATGTATACTGGCAACCACTTACATCTGAAACAAATACTTTATGTGAGAGATGTAGTTACACTATGAAACCGGAGGCAAGTCTCTCACATAAGGATAAATCAAATTCCAAACAGGCTATCAGAACACACATGCTTCCCATACTAAATAAAGACATGACACATAAACCCACATATGAGGAGGTACTCACTAGTAACTTAACAAAAGATCAGAGGTCTTCCAAAAGGAAACCATTTACACATATAACAGTTCAAAAACAACCACAACACATAACAACTCACACGCCAGTGTTTCAACAAATAAGTCCATAAGGCATAACACCACAAAGCCTAATGTACTGGTCATAGATGACTCCATTGTGAGACACATGGATGTTCCCCTCACCAGGCTAGATAAAGAGCAGATTACGTCTGGCTGCCTATCAAGTCAGGATCCGTCAAGTCACTCGAGCAGTCATGTCGTTCAACCACAAGTACAACTATAACTGCCTCATAGTCCTTGTGGGGGTGAATGAACTGAAAAGTACCTCACCAAACTATATAAAGATAGACATGACTGAGCTTTCAGATTATGTGTCACAAGCAGGTATAAGCCTAGCCTTAAGCAGCATTCTACCTTCTCCAAGTTTGATGCCAAAATACAAACAAAACAATGATGACTTTAACAATTGAATTAGCTTCTGGTGTCAGTCCAAGGGGATCCAATATCTGTCAGTCTGCAAAGACATGGTCAACAGGCCATGCTGCTTTGCCAGGGATGGTCTATACCTACCTCCTCTAGGCTTTCAGATACTGGAAAAGGCATTAGCCACCTCCCAACATAACTAAATCCTTTCTAGATAAATTCAAGGTACTGCTGCCTAATGCAAGAAATCCAAACAAGAAGCTGTACTCCATGGAAGCAGTCTTCACTTTGGAAGATGCTGACATCTGTGCAGTCACTGAGACATGGTTCAAAGTTGTGGAAAGCAGCTCAGCCATACAGGGCTGCAATGCCCTTCATGCATTCAAACCACAAACTGAGCATGACAATACCAGAGAAGGAGGTGTAACCATCTTCATTAAGGATAAGTACCTCTCAAGACTGGTCAAAGAGTAGGACTTGCTTGAGTACTCCATGTTCAATTAACTATAGGCAACCCCCCCCCCCCTACTAAAATGGAAAAAGCATACTGCATACCTGGGATTACTTATTGACAAGGATTTAGGTAATCTTCAAGCTCTGGACCCTACCCAACTCAGATTCGTTAAAGGTAGATCATGCCTGTTAAACATGGTTGACTTTTTCAAGAAAGTCATCAAGGCCCTGGATGAGGGAAAGACAGTGCATACCAAGGTATTTGTCACAATTCCCCACTCAGGTATTATAGACAAACTTTCCCAATCATGAATTTACCCCTACATTACCAAATAGGAAGTCAACTTGCTGATTGACAGGATAAATACTTTCAAAGTGGGTGACTTCACCTTTAGCAAAAGACCATTCACCAGGACATACCACAAGGGCTCTGTGCTGGGCCCCTTACTGTCTGGAATTTATTTCACATAAGTCCAGGCAAACTTAAACAGCCTGTGGCTGACTAAGTTCACTGACAATTGCAAACTGGGAGCAGTCACAGAGCCCCCAATGATGTTCATATACTGCAGACAGGGTTAAGGCAGAGAAATGATTGGTGCCAAAGCCATAGATTAAAGCTAAATGCAAAAAAAAGGCATTATTATTCCCTTTGGGAAAGATGACATCTCTACTAATTACATTATAGACAGCATCTCCCTAAGTGTAATGTAGACCCAGTGGTATGTGATCTGGATACTCAGGCTGAGAGCAATCTGAGCTTAGTAAGGAATCCTTCTATGTGGCGCATTTTATAAATAAAGGCATCCACATCTTTACTTATTTATATATATTTATTTATTCATTTATTGACATCTGTTAACCAGGTTGGTCCAACTGGGCCAGAAGCCCATTTTCAGTGGAGACCCGAGGAGAAAAACTTCAGATTACCAACGCATTTTATATTGCAAAGACATTACAGATTAAAATTCACACTCAATAATTTACAGTATACATAACAAATTCACACTTCAAGATAGTACAAAAATTAAATGTACAATAGTGATAGAGTAGACAGTTTGAAAAAACACATAGTGCATCACCAAGTAGCATTTATACAAAGAGATATAAAAAAGAATATACATTGCAATATTCTAATGTTCACTTTTAAGAGGATGAGCTGACTAGGTAACACCTTGTAGATTACTAGTTAAGAGATAGGGAGAGAATATTATATATTTGCAAATGGTGGGAATATGAAGCAAGGGAAAGAAGAGGTCAGATGAGGTTATGGCAGGGGCAGGTCTTGGAGCTGAGAAGGTGAAGTTTAAGTTATTTTTTGAACTGTAGAGGGTGGGTAATGGAGGGAATGTGTACAGGAAGTCTGTTCCTAGCATGGGCTAGCGAGCATTTATACAGAAGTTTTCCCACATTTTTTTGGATGGTATATTTCCAGAAGTTGCTGGGAAGAGGTGCTTAGGGTCTGTGATGGGGAGTAGGTAGATATAAGAGAGGAAAGAGCAGGTCAGCAAGATGGTTTATATAGAATATTGTGTAGTATTTTAAATTGTGATAAAAGGAGTTGTATGGGAAGTTTAAGCCATTGGAGAGTGTTTAGTGCTAGGCAGTGGTGTGAGTTGTAGGGAGAGTTTGTGATGAATCTGGCTATTTTGTGGTATGTTTGTTGAAGTTTGAGCAAGGTTGTGGACTGAATATTAGTTACAACTGGGGTAGTGTACAGAAGGAAGGGGAGGAGGAGAAGGGCTTGTGATAGGGAGAGTCTGGCATTGGGGTTTAGGAATTTTTTGTTTCAATATAGTAATCCTAGTTTCTGGTGATTTTTTTTTTTATACATTGAAATATGTGATGATTAAACTTAAGTTCGTCATCTATGATAACACCTAGGAGCTTTGTATGGGGTTCACGTTTTATGATAGTGTTATTAGAGGATGTAATAGTGAAGGTGGATTTATGATGAGAGAGGGAACGGGGAAGAAACAGCAAGAGTTTAGTCTATTTTAAGTTAAGGATGAGTAGATTATTGCACAGCCACTTTTCCACTTTAGATCTAAGGATGTTATGATTCCATTATACTCAACCCTTAACAGACCAATAATTGTGTACAATGCTCCCATTTGCATATACCTCGCCAGACACCTGCAACATCTGGAGAGATGAGAGAGGTTTCTCACCAAGGAATTACAGAGTACACAAAACAAGTCTTACGTGGAAAGATTGAAATCCCAGTCACTTTATTCTGTCTTCTACAGGTTGCTAAGGGGTGGCCTGTGCTTGGTTTATAGGGCAGTCTCTGACCCAGCCCTGATGGAAATGTTAAACATTTGTATATCAAACTACACAATAGTAACTCACTCCAATGATCTTAACCTAGCTTCTGCCAAGAACAGGTTATGCCTGAGAGATAGATCCTTCTTCCAGAGACTGCCACTTCTCTGGAACAAGCTTCCAGTTCACATAAAACGACTCCTTCTCTGACCCTCTTCAAACACAGCCTAGAACAATGGATTATTGACTGCAAATTCACTACTGGGGTGGCACCCATGTCCCTGTTGGACAGAGGAAATTGATGTTAACTACTATAGACCCCTACCTCTGTGATTTTCACTCACCTAACCACCGACAATTGGGGCCACTTGCGATTAATATGGGTAGGCTTGTAAGGGCTCTAGGGCTGTTAGCCTAGTAAACTTCTGTGAACCTAGTATTTTTATTGTGATCATAATGATATAATCTTAAGGAGAATTCCTTATGTACACCTCATGATATTTCTTTAAATTCACAAACAGCCCTAACACAGTGCTCTAAAATGAATACATGCAGCGTTGCATCAGATTGTCTCTGCAGCCCTGCTGTATGTTAATGATGCAGTCCAGAGGAGAATCATATGCTAATTAGAAATGTGCTGTCTCTCCCCCTTAACTGCCTCCAGACAGGTATCTATGCACAGAGTGACTCATGCAATTGTTTAAACATATAGCTCAGCACAGCCACTCCTAATGTCTTGCGGTAGTCATGTTCATTCATTGTGGTATAGGTAAGTGCCAAGGAGTTTAGTGGTAAGGTAGGGTTATGAGGTGTGTGTGTGAGTGTATGCAAGGGACATGTGAGTGTATGCCTACCTGGGAGGTAACAGCAGGGGAGTTATGGAAGGGGTCAGTAAATCTGTGCATGTGTGCGTGTGAGTGAATGGGTGATTGGATCGGAGTGTCAGGAGCCTATGTGAGTGTGTGTGTGTATGCGTGTGTGTGTGTGTGTGTGTGTGTGTGTGTGTGTGTGTGTGTGTGTGTGTGTGTGTGTGTGTGTGTGTGTGTGTGTGTGTGCATGCGTGTGCACACACATGCATGGATGCATGTGGAGGGGTTGGTGTGGCTGTCTTATATCAACACCACTAGGGTAATGATCAGATTCAAGAACATAGGTTGGGGGAGACCACTAGCCACCAGGGATTATTCAGCAATAAAGATGAATGAGAACATTAACCACCGGTGATACTACTGCTGTGCCTTATGACCATTTAAACTACTATGGGGATTAGGGGCGAGGGTAATACTAGATATCATGGATATTAATCCTGTGCCTTAATGGCACATAAACTAGTACTGGGATTGGGGATGGATGAAGACTAGACACAAGGGATATGATATGCAGTGTCAGGCTGCAACCTTTCATGGTGACCTTGAGCTGAGAAAGGAGGTGTTGGGGATGTGGAGACAACTCAGGGACAGGGGTCCGCATGCATACGCATCTGTGCGTGTGCGTGTGTGTGTGTGTGTGTGTGTGTGTGTGTGTGTGTGTGTGTGTGTGTGTGTGTGTCTGTGTGTGTGTGTGTGTGTGTGTGTGTGTGTGTGTGTGTGTGTGTGTGTGTGTGTGTGTGTGTGTGTGTGCATGCGTGTGTGTTTGAATGTCCATTTATGTGTAGGGAAGAGTGGCCAAAGGGGGAGGGATACCTGGCAGTTGCCACAGTTAACCACAGCAGGAACTGCTGATCTACACTTCACTATAGTTAACTGTGATTCAGAGACATACAAATTTGATATTAATAAAGTCTTTCCCTTTCCTCATTAAGGTCACCATGCCTCTGAATCAAAAAATACCACATAGCTGGATCAGGACCTTTTTAGTGTGAAATGTGTCTGTTAATGAATCCCTGTGGTATGTTTGTAATTCTTTTGGTTACTTTTTCAAAAGGATAATACCATTGTGGCATAGTGAGCATTTGTCAGAAATTCTATGTTGCTTTTCTTTATATTTTGGATATACTAAGGCAAAATCACACAGTACTGCATCTAGCTTACACATTACAGAAGTGAAATCCAGTAATAATATATTTTAATATGAATTTTCTGGTAAGACCATGTAAAAAGAAGGCTAGATGTCGATGATGCAAGAAATGTTTTCTTCTCACAGTGAGGGATTTCATGGCAAAGACTGAAAACTCCTGATGCACCCTGACCAAAAGAAGCTATGGAAATATCAGGAAGATCACTGATCAGCATGTGAATACACATAAGGAGTACCACAACACTAACTGTCGATTTACTCAAAGAGTACTACAAGCTTTACTACAGATGTATATAGAATTGTTAGCCAGTTTAATAAGATAGGTAATATCAAGAGCTACTGTGCTTAAAGACTTTAATGGCAGAAGCATAAGTATTATGCTATTTTATTTCAAGTTAAAAAGTAATATTCAGTGCCACTTTTGATCTATAAATAAACTGCAGTAAAAGAAAGAAACTCTCCCTTATGTATTTCACTTGCTTCATTGGTGGTTACAAAAGACACAATTTGGTTGGCGTATACAATGCAGTGTTTTAGTTCTGACATTGCAGACTGCAAGTACAAAACCATTTGAAGTTAATTTCTCCAGGAAAAAGAAAGAAATTAGAATTTTGTTAATCAAACTGTTGTACATTGTCAAGCAAAATGTCGAGAATCATAAAAACTCTGGTGCAGAATAGCACAAATATGGTTCAGCATATAATACTCTCTTCTACAAATGAGTAGAGGTCTCCAGTCTCTCACACAAAACAACAAATATCCCCAAGTTTTGCAGGGGACACCCCCACACCCCCTGCAATTTATATATACCAACTCCGAGATCGCACTACAGTGAAAACAAGGGTAGATTTCTCTATCTACTCTGCAGTGCAACCTCTTTTTAAAAGTTATGAGTGCCTTTTAAATAACTGTGTACCTACCGACATATCCGCCATTAGACTCTAACAGTAAGGTGCACGTGAAGGTCCATAAACTCCATATCACATTGCCAGCATCATGGGAAGCAGTTGGTGTAAACGTAATTCAGCATTTTGACATTTCAGACAACTGCTTTTTTGTGTAAGTGGTCTGGGTAAATTAAGTTTTGGTTAACTGTACTTTTAGTTAAAGAAATGGGTCCCATATATATATATATATATATATATATATATATATATATATATATATATATATGGTTTCACTTCATAATCTCAAAATACTGAAATCTTGAATTTCAGTATTTGGAAACTATGAAGCCGAACCATTTACAATCCCGAAACCCACAATCACGACTCACACAATCATGAATATACATACACCGTACATCACACGACACACACACCATTCTACCCACACCACAGAAACCACACATATAAGCAGTGGGGCAAGCCCCCCTGCACCCCCTATGCATGTATATATATATATATATATATATATATATATATATATATATATATATATATATACTAGTAATAGGTGATTCAATAGTCAGGCACACTGACACCCCACTTACTAGGCTGGACAAGGAAAAGGTTACTGTTAGCTGCTTATCGGGAGCCAGAATCCACCACATAACACAAGCACTCAGGTCACTCTAGAACATGTACAAATATGACTCTGTTATTTTTCATGTTAGTGTGAATGACCTGAGACGTACCTCCCTGGACTACATGAAAAGAGCCATGAAAGAGCTCTCTGATCATGTAGCCCAGGTGGGTATGACCCTGACCCAGAGTAGCATCCTGCCCTCACCAAGAATGATACCTCAGTAGAAAGAAAAAAATATCAATTTCAACAACTGGCTAAGCTTCTGGTGTCATTCAAAGGGGATCCAGTGTCTGTCAGCCTGGGATGACATGCTCGACAAGCCGCGTTGCTTCACAAAAGACGGCTTGCACCTGTCACCACTTGGCTTTTGAAAACTGGCCAAGGCTCTTGCTTCCCCCATAGTGCCTTTTTTAGGCAAGGCTCAAAATTCAAACCCACCACCGTAAACAGCACAAGTAAAAAAATGAGGGTTATGCTACTCAATGCCAGGAGTTTAAATCTCAAAATGCATGCACTCAAAGCACTCCTAAGTATAGAGAAGGTCGACATCTGTGCAGTAACTGAAACCTGGTTCAAGGGTCCAGAGAGCACTCCAGCACTACTGGGCTACAACTCATATCACACATTTTAGCCAGGGAACACGGACCGAAACACAAAAGGAGGGGGTGTATCCATATTCATCAAGGATAACCACACCTCCAGGTTAGTGGTGCAGCATGATACCTCTGAGATCATCCATGTGCAACTAACATCAGGCAAATCTGCAATGCAGATTGTGGCCTGCTACAGATCACCCTCCATGAACCAGGACTACCACTCCGCCTTTCTGGAGACACGTGAAAACATGAAGGTCCTACCGAACACCCTGATATTGGGTGATTTCAATTAACCTAATTAACTGGGAAAACTACTTGAGTACAAATTCCCAGGCTCAGCACTTCCTGAAATGTATCAACTTAAATGCCCTGGATCAGCTGGTAAACTCCCCTACCAGAGGCCACAACATACTGGACCTAGTCATCACCAACATGGGCGACAGGTGTTCCATACTGGAGGTCAGCCTGTCACTGGTTAGATCAGACCATAAAGTAATCACCCTGGATGTCCACACCACACCACCACCCCCAACCAAGGAAAACACAGTGAAAAACTTTTCTAAAGCAAACTTCATCTTACTTAAGGCAGAGGTGGTAAGTTTCAGAGCCCCCACGCTAAAGCATAACACTGCCCAAGATGCAGAATCCTTTACAATTGCACTCTATGAGCACCTACAAGGATGCATGGATCATGCCATCCCTAGCAAAACCAAGACTCACTCCCCTAAGAGAAGGAAACCAGTCTGGTGAACCCCTGCCATAACAGGTTATACAACAGAAGGAGGAAACTAGTTCAGAAAAAAAGCAAATCCCAAGAAGGGAAGACATCCCTGATCAGTATTAGTAAGAAACTAAGGTCCCTCATAAAATCATCCAAGGCTAACTTCGAAAGAAAAATAGCCAAGGATTCAAAAGATAACTACAAAGCCTTCTTTAGCTATGTCAAGAATCTAAGTGGCAACTCGCAGATATGCTCTGAGCTAGTGCAAAATATACTGAACCTACTGATATTGCCAACATCCTGGCAGATATATTCAGTGCAAACTTCACCTCCCTCTCACCTTCAAAAGGGCCCACAACAATACCAGAAAAGTGTAGTGTCCCGGAAATCACAGAAGCACAGGTGAAAACAGCCCTTTCAAAAGCCAAAAACAGAGCATCAATGGGGCCGGATGGTGTCCCAGGCTGCATCTTGCATGAACTACAGAATGAATTAACCCCCCACCTAAACACACTGTTCAACCTCAGCCTCTCCACAGGCTACATGACCATAGAATGGTGCACAGCAACGGTTATTCTGCTCCACACAGGAGGGGCCACAACTGACCCTGGTAAATTCCACCCCATAAGCCTGACTAGCCTGGTCTGCAAGGCTATGGAGCGCATCATCATGGAACTCATTAACAAAGACATTGGGAACCTCCAAGCACTTGACCCAACCCCGTTCGGCTTTATTAAGGGTGGATCATGCCTACTAAACTTGGTTGACTTCTCCGAGACAGCCACCAAGGCCATAGATGAGGGAAAGGTGGTTCAAACAACCTGCCTTGATCTCGCCAAGGCATTCAACACCATTCCTCACTCGGGTATTATAGAAAAACTCACCAACCTGAACATAAACCCCTACGTCACAAGATGGGTTGCCAACTGGCTTACAGACAGAACTCACAAAGTAAGAATAGCAGGCTCCAGGTCTGACTCTAAACCAGTCACAAGTGGTGTCCCACAAGGCTCGGTTCTGGTACCCCTACTGTTCGGCATATATTTCTCAGAAGTACAGGCAAACACAGGAGGACTATGGCTAACCAAGTTCGCCGATGACTACAAACTGGGAGCCATAATCGACTCTCCAGCTGACATGGCCATCCTTCAAAAAGGCCTTACTGAGACAGACACCTGGTTTCAAAGTCATGGTCTCAAGCTAAATGCCAATAAATGCATGGTCATCCCAGTTGGGAAAAACAAAACACCCACAAATTACCACATAGGCGGCAGCCCCCTTAATACAGAAGAGGTAATAAGAGATCTGGTGACCCAGGTAGATAGTAATCTCTCCTTTGACAATCATATTACCAAAGTAGTTAGGAAATCCTTCTATGTGGCCCATCTAATTACTAAGGGGTTTGAATCTAGAAATAAAGAGGTTATAGTGCCCCTCTACTCATCACTCATCAGACCCATCATGGAGTACAATGCCCCATTTGGGATGTACCTCACAAGACACTTCCAACAGCTGGAAATACCACGAAAGCACCTCACCAAGAGGATTACTGGCCTCAAACATATATCCTATGCAGCCCAACTGAAAAAACTCCTGCTGTACTCAGTGGCATATTGCTTACTCAGAGGTGATCTCTGCCTAACTTACAAAGCCATGTCCAACTCAGAACTGATGGACATGCTCCAACTAAAGAAATCCAAGTCACAGCGAGCCACGCTAATGAGCTAAACCTCGCCACAACAATAAATAGAACAAGCTGGAGGGATAAATTCCTGTCACAGAGACTCCCCATGCTTTGGAACAAAATTCCTAACTACATTAGGTAGAGTCCCTCATTAACACTCTTCAAGAGAAGCCTTGACAAGTGGATGGGTAACAGAAAATACACCCCTGGGATCACTTCATTGGCTCTGCTTGACAGAGGCTCAGTTAATTAATCAATGGGGTGGCGAAAGCTGACACACTTTGGCTAGGCTTATAAATGCCCTCTGGCAGATAGCCTAGTACATATATATATATATATATATATATATATATATATATATATATATATATGGTTCCCCTTCATAATCTCTAAATACTGAAATCCCGAATTTCAGTATTCAAGAAGGAGAAAATTTAGAATACCGAAAGTGCATAAGTACGAATTTGAATATCTCAAATCCGTGCTTTTGCATTTCCAGTACGGTATGTGAAGCATAGGCTGGGATGGTCTCTGGAATTGAAGGTGAGTGAGTGTATTTGTGTGTTTTTGTACGTTGTATGTGTGGGTAAGGGTAGGGAGGTGTAAGTATGAGTGTGAGTGCTGGATGTGTTGGTGTTTGTGTATGTGATGTGTATGTGTGTGTGTGTGTGTGTGTGTGTGTGTGTGTGTGTGTGTGTGTGTGTGTGTGTGTGTGCGCTTGAGTTTAGAATGCCGTAGTGTGAATTTTTTTTTTTGTTATGTTCAGTCTCGGAGTTGGTATATATAAGTCGGGGGTTGTAGGGCTGTGTGGTCTGTGTGGTGTGGGTAGAATAGTGTGTGTGTTGTGTGGTGTATGGTGTATGTATGTTCGTGATTGTGGGTTTTGGGATTATGAATTGTTCGGCTTTATAGTTTCGAAATACTGAAATTTGAGATTTCAGTATTTCAAGATTATGAAGTGAAATAATAGATATATATATATATATATATATATATATATATATATATATATATATATATATGTATATATATATATATATATATATATATATATAGTAATATATGGATCCCATTTCTTTGACCGAAAGTACAGTTAACCAAAACTCAATTTGCCGAGACCACTTACACGAAAACGCAGTTCTCCGAAATGTCAAAATGCCGAGCCACAAAACGCTGACATGACACCTAGGTCAAACTCTCACACAAAACAACAAATATCCCTACATTTTGCAGGGGTTATTCCCACAACCCCTGCAAATTATATATACCAACTCCAAGATCGCAGTACAGTGAAAACAAGGGTAGATTTCTCGATTTACTCTGCAGTGCGATCTCTTTTTAAAAGTTATGAGTGCCTCTTAAATAACTGTACACCTACCGACATATCCACCATTAAACTCCAATAGTACGGTGCACTTGAAGGTCCATAAACACCATATCGCACGGCCAGCATGATGGTAAGCAGTTTGTGTAAACGTAATTCGGCATTCTGACGTTTCAGAGAACTGCTTTTTTGTGTAAGTGGTCTTGGTAAATTAAGTTTTGGTTAACTGCACTTTCAGTTAAAGAAATGGATCCCACATATATATATATATATATATATATATATATATATATATATATATATATATATATATATATGGATTCACTTTATATCCTCAAAATACTGAAATGTTGAAATTCAGTATTTTGAAGCTATAAAGCCAAATTTTTAAAACATAGAAAACTCAGAAGCGCAAAATAAAAAATCTTGCACACCGGAATATATTTAACATTAATAATAATAATAATAATAATAATAAATAATTATTAATAATAATAATAGTAACGTGTGGTTGGAAACAGCAGCCAAACACATATTAAAAATATACACTCCTAATGAAGTGAAGAAGATAGCTGGAGAAACTTGAGTAACTTAAATCTGGCTTTGGACGGTTGGGACAAAAGAATGTGTGTTTTCAAAAAACTGGTACTCAGGTTTACCAGAAAACTTCAAATGATAAATTAGTGGAAGAAATCAGTGTAGGCACCAAAAAACAAGAACTTCTAGTGCATGAAATAGAACCATGTCATAAGATAACATTAAAGTTATGAAAGATGAATGTATGGAGAAAGAAAGTGAGAGCCCTATGGCAATAATCCATGTAAGAGGAGTAAGGGACCTGAACAGAGCTTTGGGATTCTTCATGCAATGTAACAAATGAGGGTTAGTCAGAAACAATCAGAAACAAGGCTCTCATCAGTAGGCACTTAAAGTGTCAGACGTTACTGAGATAAAATGAAATGAGTTGCAACAATCCAAATGAGAAGAGCGTCACTGGCTTGAGCTACCTTTTGTGTAAGAAGGAATAGTCAAATAAATTGTTTCATCTCTATTTGCTCATGAAAGGGCTATTCCCTCTACATCACATTAATCTACTGACAAATGAGCTTCTGACTTGGTAATCTGCATATCAGCAATGAAAATGTTAAAGAGTGCAGGAGAAAAAGAAGGGTGGTATATTAAGCTGGGATAGGGAAAATATGCCCAAAACAGAAGAAGAATGATGCCTCAATAGAAACAGAAAATTATTGATTTTAACAATTGGCTTAGTTTCCGGTGTCATTCCAGGGGGATCCAGTACCTGCCAGCCGGGGAAGATATGATCAATAGACCATGATGATTTGCCATAGATGGCCTGCATCTGTCTCAGTTGGGCTTCAGGCTTCTGGCAAAGGCTCTTGCCACTCCCATAGTGCCTTTTTTAGGAAAAGTGATAATGTTAAAACTACCAACCTAAAAATTTCAATAAAACGCAAATTAAAGGTCATGCTGCTAAATGCTAGGAGTCTAAACATGAAACTGCACTCATTGCAAGCATTATTAACCCTGGAAAATGCTGACATCTACTCAGTCACAGAAATCTGCTTCAAAGCTGCAGAGAGCACCCTAGCTTTACATGGCTACTCATCCTATCATACATTCAGACCCCAAATTGTGGGCAGTAAAGCCAAAGGAGGTGGAGTTTCAATATATATATATTAAAGACATACACACATCCAAGCTGGTCAAACAGTATGATGCACAGCAGACTCTCCAGATACAGTTAACCATTGACAAGACCCCTATACTAATCATAGCTCACTACTGGCCCCCAAATCTGACTCAAGATGCCCAAAATGTCTATCTAGACCTTTTCGAAACTATCAAGATTCAACCCTTTACCTTGATCCTGGGTGACTTTAAATACCCAAACATAGACTGGAAGAACCACTCATGCCAGAACACACATTTCCAGAGATTCCTTTATTTTGTCAATGTAAATGCTTTGGGACAGCTAGTCGATACCCACACAAGAGGTGATAATATCTTGGACTTGGTATTAACCAACATGAATAACCATTGCAGCATCCCTGCAGTATCATCCTCCGTCATAAGATCCAACAATAAAGTGGTCACATTCAGTCACCATCACCCCCAACCCCATTCTAGCTAGGGTCAAACAAAAAAAAACTTCTCCAAATCTGATTACAGCCTCCTGAGGAATGGTATAAACAGCTTTATAACCCCCCTCCCCCTCTCTAGGAACTGGCACTAGTATCCAAAACTATGCCAAAGCACTATACAAGCATTTATATAGATGCATGGAATCAGGAATACCCAACAGGGCTAAATCATCCTCTGCAAGGAAGAGTAAACCTGTCTGGTGGACATCTGCAATAAATAAACTCTGTAACAAAAGGAAAAAATTGCTGTCCAGGACCAAGAAGGAGCTGGTGCCCAATTGGAAGCAATCTCTCCTTACCATGAACAAGCAAATGAGAATACTAGTGAAATCCTCCAAAGCAAACTTGGAGTTCAAATTGCATACTTCTACTAGAGACAATCATAAGCCCTTCTTCACCTATATCCGCAATCTCAAAAGAAGGGACCGAGATCTGTTCAGAACTGGTGGTCAAGGACACCACATACACAAATGCCATAGATATAGCAAACTTGCTGGCTGGCAGATCCACCGAAAACTTCACCCCTCTATCCTCCCATCAGTAAATCAGGACATTTCCAGTACCTGCCCCCCTCCCCTTATTTCTAGGCAACTGGTCATCACTGTTCTCTCAAAGGCAAAATATACAGCCTCCATGGGACCCGATAACTTCCCAGGCTGCATCCTACAGGAACTCAGGCAGAAACTTGTAGCACCATTATGCATCCTATTCAACCAAAGCCTGAGCACTGGCTTCATCCCAGCTGAGTCCCAGTTTTATATATGTGTATATATATATATATATATATATATATATATATATATATATATATATGTATTCAAACAAAATATGGCTTTAAATTAAAATCTTCTGATCCCATTAATGTCTAAGTGGTCTTGCTTTAAGGAAGGATTTAAGGGATATGACATCGATTTCTGGTGGTTTGTCAGCATTAAAGTACAAAATCCACTTTTACTCTGCAATTTCTGTTCTGTTCCTTAGATCACTGCCCATAATACCCTCCTCTACTACCTCAAGTATGAAAAACTTAAACATATGGTGTAAACCTTCCTTATTTACATGCTGAGCTAGGGCACTAGTATCTTTATTGTTTCTAATGTTTCTATAGTGCTCCAGAATCCGTGATCCATGATTATTATTATTAGAGTGATTCGTTTTACCTATGTAAAAAACATAACATATCTGACAAAAGCTAAAATAAACTATATTTCTAGTTCTGCAATGTGCATAAAATTCAAAATCTATTTTGAATTTCAGCTCCGGATGTGTAAAAAATACTCCAGTGTGTATACATTTGTAATCTGTGCAATCTCTACATATATAAGTTCTTGCTCTACAAGAGTTGTTTTTTTTTCTTAGTCCATATGACTTATAGCATAGATGTCTTTTCAAGGATATATTATTCCTAAAGGAAAAACTTGGTGCATCTCCAATAATGCCTTTTAACTAACTCATTTATAGCTGTTAAAATATTCCATTGTTTTTTTTTTTTGTTTTTTTTTTTATGATATCACAAAAGACATTTATTTCACTGGAATACACCATTGGAATTCTGATAGTATTGTCGTTATTAGAACTGCCTTGTTCATTTTGTTGTATCAATTGTTCTGCAAAATATGGTCTACCTATACCACATTTCTCCTTTTTTACATTCCTAATGCACGTTTCTGTCTCTTGCTCTGCATACCCTCGACCTAGAAATTCTTCTTAAAGATCTAATAGCTTCATTCAGTTGCATTTCATTATTATGTAGCCTCATAATTCTGAGGAATTGCCCTTTCATAACGTTTCTAGTAACATGTCTAGGGTGCATACTATTTTTATGTAGTAAACAATTTTTCCTGCTTGGTTTCCTATATAAACTTGTCTCTATGTTAACCAAATCTGATTTCTTCACTGTTACATCTAAGAAATCTATCTGTGCCATTGAATACTTATAAGTAAATTTCAGGAAAGATGTTGTCGTATGCAGATATTTAATAAACTCATCTAATATCTGTAATGGACTTCCCCATAACAGAAACATATCATCCACAGATCGTTTATACCACATTATGTGCTCACTGAATGTATTTCCTTGAAGTATTTGTGTAGTCTCCCATTGTACTAATGGTAAGTTGGCGTAGCTAATGGCACATGCAGTGCCCAGAGCTACACCTACTTTCTGAAGAAAAAATTCTTCATTGAACACAAAACATTGTTTTTGAGAATTAATTCCAGTAGAGTACAAATTAACCTCACTTTCTCATTGGTAAACTCATGTCTCATATTCAAATGTTCCCTTACTCGCTCTATCCCCGATTCATTTGGAATTATTGTGAATAGGGATTGTATATCCAGAGTTACAAAATAATGATCACTACTTAATGTAGAAGTCTTAACGTACAATTCTTGAAGGAAAGTTTTTGTATCTTTCAGTACTATCTCACAAGTTTCTACTACTGGATGCAAGTTTTCTCTACAAAAATGGACAACGGTTCTGTTGCCCAACCCTTGCATGATTACAGTGGGTCTCATTGGGGGGCATTTTAAATCTTTGTGACCATATTTTGCAGAACAAGTGATATCCTTGAAAAGACATCCATGCTATAAGTCATGTGGACAAAGTAAAAGAAATGACTCTTATAGAGCAGGAACTTGTATATGTAGAGCTTGCAAATATATACACTTTTTCTTCTGGCTTTTCCCGGTTAGGAGTTGCCACAGCAGATCACCTGTCCGCTCATGATTGGCAGCGGAGTTTTTACAGTGTTGAGTTGCCAGCCCAGCACCTAACCTTCTACAGAAGGCACACACATGCATGCACTCATACCTAGGGCCAATTTAGAGTGTCCAGTCCACCTACACCATGTCTTTGGGATGTGGGAGGAAACCGGAGCACCCGGAGGAAAGCCACACGACCAGAGGGAGGACATGCAGACTCCACAGAGAAGGCACCCCAGCCGAGGATCGAACTGGAAAACCTCTTGCTGTGAGGCGACAACGCTAACCACTGCACTGCCGTGGCCGCCCCTTGCAAGTATATACACACTGGAGTATATTTTACATATCCGCAGCTGAAATTCAAAATAGATTTTGAATGTTATGCAGATTGCGAACTAGAAATATATTTTATTTTAGTTTTTGTCAAATATGTTATGTTTTTTACATAGGTAAAACAAATTGTTCTCTTAAGGAACAGATTCTGGAGCACTATAGAGACATTAGAAACAATAAAGATACTAGTGCCCTAGGTCAGCATGTAAATAAGGAAGGTTTACACCATATGTTTAAGTTTTTCATACTTGAGGTAATAGAGGAGGGTATTATGAGCAGTGATCTAAGGAACAGAACAGAAACTGCAGATAAAAAGTGGATTTTGTACTTTAATGCTGACAAACCACCAGGAATTAATGATGTCATATCCCTTAAACCATTCCTTAAAGCTAGACCACTTAGACATTAATGGGATCAGAAGATTTTAATTTAAAGCCATATTTAGTTTGAATGCAAGTACTATGTATATATATATATATATATATATATATATATATATATATATATATATATATATATATATATAGATATCGATATATATATATATATATATATTTACATGTTCATATGGTATGTATTTAGACTTTTATTGGCTGTACTAGAATGCTAGCAGGCTGATTGGCCTGTGAATTATTTAAATGAGTGATTTTTTATGAATGTAGTAGTCTGATGAAGCGATTTGGATATTGTGAAAGTGCTTACTCTATTCTCTTGTTATTTTAATAAAGAGTGTTATTTATTACAGCTGTGTTGGCTCGGCACCGTATTTTTTTTTCAAACTGAGAAATTTGCTGTATGAGTCAGGTTTTACTTTTCCACCATAGTCTAGTAACATCTTGTGGTGTTCCCAGTCGTGCATCCATCTACTGGTCAGTTCCCTAGTCTTCTCTACATTAACTAGTCACATGAACACAGAAAATTAAAATCCTGTATTGAAGGTAACTTATTACCCCCCCCAACACAAACACACACACACACACACACACACACACACACACACACACACACACACACACACACACACACACCTTTATAGACCTCAAATTTATAGGTGCTTATTTTCAACCCAGCCGCTTTATACTCAGTAGATAATCACTCCAGCCTATGGTTCAGATCACACATGCTGATTTGAGCATAACTTAACATCATATGCAAACAAAATAGTGATAGCTTTATAATCTCCAATCATTGATTTTCTGTCCATAAAATTCATGAAAAAACATGAAAGACAAGGGATACATTTGGTTTCATGCTTCACACACTTTGTCCATATTCAGCATAATAATGAAAAGTCAGATATGACTTTTACTTGATAAAACAAGGACACCCTACAATAAATTATATGGTATATGTTATAGGTATTCACAAGGAACACAAAACACATACTGAGTTCTGTCAAACTCCCATGTCACTTCCAACATCTGTGCAAGGTCAAAGAGTTGATTCGCTCTTCAGGAGAAAAAACTAGAGTCTACATTGGTTCTTCTGCCTCAGAGGCTTGACAATCAGATGAAGTCTCCTTTCCAGACCCCTATGTCAGACATTCCTGTGGAGGATGCGAATCATACTCTTATGGTAATCAGAACACACCCTCCTTTCCCTAGTTTTGAAAATGGGATCTTCCATGACAGTCTAGTAATCAAGAGGTACTGTCCTCACCTTGCATACAATACTGAAAAGTCACACTAAGCCAGCATATCATGGCAAAATGCAACATGTTCATAGTTTGTAACTGGCTCTCATCCAGTCCCATAACCTTGCTACAGTAGAACTGTTCAATCACTGCATCAAGATTGTCTTCAGATATCGTACTCTTCTCATTGGTTGCATCAGCCCTGCCTTCATGGAAGATGAAATATTCTCTGAATTCAAGAATCCCTTAAAGTGATCCTTCCTTTCTGGGAATATCTCTGTTTGCTTTCAACATTTTTTTCAGCTACGGTGAAAACAGTCTTGCATGCCACTTCTAAATTGCTGGAAGGCTTGCCTAAATGAGACAATTTGAAAGCCATTGTCCATATTATCAAGCCAGTTTCACACTAAGCCTTCTCTTTAACAACTGCCACAACTGCTGCCTTCCTTACCTCTAGGTACCTACCAGGCACTGTTAGATCCCTTTCTTTAGTCTGATAATTTCCCTCACTGCTGGTGCCAAAATTGGATGACAGGATTACCTCCAAGACAAGCATCAATCACCTTTAAGTCACAACTTCTTGTCAATGGCTTAAGTACTGCTGTCATAAAAAGGATCTATTCAGACTCCATGTCCTTAACTTAAACAGTTATATGACAGAAGTTTTCCTACAACTGAGAACTGAACATATTCTCAACAGAAACATTACATAGGCATTTACATGATATCCTTACTATATACTTTATTTATTTATTAACCTTATTATTTTTTGAGACAGCTCAACCAAAGTCCCACCTGCCTGACCAACTCCCCATGAAATAATTATTAGTTTGAAACTCTTTACTTGTTGAACTATTTATCCTGAACATACAGCCTCAGATCTCACGATATAACTACAAAGTCAATCACACATCTTTGACCCAAGATGATCTTAAATCAAGTACACTTAGGAGCATCTTTGTGTTCAAACATGACGTCTACTATGGACAATTTATAATAGCACACAAGGTCAACATTACAGTTACTATCACAAAAACACTTACTCATATCATACCTTTCTTGATAGCTGAAATGTTATGAATGTTGATGTTTGCCAGCAGACCTGCAGAGTCAGTAAGTAGAACCCCATCAGGCATTTTACTAATGGCCTTTTGGGAGGTTGGTGTAATGGTTAATATGTTTACTTTACAGGGACAAGGTGCAGGGTTTGATTATCCCATGAGGCATATGGCTATGTTTAAACTGGCAGACTGAACCAAAGATACGCAGGGTAGACTGAGTGCACGGATTAAACCATAGTAATCAGAAGTCCAAAAAATGAAATCCAGCACAAGGGAAAGATGAAAATCTTAGAAATTTATTGTGGCAAGCTCCATAAATAAAAATCCACAACTCATACAACAACAAACGGTCACTTTTGACCATCAGCAGCTTTTTTACCAACATATTGCCTATTAAGATGCAAGGCGTTGCACCCTGCTGATTTGTGCACTTAAGAGCATTTGATTTCAATTCTTGCTATATTTGTTTTCCAAATAAGTTCTCTATTTGGATCTGGTGTCTTATTGATTGAATTTAATCAGGGACTTTCTCGAAGAAGAGATTATGACTTTTGGCTATTCATCACTGCTATGTTTCAAGTGTGAGTGACTGGGCCCTAAATTTGGAATTTTGGCGTTTCAACTGTTGGTGCTTGTATTTCTCTAACTGGGTAGACTAATCTGGTACAAAAGCATGGTCAAATTTATAGTTTTTTGATCAATTAGTCTTTATGGGACATTCTTGTGTCTATAACATGATAGGTGATTACTGTAACTTTGGTCGCACAGTGGGATGTCATTTTCATCTATAGAACTGATTAAACGAAAACCGGACCTTTTTTCTACACTTTAGGATTAATAGCAGTCGAGACAGTTAGGTTTAGACATTTCAAAATTTTTTTCACTTTATTGGAGTTCATGGAACATTATTGTGATTACAACGTGAAGGATGATAACTGGATTCTTGGTCGCTCAGTGGGACGCCATTTCCATTTTTAAACTGATAAAACAAACGGACATGTTTTATACATTTTTGAATTGTTAGCAGTCGAGGTGATTGTGTTTGGACCCTTCAAACTATCATTTGGATCGAACTATTGGAATTATCCGGGCGCAAACATTTGCTGGTTTGTTGTTTGAAACATTGACTTTTTTACTTTGTGCTTCTGGCTTTTTCAAACATTTTTGATAGCAAATTAGCTAATTTTCAACATATATTTCTTCAGCCGAAGCATTTCCAGATTATTCCTTTCATTTATGGTTGTTTATATCACAGATGAGAAAAATCATTTTTTTTGGCAACATATCTGATAAATATTAACAACTAAGTTATTTAAACTAGTATATATTACATGTTGTATTTGCATTAAATTATATATGTCCTTCTCAATTCAATCATATTGTTTATAGCTAAATGGCTTATATTATGATGTTCTTTGGGCTCAGTCACTAAGAATATGAGAAGTAGTTTAGGTATCAACATTTTTGGAACACTTATTCTGTGTGGGTCCTTGCATACTTTAGTGAGGTTTTCATAGTGTACAAATATACAAATACAACTAGATACAGTTAGTCTATACCAACTATTGACTAGTATTTCCTATGGTCTGAACATGGGCTCTACATGATTTTTATACTTAGAATTGGCATTACATTTTTTGTTTTCGATCATAAGCTCTCTGAATGTTGGCCTCACCCCCTTGATGTGAATTTCTGGGAGATTTTCTCATATTTCCATGTGATCTATGAACCCAGAGTTTAAATCAGACTCAGCTACACAGGAATTTTTTGTGAATGCTGGTCTGTATTGGCATCTGATTCTATATATAATTACTATATCCTAAATAAAAATGTTTTTGACCAGGTGAGGTGGCAGAGATGAAGTTGGTCACCATTTATTTAACATATTAAGCAACCACGTGTTTGCTACTAAGTGTAGTGGACTTTAATGAAAATATATACATATGATATGTGGCTGAGACGAAGGTTGACCACAGTCATTTTTTATTAATAAAGAGTTTTTCTTTGGACTTTATATCTAAGGAATCTGGACAATTGTATCAACTGAAGGGTTCTTGTGAGTAACATTTGGTGAATTTTTTTATATATAAAAATTTTTTTCTTATCATGTTTTGCTCATTATCAGAATTCCATTAAACAGACAGTCTGCATTAAGTCAATATATGAGACTTATCTACCTTGAAGGAGATTCATTTATCTGAATATCTATCTATATATATATTGACTTCTTAACAGTATTGTCTTAAACTATTGATACATTGTGGTTTATTTGACACTATGGATCTCACTGGGATATTGCAGGGCCTATCTGCTGATACAGATAATTTAGAGGTTTTTGGTTTACAGCCATTCAATTCCACCAATTCAACCTTTGAAAAAGAAGACCCCAAACATCTTTGTGGGTTATTATTTCAAAAGGTGACTAAAAACATGAGGACACTTAGGGCCAATATTTGGCATTTAAACCTTTTTAAAGCTTACAAGCTTAAGGATATTATACCACGAGATTTACGAGTCAGGATTCAACCCTTGATGGGCCAAATTGATGACCAACTTTCCCAAGACTGGGTCCAAGCACAACACAAAGCATCAATGTTTTTTGTAGACATTTTGATCTCTTACTATGAAAGAATAATTGAGGCAAAGATAGAGGAGGTCACTGCCAATTGCCCAGAGGCCAAGGTTTATGAGTCAGAAAGTTTTTTTTAGCAGTTATCTAACTAATTTGGCCAAAGATTTATCAACATTAGAAGAACAACTTGTAAAAAAGAAAACCCAGAAATTCCAAAGGGACATTATAGATTATGAAAAAGGGAAGCCCTTTGTTACCCAAAAAAGTGTTTGTTTTTCTGATTCAGGTTTCAAAACAATTAATAGAAAAACGAGACCAAGATCAATACTCAGAAAAACAGTACAGACATATAGTGGGACTTCTGAGGAGGATTCATCCTCTGCCACTGATTTAGATTCCCTTTCTACCCAAGAATCTCCAGTAGCAAAAACGAAACCTCATGCATTATTAGAGAAGATTGTATCACAGCAAACAATGTGCACACTATTTCTTCATACCAACTGTCTGATGTACAAATTAAAGTATTGAACAAGGGTTTAAATTTTCTACCAACTTTTGTTGTGCCTGAACATGTTTTGGTTAATGAACTGAATGATTTTTGCAGATTACTTAACCTGAAAATATTTTTTTCAGATACAACTTATACTCAAAGAGCTACTGGTTTTCAATTTGGGAAATCCAATTTTTAGCCCTCCATGGATAAACATGTGGCTATTTTTAAGGAATGTGTTCTCAAAAATTTACATTTTTCTCATGAATATCAGATGATTAGACATAACCTAACTAAAGCAGAACAACAAGCCCTACAGGATCTTAGTTCTAATCATGACATAGTCATATTACCAGCTGACAAGGGAGGTGGCATTGTGGTGATGGATTGGGACATGTACCAGGTGGAGGCAGAAAAACAATTGCCGCTTTTACATACATATGATTGTGGATCCAACTTCTAATTTTAAAAAAGAAATTGATTCTTTTCTAGATCTAGCCACAGAGAAAAGCATCATTAACCAGACGATCTGTAGACAACTCAAGGTGTCAGATTCCATACCCCAATATTTATACCTACTTCCCAAGATACACAAAAATTCCACCTGTCCTCTGGGACGACCTATTGTGTCAGGGAAGGGATCTTTGACTGAACCTTTATCTGCCTTCCTTACTGAATATTTGCAACCTTTACTATCTATGGTTAGGTCTAGGTTAAAAGATACTACCCAATTTCTTAACATTATTAAGGATGCACAATTGGAACCATACTGGTATTTATGTACACTTGATGTCACTTCTCTTTATACAAGCATACCACATTGGGCTAGACTACAGGCCATTCAATATTGGCTGGAAAAATCACAATTATACACCCCTGGTTTCAATACACTCCTTATATCCTTAACTGAGCATGTATTAATTAAACACATTTTTTATTTCCATGGTAAATCATACTGGCAGGTTCGTGGCACAGTAATGGGAGCATCCTTTGCCCCTATTTATGCTGATTTGTTTATAGGCTTTTTGGAGGATAAGTTAATATATGATGATAGTCACAATCTTTTTCTTGATTAGCTAGATATTTGGTGATGTTATTTGGATGATTGTTGGATGGTGTGGCGGGGGTCCAATCATATGGGCATGAATTTATCCAAAATCTTAATGAGAACAAATGGGGCATTCAGTTTACATTACATATTGAGTACCATCAGATCATATTTCTGGATGTCACCATTACCAGACAGGAAGATCACACTTTAGAGACTTGGGTACATAGGAAACTTCCAGAATATAATGCCCTATTACATGCCTCTAGTCATCACCCTCGCCACATCATCAACAACATTCCAAAGTCACAATATCTACGCACTAAACGTATATGTTCCTCTGAACAAAGTGTTCAAGCATGCCAACAGGATCTAACCAACAGGTTGCTTACCAGAGGATATCTTGAGGATTGCATTTCTCAGACAATAATCCAGGTGGACCAAATAGATAGATCTCAACTTTTAGAATACAAGGATAGAACTAGTCATGATAGCACACAGAAATCACAACTCATTAGGCTAATAACCACCTTTGGGGCCAATACCTATAGGTTCAAAAACATTATCAATAATCATTGGGACATTTTGCTTGCCTATGACCAACTGAATGGGATACTTAACTCTAGATGTTTATTTTCGTATCATAGAGGCAGAACAATCAATTCACACTTAACTCATTACAAACTTTATAATCCACCCGTTACTCTACAGAAAACTCTATTTGGTGATACATTATTAGGTTGTGTTCCTTGTGGTCATTGTAGTGCTTGTTCACACATATTTCAAACCAAGGAATTTACTAGTTGCAACACATCTAAACTTTACCAAATATGATGTTTTGGCAATTGCAGCAGTGATTGGATTATCTATTTAGCCACTTGTATCTGTTCTTCATTTTCTGTTGGACAAACGTCCAGACCTTTTAGACACTGTATCAGTGAACATCTAAGTGAAATCAGAAATAAAAGAATCTCAAACGCTCTTTACAAACACACCTTAACACATAAAACTGATAAATTCACTTTTACTATCATAGACAAAATACAAATGAACAGGATATCCAACGCTGGATGGCATAATATATTAAATAACAAGGAATCTTCCTGGATAATCAGGCTAGGTGCTCTATTTAAACCAGACCTGAATGAGTTAAGCTAATTTTTGCTTTGGATTGTTTGACTGACTGATGCATCACTCCAATTAAGATATTAAGCCTTTTTGGCTAATCTGTGCATATATGTAAGCAGGAATTAGGGTCTGCTCTAATGAATATATTTTGTTGCACTGAAAAAGGCTTGTACTTTCAGCCGAAACCAGTTTGCTGTGGATTTTTATTTATGGAGCTTGCCACAATAAATTTCTAAGATTTTCATCTTTCCCTTGTGCTGGATTTCATTTTTTGGACTTTAGGTTTAAAGTGGCCCACAAGAGCAGATAGCCTAGTACTAATTTATGAACCTATGAACCAAATAGCTGTCAGGTGCATATGTGCAGAGATACTGTATGTTCCCTTTATGTTGTTCATAGTCATCTACTGGCACAAATTACAGCAGTATAGTACAAATGCCATATCCATTAAGAGAGTTTCCATTGCCAGGATATATTCTGTCTTAACCTGCCCAATCATGCCTGCCTTTAACTTGTACTACATAGACCCACCTTTACCTTGAAGATGATGAGCTAACATGGTTGTCCCAATGGTTTTTCTGGTATAAACTGTGCTGGTCTACTTGAGTCAGGTAAACACAAGCTATTCCCTGCTTTACCACCACCTAGAGGCCTAAATTCAAATGTGCATACTTGAATCCCTGTTCTAAGTGAGATTCTGCGATCCATTAACTGGATCATTGTGATTTCATATCTGGATCACTGTTTCTTTAGATGCTTCCTTCACACCACTTTGCAAGGGCGACTCAACCAAAATCCCAAAGCTCATTATAAAACAGACAGCAATATATATTCATATGTGCACACTGACTGGGTAAAGCTGTCAAACAGGAATACTGACTGTAGCTAGTAAAAATAAAAACAGATAACAAGAGAAATTCAGTTTATACAATGACATGTTTTATATGTAAATCCAACCATTCCTTAGATTTCATTTCTGCTACTGAGAGCAAAGTTGTGTATTAAAATTAAAACAAATCTTAAAAATGCACTTACATGGTGTCAGGAGTAAGTGAACATCACACACACCCACACATACACACGAATATATACGTATTCACTCAGCCCCAGATAAAGATATGCACACACACACACACACACACACACACACACACACACACACACACACACACACACACACACACACACACACACACACACACACATGTCTACAGACATACTGACCAACTCTCATGGCTTTACTGCAATTACCTGCTATGCAAATCCCCCATATGAATGAATGAACGAATAAATGAATGAATGGATGACCAATGTCTTTTGATAGATTTTACTTTTCATTCTAGTATAAACATTTAATTAGCTGAGACATTTTCTAAATCACTCAAGTACTTTGGGACTTGCAAATGTCTTCAGAGGACAACACATGATTAATTAGCATTAGCCACTCATATAGATTTTCTCATTAGTATGTGGCTTCACCAGTGAGACTAGCCTCTGCCCTGAGACCCCCTTGAGTGGAAAACCTCAGTGATAGAGTAGGCTGTGAATTGGAGAGGCTGAACATAATTTGAATACCTTCTGAAATAGGGTTTCTGCATCATGCTAAGGCTTTCTGAATCCCATCACCTGCTTCCCAGAGCTGAAAAGAGATGAAATTGAAAAGAAGTGTCCTCATGCAGTGACACCATTTTAGAAAGGTGAGAAATATCTATTCTAAATAAAGTCATTGTATTATAGAAATAACTCATGCCTTAACTACAGCTGAGTTTGTTTGATCTCTCAGGCTTTAGTCTCATGACTAAAACATACAACTTATGAAAAAATCCTGCATTGCCCACACTTGAACACAAGTCATTCTTAAAATATGCCATACCTTTGCAAATCACAGATTCATAAATGCCTCCACTGCCACAGGGTCACAATGTCAGGATGGGTATATAGGAAAAGGAACATTTTATTTATTACACTGCATGAGACAGCACTGTAAGAAAAAAAAAAAGAAGGCATTTTATGTCCTGAAATCATTTAACAATGACCCTGCCTCATGCTTAGAAGTACTGATGCTGATTTGCTGTATATGCATAGCATGTTGTTTCTCGTGTACTGCAATACTGATGCAGATTGTACAGGGAAACATCATATGCAGTGCCTGTACTATAGTATTGTCATACTAGTACTGTACTATAGCATGTCCACTGCCGTCACCTCATTCTCTCAGCTATGCAGCATTTTAATTTTATTTTGTTGTATTTTAATTCATTTCTACACAACCAGAAGAAATCAAACTATTCATTATATTTTTTTCCCGCAAATGTAGAAAGCAACCTCTGTTTCATTTTCATGCAGCTTTTTATAGTTCAGGCATTAATTTTCATTATTCTAGGAAAGACTGCAATACAGGCAGTCAGGTCCTTGGTAGATTTAGATAGCATCATTGGATTAGTGATCCTCAATCACCTGCAGTCTAACAGCTTCTGAGTACTTGGCATTGCAGATGTGGGCGGAAATTACTCTTTTGTCACATGCATTTCACAATGCATACCTATTTAATTCATTTCTGCAATTGGGATTGGCATAGTAGTGAAGATGTTGACCTTGCATACAAAAAGTACAGGGTTTGATTCTCACCTTTGAGGAATATTGTCTAGGTATAAAATGGTGTGCAACAGCAGCTTAGTATTTTCATGTGAGCCAATTAAATAAATACCAAAGAGGTTAAAACTGCTGATATGCTAACTGTAGTAGTAGAAAATATATATATGGAAAAGATCCACATTATTTATTCAGACAGAAACCACAAAAGGATTTACTAAACTAATTCATTTGGAACTCTAATTATGAGGTGCCTTTCATAAGATACCTTATGTAAATTAAAATATGTTTAAAACAATACATAGTAGAGAAAAGAATCTAGCCTTTGCAAAGAAATGCAATTAGAGGCTTTTTGGAAGATAATAAGCTTAATTTATTGAAAAGAGGTAAAACCTATGACATATTTTGCAGTAGCTGTCAATCTTACATTATTAACTAATGCCATTATGCACAGTGTGATATTTTCAAAAGTATTCAATTAAAATTGTTGTTGGAATGATTACATGAAATGTTAATGTACTAATACAGAAAAAGAAAGATATTGTAATTCTATAATAAACCCTCATTACCCATATTTATCTTTCTGTTTTCCTTCCCTCCAACCTTCCCAGCTGTCCAATAGTTTCCATTGTTTTACACTTTTGCATATCTAATTGCATGTATGAAATCTGTGTTAAATACATACCACTGCCTGAGTCACTTGTTAGCAAATGTAACATCCATACTCGGCTCCAAGATATTGTTGTTAAGTGTATCAAGACAGTTACTGAAACATCAGAAGAAATTATTAATTCCATATGATCTCAAGATGAATGGTAGCTAACAAGTTGTATGCAAAAAGTTTTTTTTATTTTATTTTATATTTTATTTCTGTAGATACATGCTTGAGGCTGCTTTTTTTGACTTCATTCATGTGTCCATACTTACAGAAATACAGTAGATTGTAAGTATATTTATACATAAATACTCATGTGCTTGCACAGACACATACATACACAAACAAAGATACACATCCACACACACACACACACACACACACACACACACACACACACACACACACACACACACACACACACACACACACACACACACACATCATTCTCCCTTTACTACAAAGGAACTTTTATTTTCTGTAGCTACAATGGATATAAAAAGTTTACACATGTTAACCTGTACAATTCAACTGAAAAACAAACAACTCTGTTAGGTGAAAAATATAAAAAATAAAAAAACGTACGATATACTGGTTGCATAAGTGTGCATACCCTTAAACTAATACTTTGTTACATGTGCACACCCTTACACTAACACTGTGTTGAAGCATCTTTTGATTTAATTACAGCATTCAGTCTTCTTGGGTACATGCCTGCCATCAATTAAAGAGACTCTGATTGACCCCCAAATAAAGTTCAGCTAGTAAGATTTTCCTGACATGGTTCACAGAGAGCTTGCAAACATCAAAGGGATCTCACCGTTGCCACTATTTTCCTTAGTGTTCAGAACTGTCTAAATACCAGTATATTACATCATTTTCTCCCAGTATAAAACATCTGGCTCTAGTGCCCACAGGCAGGGTGTAGGCATAGGGCAACCATTCTGCATTTAGATGTCAGTGCAGGAGTTCCACTATTTTACACTGGAATAGCAGTTGTCACAAAGCCCACTATATCAGCTTGAAACTACTGCCTACTTGTCAGTCTGTAAAGTAACTGATCATGTGCATGGTCAGAAACCAATTAAAATTTTCTGCCTAGGACATAATATTTAAGGGAACCTAAAGACTACTCAATATCCAGTCACACTCCATTGTTAAATACGACCTCTGGGCATTACTAAACTTGTGACTTATATTGCAGACTTGGCTCCTATCCCTCAACAACTTCTGAGAGCAGTGCTCCTAAGCTTCATTCAGAAACATCTGTAAAAATAATGAAGTATTGACAGAAGTTTGGAGATAACAAGATGATCTCAGCTCATGACATTATCTTACTTCTTGAATGTCTGGTTTGCCAGTTTCATTAATTTGACATCCAAAAAGAATTCCCCCTAAGTTACATCAGTCAAGGGTCATGCTACAGTTGTGAATACTTGTAAAAATCTACAACTAGGAGCTGACAATTTCCAAAAAGGCCTCAGTTTTCTTTTCAGTGGTGGGTATGGACATTGCATATGGCAACTATATTTTCTGCCAGGGATTTTATTATCCCCTTTCACTGTTGTAGCCCAAATACAGTTCCACAGCCAAACCCAATTTACATTTTGCCTGACAAACTGTTTGTTAACTGAGCTTGCCTTATGGAATTTAGAACTGCTTGGACTTTGTCAAGGTGATTTTCACAGTCTTCATCAGAATAATTGTGACATCATGGTAAGCTGGTATATAACTGGTGTTAGGTTTAAGAATCCTATCCATAAACATTTTAATTCTTACAGGCACACCATAAGGTTATTAGATGGAGAGAATAATGTTTTCTCCTTATCAGTTGGAAGTAATGGGATTTGCCAATAATCTTTAGCTTAGTACAATGTAGTGTCCACTCCAATCATGGAGATGGAATCAAACTTGACTATACTATTGTTTTATAAAATCCTTGCAACATCTAGTCGTGTTTGGGAACCAGGACAATGGGGCTAATCTATGCACTCTTTAAGTCCTCTATAATCCTTATCTTAAGCATCTTCTGTAGTTCTTCCTTTACTGCTTGCCATTAGGATTCTTGTATTTGATTAGATTTTAGATTTACCTTTTTACCACAGTTAGTCTTAGTATTGTGTTGAATTAAATTTGTTCTGGCATTCTGCTCTGAGAATATGTCCCATTTCTTTAGTACCAGTTCTTTAACTTCCTGTCTGTGGGAAACTGATAATGTTTCTCATAACTGTACTTCAGAACAAACTTTGAACATACTAAATACACAAACTTCATTTTCCTAGGGTTTCCACACATTTATGCAATATCGCTGTTTGTGTTTTCTTTTACCTATTTGTCTCACTTTGCAATTTATTTAATCTCTTTATTATTTCAAGAGTACCTTGTTACGTCACAAAAAAATATTTTTGGCAGTAGCCTTTATCACTAGCAGTTTGTCCCCTGTCTAAAACACTCTTACATGATCATTTTTGTTCAGCTTCTGGTGGTCTTTATACATGTTGTCTCAAATAGACTTTATAGATTTAACCTATACTGCAGTGTGTGTCTAACATCCTATCACTTTCTTAAAGGGATTTTTTATTCTTCCCAGGATTCCTTTGTTATATCTAGCAAGCTTCATAAATGTCTGCCCTAGATTATTTCAGAGACTAAATCCTCTAAAGCTTGGGGTACTTCTCTTGCAGTGAAAAGAAAGTATGAAAGTAGTTAGCCCTGAATTTTCCATTTTATTTTCTGGATTTTTAAAGCATGGATTTGAACATTTTATTGAAGAATTCCACTAACTCATCTCTTTGAGAGTAGCATAAAGAGATTTTCACCTACATCACCTTAAAAATGGAATAAAGAAAAAACAGACAAAGACTGTAAATTAAGTAGCAAATCCCAAGAAAAATGGTCCAGGTGCCAAGCAAGGATGGTAGCCCAATGGAGCTTTATTAAAGTTAAATATCACAAGCGCTTTCACCCTGACTCAATTGCAGGGGCTTTTTCAAGTGTGTAAACAACCAGTACATTTTTACCCTCATTTAAATACACCAATTCATAAAATGGCGCCAAAATTGTTTCAAATATTTAAAGTGAAACACTCACTTCATTGTTTAAATATTTAAACCCTTTGAGTTACACAATTTTCACTGTACACTCCACAAACCTTCAAAAAGGTATACATATATGTAAATAAATACTTCTATATATGTGTGTATAGAAACATAAATGACAAATGGCATTAAGAAACTTTATATAAATTTTATAAAAATGTTGTAAAAATATTATAAAAATAATGTAAAAGTATTGTACAGCAAAACATACTTATTTCATAGCTTCTCCGCTCTTTTAATTAAGTAAGGTTTAATGGAAATGTGGTCATTCAATCCCGGGGGCTGGGTTGCATTTAATTTTAGTTGCCAATAGGTCTCCCTGCAACTTAACCAATTATCCCAGTCTCCCCCCAGGGTCTGAATGTACTTGTTCAAGAATTCCAAATAAAAAACCTACATGCTTGGGTTCTGTTTGTAAGCGCCTACACAAGGCATTGTTCAAGTTCCCCTTTCTAATACTATAAAGGTGCTCATAAATACGTTTGCTGAGTGCCCTCTATGATTTCCCTACATAAAAACTGGAACAGTCTTTACATATAGCCAAATATACTATACCTCTGGTAACACAGTTACCCTTCCTAAAGTAAATCTTACTGTTCTCATAGTTATTTAGGGTAACATATGCATCCTCTGTTATATATTTACAGCATCCACACCTACTACATATTCTCGTCCCCTGATCCTCATGACTTCTATCCTGGTAGTTGTTCATTTCAAATAACTTTTTTAAGTTTGTTCCAGTTTTAAAAACAAAATTGGGGCTCTCACCCACCTTGTGTACAATGTCCTTATTGTGTTTCAACATTTTCCAATTCCTCCCAACTAAATCCTTAACTTCTTTGGATACACTACCGTGTTGTAACACTAAAGCCCTTTTAAAAGCTTGCTCACCAGTGGACATATCCACATTCACATTCTCCAGTGATTTACCCAAAATAGGGTGGTATTTTATACCCCATCCCTCTAATACATCACCATCAACCTACTTTATTAAATTCTCCGGATAACCCCTTAAACGAAAGAGGCCATAAATAAATTCTATTTCTAATAAGAAATCACTTATTTCTGAGGTCATTCTGGCCGCTATGACTTTCTGACCTTTCACAATGCTTCTTTTTTGTTTCCAAGGGTGATCACTAATATAAGGAAGGTAAAAGTTACTAAAAGTGTTTTTCTGATGAATCCTAGACTTCAAGCCCCCACTAATCTTGTCTTACCTTACATCAAAGTAATCAATTCCATATTGGTCAAACTTGTATGTAAATTTTTAAAAGTCAGTAGCTGAGTTCAAAAATTTGAGAAATTCAATAATAGAAATAGCAGGCCCTTCCCAGATTATAAATAAATCATCCAGAAAGCGTTGATACAATTTTATGTTGTTCCAAAACTCAGAGGCAAATACATACTGTAATTCCCATTTTAAAAGTACTAGGTTAGCATATATGGGAGCACAAGCTGCCCCAATAGCCACCCCTCTAACCTATTTGAATGTTTCTCCCTTGAAGTATACAAAGTTGTTCTCCAATACCATCCTCATAATTTCTACCAGTACATCAATATCAAAACTCAAAGTAGACTTTTTTTCATTCAAGAGTGACCAATAGAAATCTAAGCCCTCCTCCACAGGTATACAAGTAAACAAGTCGACCACATCAATGGTCAAAAAATACACCTCACCCTCATATGGTTGCAAAGTTAAACTTCATAAAAAATCCCATGAGTCCTTTAATAGGTGCTCATGTTCATCAGTAATATGTTTAAGGGTACAATCTAAGAAAGTCGCTATTGAATATGTCTTTGACTCCTCACCTGAAACTATTGGCCTGTACGGTGGGTCAGTAGCGCTCTTATGTATCTTGGGAATGCCAAATAAAGAAGCTAACCTTGGTTTTTTAATTGTCAATGCAGCCCCAAGCTTTTCATCAAGCCTATTTTCCGATATTAGTTCTTCAATTGCTAAATCTATTTTCCTATATGAAATATTTATTTCATTAATGGAAACTGGTGTGCATACATTAGTATCATTCAAAATTCCCAAGATTTTGCTAGAGTAATCAAATGTGTTAACCAAAACCATACCTCCCCCCTTATCAGGCTTCATAATGCGGATTTCCCTGTCTGCCACTAATTCATCCAGAGTTTGTTTTTCATTCTTGGTCAAGTTCATTTTGAAACCACATTTTCTCCTAATATTTTTATCAACACTCAATTTGTATATATCAGATGAACAGACTTTCTCAAATACCTGCAGGGCCGGATGAAGAGGAGGGTTAAATGTACTTGTCTTTTTAAATTGTACTGTGTCATTTGCATCAAATATAAGTGCAAAATTACATTTTCTTATAGTTTTAACTCAATAAGGGTATCACAGACGTTGAACCTTTCTGATGGCACAAACTTGAAACCTTTTTCAAAGAGGTGAACGTGTTTTATTTTAATTTCAATTCCACTCAAATTAAAGATTTTAAAACCATTATAGGAATGTGTCACATTGTCTAAATCCACAACTATACCCTCCCTTTCCTTTTTGTCTTTACCTGGTTCTTTCCTTTTCCCTTCCCCCCGGAAAAATCCTGTTCATTGACCTCTCCTTCTTCTCCCCCTAAGTCAATGGACCCAACCAGGTCCTGGTATTTTTCCAGATTTAGGGGATTTGGTGTGGTCAAAACAGGGTTTGTAGGGTTGGTGTCCAATATATCAGCCAATACCTGTCCATTAATCCTGCCAGTGTTCACATTTCCATTGTTACTCTGAATTAAATCCACAATTTCTGTAGAATCAGACAATTTGTAACTTGTATGTTTAAAAATCATTCCTTTAAATACATAAGCCCTATTTTCGCTGTATTGCTTAAGGTCCCTAACCAACTTTTTTTGCTTCCTTACATAAACTTCTTCACACTTCCTTTCAATACGAAAGAAGCAGTGCTCATAACTTTCCTTGTTAAAGTCAAATAATAAATCATTCTTAATGGCTTCATCTAATTTCTCAGCATCTTTCAACAAAAAGTCTACTTTCCTTTTAGAAAACTTCACCATCAGTTTTAAAATTTTAAAGCCACATTCATCGAATACATTGTTAAACTCATTGAGCATACCTGCATCATAGATAAAATCATCAGGGTACTTGCAAACTCGCAGTTCCTGTGGAAACATTTTTTTGGCTAAACATTCCTCTAAATATGCAATATCCAAATGAACACATTTGATCTTATATAACCTGTTCTCCAAGTCTCTAAAACCATCTTTCAATGAAGTCATAGCTATAGATTGTTCAACCCTAACATCTCTGTTTTTATAATTCAAATTACTGTTAAAAACATTTCCTTTACTGTTTACTTGGTCAAACCAGTCCCTTAAGTTATTAAAATGTCTTGGTTCAGCATCAAGAATACCAACAGGGTGTTCAACAGTACCTTTGTTCATATTAGAACCAATCCTTTGGTTCTCAGCATTCGATGGTTCGTTAAATGCGTTGACATTGGCGGTAAGTCCTTCCCTCCTTGAAACACCTTCAAATGTCTCACTAGAAGCTCCAGATAAACATACTCGGAGGCTCTAAATAAAGATCTGCCTAAGCAGCAGAGACCTCCAAAGGAGACACCCAAGCAACCGCTACCCCAAAACAAAACACGTACAATGCATATCTCACAAAGCCAGTGTGCCGAACAGTCACATCCCTTAAGACTAAACAACACACCTGATACACTTGTAATAGGTGACTCTATTGTCAGGCACACTGACGTCCCACTCACCAGGCTGAACAAGGAGAAGGTCATGGTGAGCAGCCTGTCGGGCGCTATGATCCGCCACATAACACAAGCACTCAGGTCACTCCAAGGCAAGTACATATATGACTCAGTCATTGTCCATGCTGGTGTGAATGACCTGAGACGTACCTCCCTGGACTACATGAAAAGAGACATAGAGGAGCTCTTTGAGCATGTAGCCCAGGCCGGTATGACCCTGACCTTGAGTAGCATCTTACCCTCACCAGGAATGATGCCACAATATGAAGACAAGATGATCAATTTCAACAATTGGCTTAAGTACTGGTGTCATTCAAAGGGGATCCAATAACTGTCAGCTTGGGATGATATGCTTGACAAGCCACGATGCTTTGCTAGGGATGGCTTGCACCTGTCATCCCTGGGCTTTCGGATATTGACAAAGGCTCTTGGTACCCCCATAGTGCCTTTTTTAGGCAAGGCTCAAAAGACAAACCCACCTCCATAGGTATCATAAGGGATAAGAAACTAAGAGTAATGCTACTCAATGCCAGAAGTCTAAACCTCAAGATGCATGCACTCGAAACTCTCCTTAGCATGGAGAACATCGATATCTGTGCAGTAACAGAAACCTGGTTCAGGACTCCCGAGAGCACCCCAGCACTACCAGGTTATACCTCATACCATGATTTTCGGACCCAAAACTTGGACCGAACCACAAAAGGAGGGGGAGTATCGATATTCATCAAAGATACCCACACCTCCAGGTTGGTGGCAAAGCATGAAACATCAGAGACTATCCATGTGCAACTAACAGTGGGTAAAACTGCCTTCCAGTTTATAGCCTGCTACAGACCACCCTCCCAAACCCAGGAACCCCACTCGGCCTTCCTGAGAACACTGGAAAATATGAAGGTCTCTCCAAACACCATTATATTGGGCGACTTCAACTACCCAAACATAGACTGGGAGGATTACTCTAGCTCCAACACCCTAGCCCAAAGATTCCTAGAATTTATAAACTCAAATGCTATGGAACAACTTGTTACCACTCCCACAAGAGGGGAAAACATACTGGACCTGATCATCACCAACATGGGGACTCTATGCTCCAGACCAGAAGTGTATCCCTCACTGGTAAGATCAGACCATAAACTAATCTCACTGGATATTCACATCCCGACCCCACCCCCTGCCCAGAAAACCACAGTGAAAAACTTCTCTAAAGCAAATTTCACACTCCTCAAAACCGAGGTGGAATCCTTCAAAGCCCCCAGGCCTGTGGAAAATATGGCCCAGACTGCAGAATCCTTTATAAATGCATTCTATGAACACATTCAGAAATGCATGGATCATGCAATCCCAAATAAAACCAAGACCCAATCCTCCAAAGGCACACGTCCTGTCTGGTGGTCCCCAGTCATAAACAAACTATACAATAGAAGGAGGAAGCTACTAAATGATAGAGCAAAATCCCAAAAAAGGAAGGCATCACTGATCAGTATTAGCAAAAAACTACGGGCACTCATAAAATTGTCTAAGGCCAGCTTTGAGAGAAAAATTGCACAGGACACTAAGGATAATCACAAGGCTTTCTTTAGTTATGTTAGGAACCTGGGTGGTAATTCCCAGATATGCTCAGAATTAGTCCAAAATGACAAAAAATACACCGAACCCACAGACATTGCCAACATCCTAGCTGACAGGTTCAGTGCAAACTACCCTTCCCCACCAAAAGGGCAAATATCTATCCCAGCAGAGTGCTGCCGCCCTGACATCTCAGATGCTCAGGTAAGAGCCGCCCTCTCCAAAGCAAAAAACACAGCATCAATGGGACCAGTCGGTGTCCCGGGCTGCATCCTACATGAACTCCAAGAAGAGCTAAACCCAAACATAAAACTACTGTTCAATCTCAGCCTTACTACAGGATATGTGCCCAAAGAGTGGCGGACAGCAACAGTGGTCCCTCTCCATAAAGGTGGTGCCTCAATGGATCCTGGAAACTATCACCCCATACGCCTGACTAGCTTGGTCTGCAAAGCTATGGAAAGGATCATCATGGACCTCATAAATAAAGATATTGGGGACCTACAGACACTGGATCCTACCCAGTTCGGCTTTGTTAAGGGCAGATCCTGCCTCTTAAACCTGGTTGATTTCTTTAAACAGTCACCAAGGCCATTGACGAGGGGAAGGTGGTCCACACAGCCTACCTGGACCTCGCAAAAGCCTTTGATACAATACCCCACTTGGGCATTATAGATAAGCTCACCAGCTTAAATATAAACCCCATATGTCACTAGATGGATTGCAAACTGGCTCAAGGACAGAACCCACATGGTTAGAATTGCTGGAGCCATGTCAGACTCCAAACCAGTTACAAGTGGTGTCCCACAAGGCTCAATCCTGGGACCTCTCCTGTTTGGTATATATTTCTCGGAGGTACAGGCCAACACGGAAGGACTGTGGCTGACCAAGTTTGCAGATGACTGCAAACTGGGCAACATAATCGACTCTCCAGCCGACACAAGCATCCTCCAAAAGGGCCTCATAGAAACAGACAACTGGTGCCAGAGCCATGGCTTCAAGCAAAATGCCAAAAAGTGTATAGTCATCCCCTTTGGCAAAAACAAAGTGCCCACAAATTACCACATAGGTGGTAATCCATTAAGTACAGAAGAAGTAATTAGGGACCTGGGGACCCAAGTTGATAGCAATCTCTCATTTGACAACCACGTGGCCAAAGTGGTTAGAAAAACATTTTATATAGCCCAACTAATCATGAAGGGATTCACATCTAGATCAGGGGAGGTCATCATGCCTCTTTACTCATCCCTCATCAGGCCCATAATTGAGTACAATGCCCCTTTTGGGATGTACCTTACCAGACACCTGCAGCAACTGGAAAGACCCAAAAAGTACCTCACCAAGAGGATCAAAGGGCTCAAACAGATGCCATATGCTGCCCGGTTAAAGAAACTCCAGCTCTACTCAGTGGCATACCGCCTGTTCAGAGGCGATCTGTGCCTGACGTATAAAGCCATGTCCAACCCGAAAGTAATGGACATGCTGCACCTCAGAAAATCCAAATCCCATTGAGCTATGCGCTCGAGAGACTTGAACCTCAGCACTGAAATAAATAGGACATGCTGGAGGGACAGATTCATAACCCAGAGGCTCCCTTCACTCTGGAATAAAATCCCAGTCCAGGTTAGGCAGAGTCCCTCATTGACTCTCTTCAAGAGGAATCTTGATGAGTGGATGGGAGATCATAGGTTTACCCCGGGTATCACTTCTGTGTCACTGTTAGACAGAAGCACAGTATACTAACCTCGAAAAAGGGCATAGCAAAATAAATTTAAAATGGGTGGCTAAAGCCAAACACATTCTGGCTAGGCTTATAAATGCCCTAGGGCAGATAGCCTAGTATGAACCTATGAACCTATGAACCTATAAAGCCAACTGACTTCCGCGGACTTTTTGGGAAGCTGAAGTAAACCCACATAGCGATCCGCTAAACACATTTCCTCCCCTTACGTTCACCTGAGTTTCAACCCGATTGGCTGAACCTCTACTTCCTTGCCCACAAGGAATCAAGCCACTAGTTAGAGAAAGGAAGTCCATCAACCATGCATAGTCTGATTTAAGGCTCCTCATCTCTGCACTGAGCCCAGATAAAACTGCTGCCACTTCCTTCTGCTGTAAACACATATTCTCAAGGTCCGATTGACCTAATTTTTACTCCAAGACTAATTCCCCATTGAACACAGCCATCTCCTGGATGCCAACCTCCACAAATCAAAACCAAATAATGAAAAAACAAAGACCGTAAATTAAATAGCAAATCCCAAGAAAAATGGTTCAGGCGCCAAGCAAGGAAGGTAGTCCAATGGAACTTTATTAAAAGTTAAATATCACAAGCGCTTTCACCCTGACTCAGTTGCAGGGTTTTTTCAAGTGTGTAAACAACCAGTACATTTTTACCCTCATTTAAATACCCCCATTCATAAAAAAGGCACCAAAATTGTTTTAAATATTTAAAGTGAAACACTCACTTCATTGTTTAAATATTTAAACCCTTTGAGTTACACAGTTTTCACTGTGCACTCCACAAACCTTCAAAAAGTTGTAAATATATGTAAATAAATACTTCTATATATTTGTGTATAAAAACACACCCCTGGATTCATGAAGCTCGGTGCAAGACCGGCGTTAGGCTTGCACCGACCGTGCGGCGTGAAGATGGCACAGTAGCACCAAATGCATATTAATGGAGGCGCACTGCCGCCACAGCCACATGCATAGGAAAGGAGCGCGAGTGCATAGGGTGTGTCAAAGTGTCGCACGGAGGCGTGGAAATGTCAGCTGTCGACGTGCAACCTAAAATGCTTGCATATAACAATTTGCAAGCAATAGTAATCACATCTGTCAGTGTCCGTGGATACTGAAACGTATGCAAAGCATGCAAGACAGTTCCTGTGAACACAAAATGAAGAAGCAAACACAAATGCATGGTAGGGAATAACGGGTCATATCCCGCAAACAGATGACATTGAAAACCGTGTGCCCATAGTCCAAAGCAGTGTAGATAGTTATACCAAGTGGAAGTGAAATGCATCATATGTTAGCGGGCCACCAATAGGTACGTCCAGCCCAATGGTGAGGGTCACCAGCTGACCCATATTGTGAGTTAGTGTACACAGCTGGGCAGATGTGTCCATATCAAAAAACATGATAAATGTAAATATCTAGCGACTGTATGACCAAATTATATCCCACAATGCATGTAATAGTCACATACAAAAGGTATGTCCGTATTTCACACACCAAATGTGATAGGAAATAGAATAAGCATGTAAACGAAACAGAAGGAGCATATAAACTGCTACAACAATAAGGCAACATGTAGGATGAAAGGAACAGTATTATCCATAGCATTGACTGTGGGTACGTGTTGTCCAGTACATTCGGATATGTGTCCGGAATATATCCCATCCTGGACATAGGAAAAGGTGGCATCCTACCAATGATTAGAACAGTCGGCCAAAATCCGCACATCAGCAGTCCAAGCCGAACTTGTCTGGATGTGTCACAGTTGAACGGGTATTACCCGGGTATACCAACCATGTCATGAAAGTTAAGTATGGGCGTGTACCTATGTGCGTGAGGTATAGCATGTGGAAAGTCAAACATGGCAGGGTAGTCCACACAACCATACAGGTACCTGACATATGTAGGGTATGCAATGTGTTACCTTGACCGTTTCATGGGCCATCAACCAAAGCAGTGATGGATGGAGTGTCAGGAATATGTGTGTGTGTGCGGGGGGGGGGGTGGGTAATGGCATAATCCTCCAAGGCGACACTGTGTCGTATGCAGAATAGGTGAATCGGAGGTGTATGAGGGAGCAGCGGGTGAAGCAGAAACAAACACAAAAACATGTATCCACATCTGCAATACAACCAGACAGGCCATACTGTAGAACACAATCCCACAAACATATGAATATTAAAATGTGCGATACAAATGTACAGACATGTCACTGGCACATACCTACAGATTGGTCCTGATGGAACTGGTCATATCAAATGCAACACACCTGGATCCATAATGGACTACCCAGCATCCCCTCCACAGCACACAACCCGCCCCCGTACCTGAACGTCCACCAAATCCAGCCATACTTGGCCTACTAGTTTGTTGCAGCCACATCTACACATAGTGACCACTACGCATATGTAGTAGGTAGTGTCACCCTAGGCAGTTACAGGATTGCAAACTATGTATCCCTTGCATGTAAACCCCCCAGCACATTTTCGTAACGCCAGAAGAATGTTTGTTGTTGGTCTTGTTTTGGTCTTGTTAAATGTTTGGGATATCCCTCATGGGATAAGTAACCTGTGTAAACATTAGAATGGGTATGAAAACACGATGTCCAGTCCTGTAGATATCTGGATATAAGTTGGAATGTGCAGTAGTGGTGCACAAGACTGTCCAGCCCTAGATGGTCATGCAGAACCTACTACCAAGGAGCAAACACCTGCCCATGACGCACGTGTCCCGACACGAATAAGCTAGAGAATATATTGCACACATTCGCATAGTGGCACATGGTATATGGGTGATGAAGGCACTGACGTAAACAGGATATCCCCTGATCCACTGTGTGAGGGACAAGTAATGTGTGTGTAGGTGTGACCTGACCAACAATGATACAATGCCAAATGTCCTGTGATTGTAGGAAATAACTATGTACCATACTGCATATAACAGTTGCCTAAAGCGGTCACGTCAGGATAGAATAAACATAATTTGTACAAGAAACAGGAAAACAACAAAAGTGCCAAAGGTATAGGCTCACAGCTAGGAAACAAATGAATGTTCTAAAACTGCACTGACCATGGCTATGTGTTGGCCCAAACAATCTGGTGTCCCCAGTAGGGTTACCATCTGTCCCAGTTTGAGAGGGACAGTCCCTCTGTGGACAGTTGTGTCCTGACAAAATATATTAAAAATGGCAAATGTCCTGAGATCGTAGGACATAATTATGTCCCATATGTTATGTAATAGTTACATAAAATAATTATTTCTGTATCTAAAATACCTAAATGTTACAAGAAACAGAACAAGCAACTAAACCACTACAACAATAGGCTTTTATGTAGGCAAATAAGTAAAGTTCTATCCTTTGTACCGACCGTGGGTATGTGTCGGCCTGTAAAATCTGATGTGTGTTCCGAAAATGTCCCATCCTGGCCATTTGTAAAGGTGGCAACCCTAGTCCCCAGAATACATCCCAACCTGTACATATGACAATATCAACGCTACCAATGGTCAGAGCATTTGCACAATAACTGGCCAACCTCTTAACCACTCATAAAGCAAGTAACCTTTGGAGGAAAGGTGTTGAATGAGAATGACTACTTACAACAATGAAGAGTAATAGACGCATTTAACTGCAGAAAAGTAGTAGTATTATGAATCTGTCTACACGTTCCAAGTTAATAGTACTAATATGGTAGAAGTGTCCATGATTGTCCCTGAGTTGTCATAGCCTTGTCCCTGTCACTGTAGAAACAAGTCCACATAAGTACACCAACTAACTGTCACATCTGTTGACAGGACTATTGCATACCTGTAGTGAATTTATAACTGATGTCCAGAATAATATTCATTGTATCTATAAATGAATGAAATAGTCAAATGGGAAGGAAAACACGTGGACCCCCCCCCCCAACCTGCATTATGTAGTGGAACCACTCCCCACACTAAATTATGTAGCGCCGACCTAATAATGTTGTCAGAGGTGCCCAAACACCTGCATCTGTAAACACAGGTAGAATGTTAAAATCTGGACTAACTCTGTCCATGTGCTACTTCTGAACTTTGAACAGCGCCAGGGCAGTTCAAGTCACCAGTCGGCCGAGCCTAAACCTGGACCAGCACATGAACACCCTGACAATCAGACATACATATGTGCGAGGGCTATAAAAGTAGGAGTTCTAAAAATCCTTGGAGTGAGTAGACATGCAGCATGGGTCCAGAGCAGTAGGAAAAAGGGAATTTCCTAAGTGTAATACTGTGGTTTACCCAGCAGGTGAATGGATGCCTGCTGTGTAAGGGAAGTGGAGAGGCATATGTCAGAGTAGCTATGAACCATGGGTATACATATAAATGAGCCAGAACAACAATAGTGTAGTGGTTACAGCATCCGCCCAATGTAAAGGCATTCCCGGTTCAAGTACGACTATAGCACATATTAATTGTGTAATGAATGCCTCTGTGCTGTAAAGCCAACATTTATACATGTAAAGGTGATCGCGTTCGCATGGGTCCGTTAACCGGATTCCATCATAGTGGTACTTTCATAAGGAATAAGGCACATGTAATCCCAAGGAAGTGCCTGTAAATATATGTAACTCAGAATAAGGGGATGCAAGTGTGCCTGTGTGGGTGTACGCAGCTATTAGCATAGCAAATGCATGTTGTCTTGTACAGCTGTAACTTTTATATATTTAGATAGATAGGTATGTGTGTATAGATAAATATCCACAGACATAACAGAAATATGCAATTATATATCTACATATATATCCATATATACACATATATACATATATATATATATATATATACATATACATACATATATAAATTTATATATATATATATATATATATATATATATATATATATATATAGATATGTAAGGAACGCCGAAAGACGAAAGCAAACATAAGGGTTGTGAGGGGAATCCAGAGCAAATAAGGAATTATAAAGTGCTCGCAGCGTATGTCACATAAAGCTGCACAAGTGTGAGTAGAGCACCGCTCTTCACACCAGAGGCAGGGTTATACCAGTGGCCATAACATCTTTGAAGTGCTACGTCAACATTGTAAACAGTCGGAATGTAGTACATGTTGCGACCACCTACACTTGTAACACGCAAATCGTTCATAATCCATAATACCAGGAAAGGCAGGTATGTGCAAATATGAATGGATGGTGAGCCTGTGAATACACGAAGCGGTACAAAATGTGTGTAGGGCCCCAATGCTCATGAGAGGGCAATGTGTAAAGGTGTGTTATGGCTGCGATATCAGGTGTATAATGGCTGTTATGCATGGAAACTCAACACGGGTGTGCAGGAGAAACTATGGATATGCGATTATGGACACAGGAGTGCTAGGGTATGTTGCGCCGGGTGCAATGGAGCGGCTCGTGGAGGTCAGCTAGTACGTAGGTGCGATTCTCAGATAGACCGTCATTTGCATGGAGACATGCATGAATGGGCGTATCGTTGTCAGACATTGTGCGTCAGGGCTGGCAGCCCTGCACGTAAAACCTATACGCCACCCATGAGCGGAATGGAGTTCTGCTGTGACAACCCCAAACCGGGAAAAGCAAAAAGACACAACTATATGAAGACAACAATATGTTGATGTGCAGTCACAGTAACACAAACACTCATCCTATCAACAGTAATAATATGAATGTGCACAGAAACAAACACAGTAGCAGGAATAATAGGCTGCGCATACAAGTAATAGGTTGAATGACACTGTATCACATCCCAGTTAGCAGCAGCACCCCAGACATGAAAAATGTGTGACATCTGTCCGCTGTATAACGTGCAATATACTGATCACAAGTTCACCGGAGTGAAGTGTCGGTGTCTTAATGACTCAGGCAATAGTATGCTGTTGAAGCAGAGATAAAACCCAATAAGCATGTGTAAGTGTCCATGTCCAGGAAATGTATAGGTTAACGGGCACACAGATGTATATATAAATAAAAATGTATATATACATATATCTATAATAATTTACATACACATATATATTCATACAGATATATATATATATACACACACAAGGATATACTACGGATATATATAGATATATATATATATATATATATATATATATATATACACAAACAGGTAGGTATTGATATATACACATACACACAAAACAAAATATATATGTCAGTGTAGATATACACATGTACATAAATAGGCTACTTCACAGCAATTAGGGGTAACATATTTACAGCCTGGGCATATGTTACTGGGAGGTCCAATAAATAAACGTTGTACCCCCCACATTGCCCAGCTAGGCCGGACTGACATACAGACAGGCAATACAGATCACTGCACTGCTGCTGTCCAAAAAACTGGTAGGAAAGTACCAGTGGGAGAGATCTGCAAGGTCTACACTTTAAACATGGATGACGGTGTCCCTTGCGGGACCCCAAAAATTCAGGGTACGTGTGAATCTGCTGACAGTGATATGAGCAGGATGTAGGTGTACATGGAACAGTAGGTTGTGCAAGTGTGATAATACATGGGTTGACAAAACGTATGACATGTGTCCTGAGACAGGGAGAATGGGCAATGTGTAGGGGTGTGCTTATACCCCAGCTGCGCTCGCAGTAAGTATTTGTCATGACTGCTGTAGAGAGGTGCCAGGTAGGTGAACCATGGGTATGCAATAATGGGCTTAAGTGTGCAGGTGCTGGTTAGCAGAGATGTAGTAGGCCCGCCCAGTGGAAGTCATTAATATTCCTATGTGGGCATAGCATACACCTACACCTCCCAAACCTGAAGAGCACATCTACTGGATAGTCTCTAAACCATTGGGGGAATACATAGAGACCAAATCAGTGCTGTGTACCCGATTAGCATGGACGTTCATAGTTATGTATCAGAATGTAACAAAGTCCAACTAAACACTTCCAGAACTAGTGATATTAGGTGAACAGGTGGCGGAATACAGGTAATGACAGATGACAACATGTATGAGTCAGAAACAGCATGTACCTCAACAAACATGAATGAATACATATGCTCTGTGACTGTAGATGTGTCTGGTTAATAGAACCAATCGTCTAAGTGTGTCCCCCAGGGTGTTATGCATTGTTCCTGATACAGTGTTCATTCACACCCATTGGTATGTGAGTTTTGCTTCTGACGGAAAGTGCATAATTTGCTGACCACCTTAGGAATATGATAGCATAATAGAAGTGGCTCAACACCCGTAAGCCTGCGAGGGACACTCCCGTCTGGGCAACTGTGTCCTGCAAAATGACAGTTATGGCACACGGCCTGTGAGTTCAGGAATGGAGGCTATATAGTGTGTGTAGTGGTGTCAGACATTAATTTGTTGTATCAGAAATAGCTACATGTAATAGGAAACAGCATTATCAATTATAATGCTACATGAATAACCTTAACGTATGCAAACCGTGAAAGTTGTCCATTTACTACTGGCTGTGGGTATGTGTTGCCTTGACACATGTGATAGCTCTACATATAGGGTTTATAGAGCCACCACCATTCTGAATGGCCAAACTGGAACCTGCACTGTAGAAATGTCAGATGTACCAGGGCAGAACATACCTACAGCCATGCATAGTACAGAAATATACATATCTGAACAAATCAAAGCGTAGTCTAGCAGCAGTAAAGTTGCTTATGCTACTACATATGACATATCGACATATCAGGTATACAAGAACTGTAACAAGCAACCAGTACAGACACGCACAACATGAGAATGCCCCCTAAGCAGGACAGTTGCAATGGCTAGAGTATTGTCCATACATCTCAACTGTCCCTGCATTTCAGGTACGTCCCTGAGTTTGACTGAAAGTTTAACTCTGTCCCTCTTAATCCCTCCTAAAATTAGTGACTGTTGAAGGAAAGGTGGTGAATCACACTTACTGATTAATGACAATAAGTAAGAGTTATAAACTACTTTTACTTCAGAATATGTGTATTGTGTCATATGCTCTGATTCTGTCAATGTTTCAAGTTAATAGCACTACTTTTGTAAAAGTGTCCCTAATGTTTTCTTGACCTGTCTCTGATTCTGTAGAAATGTGTCCCTGATTGGTGGAGAGGTCTGGTATTGTCACATGAGATATGCCTAATGAGGGACTGTCCCATGCAAAGTGGGAAAGGTGTCACTCCTACAGTCTCCCGTCGTGCAATCTGAAAGGTGGACAACATGCAGTAGGTATGCGGTAGCATGACTCGGCGGACAGCTGTGTTAACAAACTCAAGTCACATGTCAGCATTGCAGAGTATCGGTTCCCATGTATCAGGCAGATGGGAGCAGATCTTATGAGGAACACGCATATATTATGATTACGTCACTGGACAGGCCGCCGAGTCCGTACAGTCGAACGCCTGCCGTCGCAAAATGGTTACACATACCCGATACTGTAGTCAGGTAGTCCGATGTAATACGCATCTCAAGGGATCGCACACACCCAGCGTGAGTGACAAATGTAAGCGGAAATGTCGGTGAGCGAGTGGCTGTAAGCATGTTTGTCTACCAGTATGCCAGTAGTGCACTGTCAAAGAAATGTGGAGTCTAAACGTGTATTAGGTGCTGTGACCCGAGGTCAGCAGTGCTTAACACTGTGCAAACCCACGCACAACTGCTCCCATCTGCTGGAATGTGCCTTACCCAGTCCGTATCCAAAGGCGTCAGTCTGTCCACAAACAAAGAACCGCCCTATTCATGTGTTGGTAGCAGTACACTGCGCACATAGCTCATGTGAATTAACAATAGACCATGGCATATGTACAGACAATAGACCACACACACACCATACAGTGCAGTCATCCAACAGTATAGCAATGTAATGGCAGATATGTCCGGACCACTGGTGTATGCATGCCTGGCCGTCCTGTGTTTCAGTGTGTGAGCATGCCCAGTATGACTGTTATGCATGTTGTCGACCGACATTACCGTCATACCGTCATGTGTGTGAGCATGCCAAGTATGGTCAACTGTATCGCATGTGTTACATGTCCAGATAGTTAGTACTGTGTTGCTGACCCCTCCATTCTACACAGACAGGTGTCATACTGTGTCTGCAAGGTAGCTAATGGTCATGTGGCATTGACAGTTGCTACATGTCTGCATAGCATGGGGGGGCATCCAACCACAACCGCAGTCCTACATAGCACAGTGGGTGGTGCACATGACTATCACATGTGTAGGTTTGACAGGGGGCACAGCCAACAGTTGTACACATCTGCCGCTACTGTACTGGTATGCTGGGTACTCCGTGTCAGTATGTGGACCAACCTAAATTGCTGGTCGGAGGGATACCAGTGTACATCAGTTCCCAGCTTTATATACCAGCACAGTGGTGTTGGACGTCCTAGCTTACACAACCTACATCAAACTGCTTGGCCTGCTGTAGTCTGTGTGTGTCTTAGGGGGTTGGGGTCATTCATTGGGCTTATCCATAGGCCATCATATATCATTTGTCTGTATTGGTCCACATCTGGCCAGCTGCATGGAACGTGTGTGGGCTGTACGGACACACATGATGGTCAGCCTATAATCTGCAGTGGGTTAGGACACCCTGTCTACTACAGGCTACCATTGTGACCCCTGTATGTGCTACAGAGGTCATGGTGCCACTATGGATGTGTATTGTCTGCTGCCCTAACATTTGGCCAATACAGTCACTTGTGTGCTCACACACATACCATAGCAATGGGTAAATACACATTCTAATAAAACTGCCACTTGTTAGGTCAATAGACATACCCTGGGTGTGTTGTGGACTTGAGGACGGTGCTGGAGGGCTGCCTCCTATACATGGCCGTGCACAGGTAGTGTTATGTTTGGCATACATTGTACTGTGTGCGGGTCAGAGAGGGGAAATCTGTGGGTACTTACTGTGTCAGTGCATATGCCTTGTGTTGCCTCTTTGCCAAGGGCAGGTCATACTGTGCACAGGCTTTCGCCGACTGTGCCCTGCTCAGGTAGTTCCTTCACCAAGTCACACTGTGCCTGTACAGGCCTTGTCAGTGGTGTTGGGCTGTGGGGCCCTGCCCCATGCTGTTCCTGCTGCAACTGTTACTGCAGGATAAGATTGTGTAGCATAGCAAATACCATAACAACTTGTATGCATGTAGCTTGTGAATACTGCAGAGCTCCAACGGATGTGTCCGGATACCAGAACTGTGAACTGAGCATCCCAAACACATGCACAAGTATATGTCTTGCATGTGCATCCACCTCAGTATGGTGTGAGTGTTCATGTGTGTGTGCATTGCTGATGGGTGTCATCAGCCACGACACCAGTGTTTACCCAGCATCCCCTACTAGGAGACTGTAGGGGATGTCCATATTGGCAGTGGTGTGCTACAGCTGTGTCAGAAGCCATATATCTGAATCATCATACCTTCCAGTGCAAACAGCACACGCATGCAATCTCATGCCCTGGCCATCGCATATGGCCTAGCTGTTGGAGGGTATGCCCCTGCAGTGACTGTAGGCATTACCCCACTCACCGGGTAGTGCTATGATGTGTATGTGTGGTCAGGCTATAGCACCCAGTACCCCAGGGTAGTCATCCATGTGGATGAACAGATGCATATTGCTAGTCTACTAATCAGGTATGTTGAGGACATGTACGTGCTCACTAGCATGTGTTGACATGGCGTCTGTGAACTGGTGCAATACTTTGGATGCAGATGCCTGTGAGATACCCATGATATCCCCAGTTGTGCTGTGTGAGGTACCTGTGGCTAGTACACCTAGGCCAACACATACCGTGGTATCCACTGTGATGTGTTTCCCTCGGCCTGTTTGATGTGTCAGGTGTGGCAGGCACAGATCAACAAGCTGCTGTAGGAGGTCTCTGTCCACCTCATAGTGCTTCACCATCCCCAGCCCATGTAGCCCCTGGTAAGTCACCCTGGGTCTATAAAGTCTTATGTCACCCCAGTAAGGGTTGTTCGGCAGCATACACATCCTCACTGCCCCAGCCTCCTGCACAAGTTGGTATATGTTGCCTGCTGCAACCCGTCTCATTTGGTTGGACTGTGTCATGAAATGTCCCCGCAGGTATACACCAGTGGTGTAGAGTGCGGACAAAACCTGTGTATATGCTGCCTTCTCGCATTACCGTACTGTTCATGTGTGGGCTGGCCATGTCATCTGCTGATTGTGCTGATCAACACCTATTTGTGCAGCCTGTACACCCGAACTACCCCACCACTGCTGTCATCCCTCCCAATGTCACCAGGCAGGTATAGACACACACCTAGCTTAGGTGTGCTATGGCAGGAGCACTCCCGAGGCACAGTTCTGCAATGTACTTACAGTATGCCTGATCCCCCTCCCATGCTGTCAACTATATTCGAGACCTGCACCCGGCTGACTACACACATACACTCCAGGGACCAGCATCACACCCTGGTGATAAATGGGATACACTATTATCAACCTCATCTGCATAGTATAGTCTTCTAATGAACAGTTATATGACCCATACCGAACCTCCAAATTAATAACCACTGCTCAGTGTCGCTCAGATCTATACACAACTGGCAACAGGTGCCTTACTATCACCATATTCAATGTCCCATGGTCTTCCCAGCAACAAACTAACCGGTGTCTACACGACTACAACCCATGACCCTGCACACTACAGACGATGTGCATTACCACCACACCATGGCAGATATACATAGATCCCAGTTTATCACGTACAGATCATCTGGCACAAACATCAATAGTGCTGATGTCCCCAGACATATATGTTCACATCTATGTCCACCTCTATATCTACATATATCATATATATTATTTGAATACATATAGAAGACATGGACACACACACACATATATATATATATATATATATATATATATATATATATATATATACACACACACACACATATATATACATACACACATATACATGTACACACACATGTAGATATGGCATTTATATCACAACAGCGGACCACATGACAGCAATGCATTAGACAGGAATGAAAAGGAAACAACATGTGCCAACTGCATCATGTAGTGTTGCTACTATCAAGGCATGTGTGTTTTGTTGCGTCACACGGGTCAGACTGTATCAAGGGTAAGAGTTGGGCTGCTGACAGTTACTCACCAGACCTATTGGCGAATGTATGTGTTGACAACCCAGTGTCTTGGCAGAATATACGGGCTGTGGACAATATATAGGTCAGCAACTAAACACACTGAACACATCCCGCAGCTAGCCACCCACAGATACCAACACATACAGTATAACTTCCAAACACACTCACCTGCCATGCCTTGGAGTTGAGCACCTACCTGTCTAGTCTACCACACTACAGCATTATGCAGTAACAGAACGTGCTTCCGAGTTGCAGCATCACCGCACTCCCACAGGCATACATCTAAGTGGATGACATCATCCACAAATGCAAAGACGCCGACAGAGAATGTATGGGGAGTGAGCTGTCTAAAAGCATTACTCTGTCCCCAGGCAGCTGGAAACACACACACACACACACAGACACAGACACTCACTTGGCAGGGCTGGGAGTCGAACATACACCTAACTACCTTATCACACTACAGCATTACGCAGTTACAGAATGCGCTACCGAAATTACTGGAACACAGCACTCCCAGAGGCATACTTCTAGGTGGATGACATCATCCGCAAAGGCAAAGACGCCGATAGGGAATGTATAGAGAGTAAGCAGTCTAAAAGCATATTACTGTCCCAAGGTAGACGTAGACAAACACATGGCAGTGGTGTGAGCGGGGCAACTGCCTATCTACGGAGCACTATTACAACACTACGTAGATACGAGACGCGCCACAGACAGTACACCCTTCAATACAGTCAACCAGTGTGTTCAATGTAGGAATCCATCCTGAATTGGGGTATGGACATCTGTTGCCTGGATGACCACCATCGCTATACAGGATGTCAATGGCCATGCCCATACACAGAGGCACATGACTGACACAAGGTGTCACTGGGCATGCTCACACAGTATCACACGTCCGTTTCGAATGTACTGTGTGTCCATCTATACAACGGCGTACTGGGCATGCTCACACAGTAGATGCGAAGGGCTGTCTTGCATGCACACAGATTCTAAACACGGAAGGGCACAGTTTGGAATGTACTGTGTGTCCATCTACACAACGGCGTACTGGGCATGCTCACAACCTTAATAGTAGCAAAGGGCTGTCTTGCATGCACACGGATTCTAAACACGGAAGGGCACAGTTTGGAATGTACTGTGTCTCCATCTACACAACAGCATACTGGGCATGCTCACACAGTAGTAGCGAAGGGCTGTCTTGCATGCACACAGATTCTAAACATGGAAGGGCACAGTTTGGAATGTACTGCGTGTCCATCTACACAACGGCATACTGGGCATGCTCACACAGTAGTAGCAAAGGGCTGTCTTGCATGCACACAGATTCTAAACATGGAAGGGCACAGTATGGTGTTACTGTCCCCACGTACATGAAGGCCACTCACATGTATTGACCAGTACACACTCAAGAGCCATCACAGATGTCTCAGGTGCAGATCACAGAGGTAAATGCCGCATTCTACTATGTAGCCCTCAGACATCACCATGTCCTTAGACCAGCAACACACATCTATACATTACCACAACATCATGTGACTCATGACCAGTGGACTGTACATAGGTCTTCAGCAACTGTGCAGACTACACATGTACTGACAGGGTTCCATCATGTGTTATGCAATGATACCACTGTTCATAACCAGGTTGCTCTACACATAACAGGGGCCCTGGGTCTTACACAGCTGTAACAGATGACCGTCGCTGTACACCAAAGAACACACATGTTTGGATACAACATTCATGTCATCACAGTGGGTATGTACATGGACCACACACACACACACACAACACATATGTACATAGCATAGCTTTTGCTGTCCTCCGTGCAGACAAGTGGTCACAGTAATCACACGCATGAACATGGAAGGTAGGTCCATGGCTGTTGAATGCTAACAGTACATAAGGTAGCAATGTTGACTGAGGTAACATTCCCTCTGTACTAGTTACCCATGACAACCATGATATCATACAACAGTCCATGTGTTATGTATGTCATCACACATGCCCACCAATTGCAATGCATACAAACATGGCTACATGACAGGTATGTAGGACCAACACACATGTACGTGTAGTGGTGTGCATGCAGATACCATGCATGTGCAGTAGCTGATGTATGTAATTCATCTGTGCCTAAATACAACATGCAGTTGCAATGCAGCCCCATCATTGACACCTGTATATGGTGAAATACTGACAGTACGGTAGGATTTACATCAGGTATGGATGGATGTGTGTACATAAAGTGGTGATCCATTTTTGCAGATGGATGTTTGCCGAAGACGGCTCACAGGTGTGTCACAAGCCATCCTACCATTACATGTGCAAACAGTACGCTATGTTACTGTTACTTGATGGTGAAGACATACAACCTACACAGCGGTCAGGGTGTTACTGACTGTAAGTCACTTGACACCTGTAACACTTACATCCTCCTGTGTGCATATAGCAGCACAATTGCCGAAGGTAGCGTTGGCACACATAATGCAGCCAATACTGCTGCATGTCTGTCAGACGTATCATCATATAGCAGGTGTATCATTCACAGTACTGCCATGTGTGTTTGCTTGTGTGACCATATATGCCACATATGGTGGGGAATACATCCCAATTGTTACACACCCCTGTACACTGTTGTAGAGATCTGTACATACTGCAGTGTGGAAAGCAGGATGTAGGCAGGGGTGGTGAGTGTATCACACACATGTCAGCTATCTGTATGTGAATGACATTTGTGGACTCCACAGTGTGTGTGTGTGTGTGTGTGTGTGTGTGTGTGTGTGTGTGTGTGTGTGTGTGTGTGTGTGTGTGTGTGTGTGTGTGTGTGTGTATGGCTGTCTGGTGCATGGAGTGAGAGTGTATGCTACCATACAGAACAGACAGGATCCCTAACCCTTCATGGTGATGCAGTCTACTACCCTGTTGATGCCATTGGTCTCAGTCTTACTGGCTACCTGTACATGTTCATTCTCTGTGTCGCGTTGTGTGAGTGCACAGTACTGTGAGGGTGATTACCACATAGGCAGGGGTCCTCACCTCAACACTATCGAGTGTGCGTTATAGTGTTGTTGACCCTGTGAATGTGGGCATGTTACTGTGTGTTTCAGTGTATGTCTGTGTGTGTTCTCATCCTGCAATGTGACACGGTATTACTGCTACACAGTGAGGCCTCATGCTTTCAAGTGGCCTCTAACGTTATCATCGGCCAGACCGCTGTGTAAACCGCCCGCACCATGTCAACATACCTGTGATGTGACTTGGTATGGATGTCACATCTCTAGCCACTGTAGCCTATTAAACAGCCCACATGCTTCTGGATCAGTAGATGTGTGGACATCTGTGGAATGGTAGCCTTTCTAACAGTGAGGTTGAGGCTACATATAGCATGCTGGTATTGCCATACATGCCTGTGAGTACTCCACATTTACACATGTGAAACTGCAAACACTGCTACTTATTGGCACATGCAATTAGACCTTAAGGGGTGAAGCAGGGCATCATTACCAACATGCTGTTACTGTTGTTACCAAGACACATACTGTGAACATACAACAATGCACTCCAACTGCAAACACTGTAATGTAATGGCACATGCAATTGGACCTTAAGGAGGGAAGCAGGGCATAATTACCAACATGCTGTTACCATTGTTACCAAGACACATACTGTGAACATATAACAATACATTATAAACCTTACTACATGGTATGTCTGGTGCATGTCAACAGTACACAACTAATGTCATATACACGTATCTCACTATTCTGTTCACCTTGTGCATCAGACCATATGACCATGACCCTGCACCAATGGTGTGGATGACAGGGATGTGGCACAGGCATCATCATATGCACAAGGTGATAATGTTTGCCAGGGGCATAGGCTGCACCAGTGGATGACATCATGTGTGTGGGTAAGGTCCGGTGATCTGATTGGACATGTGTGGTCGATATGCATGTGGGTGTTGTGGTGCCATACAAATGTTTCTGCTGTGTGCGTGTATGTGTACACACAGTTCTGCCTTTTGTCAGGCCTACACAGGGGTATTATTGATAGCTCCAGATTGTACAGACCAGGATGTACAGCTCACTGTGTCCGACCATGGCCACGTGACCTGTGCCTGCCAGGGGTTGCACGGGCACTACCAGGCAGAGGTACAGATTGGCTACTGTCTGATGACATTTATCCACTGGAACCATGTCCCCACTGGGAACATCCAGGACACTGTCCCTGTGGCCTGCTGTGTCCTGGTGTGGACAGCGCAGCACCAGCTGCACTTCTACTGCTACCGGCACTATGGGAGTGGGCATGTGAGGTGGCTCATTCACGTTGACCTGCACTAGGTGGTGTAGCTGGCCTGCATCCATGTGGCCTACACCTCACTCCTACCAGATGTTCCAGCACAGACAGCTCACACTCGCGGATTGCCATGCCATGGTCAAGGATTCCAACCATGTCACCCAATCGCCTGTCCAGAACATCAGCAATCTGCTGTTGAGCATTTGCCAATGCCTGGATATTGTCATTTAGAGTACGGATAGCAGCCCTCGGAAGCCTTTGCCCTTCACTGTTCTGCCGTTCAGCACGTGTCTGTGCCGCCATTACAGTCTAGAACATGCGTCTGGTGACACCAGCTGCTGCGCTCTGTCCTGCAGGTGCATGTCTGCCAGAGGTCCTCCTATGAGCAGCACTGGCCACATGCCTGTGTGGCACATCTGCAGTCATTACATTGACACCATGGTGTGGAGACACACCTTCAGTAGCCACCACACGTTCCTGTTCCAAGCTAACACACGCTGACTGTCCTTCCTCTATGGCCACTGGTGATGAGGTATGTGTTGGCATGAGAACTGTGTGTGGGGAAGAGGGGAACATAGCTGGGATGGCAACCATTGGCACAGATTCAGCCCATGACAACCCTGCCTGTACCTCATGCATATGTTCTTCACTGCTAGTATCTGTGGGGACACTAACATCAGATGGACCGCAGGAGGGTAAAGCACTTACATCACCTGTGAATGCCAAGAAAGACTCTACATTACAACAGACACACAGACACACAGACACACCATGCATGTAATTTGACAGACGGCATGCAGCAAGCATGTGATACAGCAGACGGCATGCAGCTCAGACATTACTAATGGTAGTTAGCATACCTCCCTGGGTTGCACACAACAGCAAGCAGGTGTCATATCAGTAGCAGATGGCATGCAGCATGCATGTGATACAGCAGACGGCATGCAGCTTAGACATTAATAGTGGTAGTTTGCATACCTCCCTGGGTTGCACACAAGAGCAAGCAGGTGTCATATCAGTAGCCTTGCAGTTCACACAATCATGGTAGTAAGCATGCATCCCTGTGATACACCATGTGGACCAGCACAGGTTAACAGTGCACATGACTGAAGTGACGTTGACATGTAATCTGCTGATGTGGGCATTGACATGCATACATGTCTGACACAATGGTGTCCTGACACATGCACAGTGTTATAATGGGTATCACATTGCAGTGTTGTCTGTATGCCCTACAGATAGAATACACTCTTAGCAAATATGCATGAGCATTGAAGGGTAGTGTGAGGCATCTACATTGCTATACAGTGTAAAGTACAGACACTGTGCCATTGCATGGCATCATGAGGCGTCTAAAGTGCTATACAGTGTGTAATACACACACAGTGCATAGCCATAACTGCGTGCATACACATTACATGACTGTGAATTGTGACCCACGTTGCTGAGGTGTATACACACCAAACCATGCTGTGTCATGTGACAGGTCACTGGAAGACCTACAGATGACACCCCTGCACTACTACAAAGTTTTAGCTGCCTGGCAACCATGCCCACACATGGCAGACTTGTCAATACACCATGTCCCACATGACATTAATGTACCACACACACGAGGTGCATGGCTGACAGTGATGTCCTACAGCAGCAAGGGAAATGCACGGCATCTGTGGCCTAATGTGGTGGAAGCTGTGCAGGTGACTACTGTCATGCTATGACACAGTCGTGATGTTCAACACATCTTATATGGTCGAATTGAGTGACACCTCCACTAGCTGTGCACAGGCGTTTAGGATGTCCAGTGTTCCACATCAACTATATAATCAGTCAACTAAGGCTATAGTTGGACCATGTGTGGACAATGTGCAACAGGGTGTATACACATCACAACTACTGTGTGGCTATATGTCTCTGGCCATCCTCCATGGCCATGTGTGAACATGTGTTGGTCAAATGTTTGTGATGGCCGTCTATCTCACATGACTGTGTTGTCCCATATGACATACACCCATAGATGTCGGATATGTCACTGTCCACAGGGCTATGCAGACAACAGGTTGTATGTTTGGTATGTGGGGTATGTACGATGGGCTAGTGAGACAATATTGCAGCCGGAACACTACATGTCTGGGACATGTCAGATGGCACATCACAATGTGTGCACCCATTGCAGGGGCATCTTACACAATGGTGACTCCTGTGGGATGCCTATATCCCAGCTCACTGTGTGGTACTGTTTGCGTACCACACATGTGTTGTTCCAATGTATAGTACATATGCCTACATTGAACACCTCCACCATTGTATTCACAGTTGTCCAGACATCTAGCAATGACAGGTACTATAGTTTCATGTCAGTGTTTCATTTAGTTTGTATATATTGCACATGGGTAGCCAGTGTGAATGATGACAGATGCGACCTGCATATCATGACTGGATCATACATTATGTGTACATGTGTTAACTGGCCACATGGCATATAGATATATGCATTAACATGCCTGATACTGATAACTGTCTCACCTGCAATGGACTGATGTCTGTGCAGCATGCCAGAGGTACCTGTATAGGGGTAACACAGCAGTTTGAACATTATCCATGACTGTATGACAGCCACAGGGTGCACTGTGCATGTTAACACATTCGCCTGTACAATAGCATATAGTATGCACATGTGTGCATACACAGGGTAGCATACTGTAGTATGTGGCATGTGTTTAAACATACCTTGCATATGATGTTACATTACATTTTGTACAGTGACACATGCAACTAAATGGGATATAATAGTCATATGTGCAGTAGTGACTTACCAGGCAACTCCAGGCTCATTGGTTGGGAGACACCCACCTCGACGATGGCAGCTAGTGTTTGTGGATGCTGTTCTGAGGGTGTCCCCAGGCTGGCCAGTAGCTCCTCGGTGTGTGTGAGTGAGGGCTGGGTTGGTGGGCCACCACCTGTTCTACCTTGTTCCCTGGCAATTGCATTGGCATGCTGTTTTGCATGTTGTATGAGATCCGTGCAGTGTCTGCGCACCTGCTGGTAGGTGTGGTTATGGCCACCCACATCATTAACCCTCCTGCGAAGGTCCTGCCACAGGTAATCATGCTGCTGGGCAAGCTGTGGCACATGGCTGAACAACACCTCGTAGTTCTCATAGAGTTACGGGATGAGGGCATCATCCTCCTGGCGGCTATACTCTGGCAGGCGTGAGCAAGGCATTATCTGGAAGACATAATGATGGCGACAGGTCAAAGTATCACAGAGATGTACAGAGATACAGCTGCACATACATTTGTATTAAATCTAGTACATCTGAACAGTTATCTTTGCAAATCATCATGACACTGACATGACTGCTATGTTTGTGTCACACACATGTAACACCCGTTATGCATTGGATATCATCTCCATATATGTGTGTCACCTCATTACATTGTTCATACTCCATGTGAATGCTGTCTTGATATGGGCATGTCTGTTTGCCTGTACTGGTGTTCTTACCTATCAGCACATGCCTGGATGTGTCCACAGTAATGCTGTTGACCATGATGCTGTGTATATGTCACATATGAACACATACACTGCCTTAATGGACATGAGCAGTGACAATGCACACATACACATGGAAACCTTTATATGCATGTGTTTTGCCATATACATCTACACAGCACTGTACAGCAGTTCAACATCCAGCCACATATCGCCTGTGTTGCACATGTGATAGACATGGGACAATGTCTAGCCGGACGTCATTCGCAGCTAGCCGGATGTCATTCGCAGGAATGGTTATCAACTATGGCATGTACGGGCAAGGTTTTCTAGCTGTATCCGACAGCCATTCTGCCACCGTGAGGTGCATCAGTGCCACATTACTGATCCAGACAGTTAATAATACATCTACCATGCGGTCATCGCATCATGTATGACAGAGATGACATGTGCAGCTTTGATGGACAGGGTTGCATGGTATGGCAGGAGTATGTAACATGTATGGCACGGGGATCTGTCCAGCATGTAGTGATCCTTGTAGTAGGATGGTGGCTGTCCATGACGTATGTCTTTCAGATCAGGATATGTATGTGTAGCATGTCCAACATCACAGTGTAGCACATGTCTTTATGCAAGGTAGCCAGCATGCTGCATAGAGGAGGTGAGGATTGTGAAGGCTGGTATCGCCCATCCACCCATGGCCAATACCCCTTAAAGGTGATATGTGATCCGATATTGGTCACCCGAGTGCTGAGTATGCCTGTGCAATGATCTCCATGCTCATGGATGGCACCCTGTCATGACATGGGTGCCTCGTATGACTACCTAATAGGCCTGGAGATGTCACCAACTCAGGGAGGTGAACTGCACAGCACCATCCCTTACACAGTGTCCATAATGTTGACCAATGCCTAGGTGGTAGTTAATGGGTAAGGGTTATTCACCTAGCAGTGACAATGCTATTATCAGCTGTCAGATTGTCCACATATGTCACACACCTCACCCACAAAGCCCATTCTGTATGTTGCCCATAACACTGAGACAGCTACTGCTCCTAGGTCATGGACATTCACATCCTTACATACACAGATGCCTCCCATTTGTCTGTGTGGTATGAGCTACACTGTGGGGGGAGTACACAACATTAACTCTGTTTTATGGTAGCTGCCACTGGTGTGATATGCACATGTCAGACACCTTTTGTAGCGTTGCTTCTGTCAATAGGCCACTGGTAGAACACTCCTGTGACAAACGAAGGTACATTTAGTATACTCAGTGTAGCTGGAACACGGTATGGGTGATGATGTCCTATGACCTGTCACAGGTATGCTTTGCAGTGTGAAATCATCCATACTGTCATCTACTTCTATACTGCTAACATCTACATTGATAAAGGTTCATAGACTTGCAGACCATACTCAGCAGGGTAATAGTGCAGTGCCTCCAATTATGACTGTCGTCTCCACTTGTGGGTTGCAGTGGGTTGATATTATCCAACACCCTATCTGTATTGCATATTCATGCTCAGCACTTGCTCAGAACATGTGAGCACTTCATGAGCTACTGATTACTATAGCACCCATTCCAACTCATGTCTTACAAGTACACTGTCTGTCCTTACATTTCCAGCTTGCTTACAGTGCAACAGCTGTTGTACACATGTAACTCACATATCTTATGAGACATGGTTGAATATACAGGCATGTCCAAGTGTCACGTATCAGTGCTATTGCCTGTCTATATGATGAATATGGCAAACATGTAGTAATAGAGCAATTGTCTCATGTACACAGTCAATGCTCACCTCCCAACATATGACACTACAGCCTGTGGGAGATGCACATATGTGGCCATGCTGGGGGTAACGCTCTCACCAACCCAGACGGGACCTGACATTCATGTGGGGACATTTAACATTTACAACACACCCCACTCATCACATAGTCTCACTAGATCTCCACCACCACAGGCCACACATAGTATGAGTACGACATTTGCAGAACCTCTCCATACTCTGTGTAGGCACCAGAGGCAGCCCTCATTACCAAACACAACAACAACAATTACTTATAGCCCACAGACTCATGTGTGCCCATCAACTACAGCCAATAGGGTGTTATAACATACCCAACACACCGGTCATAGGTGACTCTGTAGGCGGTCACACTGATACACCAGGGATCACTGCAGTGGCTGTACTGTACAGAGGTGCAGGTAACACATGGCTCTGCTGTTCACAGACAGGACACTACCCTAGAGAGGTGCCGCCAGTGTAAACTCTGTAGTTGGGCTTACACATAGACTTGACAGACAGCATAGTACCTCACTATGTACCTGTGAAGCTATTACATGTCCTTTGTGCATGGTTAATTGAGTTGCTCTTCCATTTCGATTAACTATCATGCTGATACAGTGTCCTGTGACTACAAGCCATATGTATCCTGTTATTGTGCATCGTACATGCCAATTGACGATACCTTTTGTTTGCATGATATAACAGTTGTGCTGTGTAGAATATCTGACATATCTACCTACAGTACTGTACATTGCACATATTTTACACATTATCCCATAATGCAAAGCATACTTGCACAGCAGGACCACCTTAGGCATGTCATTGTAGTTATATGCCCATACACATGCCTACTGTGACGGTATATCAACATATACTATCCCCTGCTATGGCACGTACTTGTTTGACATACCCTACCACTGACGGCAGGTGGTGTGGAATTGTTCTGTTTAAAGCCCTCATGTAACATCCCTTGTGGTGTATGTGATGTTTACCTTGTAGCCCACAGCAGGACACACAATTTCTTCAAGCATTGCTATGCTCAACAAGACATCACTACAGAATACCTTTTCCCACTTTATGCATTGCATACACTTTTAATTAATACAAAACAGGCTCTACATACACTAACATACTGAGTGTTCTACATACCTTGTCAGCATTCTGAATCTTTGTAAATATCTCTCTTACACCTTTACTGTTTAAACGGTTCTATGATATGAGCATACGGTTTGAATGTATGGCAAGTCATCCTTATATATGTTGATACCTGTAACATGTGGTTTCCTGCCGCCAATTGGTGTTCCTGAGTAAATTATTACATGCACATCAGCTGTGCAGCTACTCCATTCGCCAATTACGTGGCAACAGTGGGGTATAATTTAATTCTCCATTTGGGCGTTGCCCTTTTTCCCTACCTTCGGGGAGACAGCCTGTATGTGTTTTGCTGTGAGGAATTGCAACTGATATTTGTAGAGACATGGATATTTTGAATTCATGTCCCCCATGGATTGTGTGTGATGGCTAGAGTATGTGGTTCTACATGTGAGTGTACCTGTCATCTCAACCATCTGATAAGGGACTATTGCAAACAAATCCTGTAACATCGCCGTCTGTTCCATTATACAACAGATACGATTTCACATGGTGCCTTTACAAATGTGTCTCTAACAAGGTATGTTAACGGTTCTGCAGATGTAATTGAGTGAGTGGATGTTTGTGATGTTATTACAGTCTGTATTGCAATTGTTTCGGGTGTGGGGGAGATGTAGGTGGGTGTACATAGCATATACAGGTTTGTGGGGACTGCATTCCTACATATTCCATATATGAGTGTGGGCTCCTTCCCTAATTGAAGACCTGTCACTTAGTAGACTGAACTATGGTTGTTACGGGCTTATACATTGAGCCATTGTTAATTGGTTTCTATATAGTATGCAGGTGAGGTTGATACTTCCATACCTCCGGAAAAACAGCGATATGTAAACAATGTTACTAAATGACAGCTGTCTCGTGTATTTCTGTCACATATATTTGCACTCATTGCAGTTGTGTTGGTGACTGAGCCTCTTTGGCATGGGTTGCCACCTTTTCAAATGGCCATAGTGGGACATTTGCAGGACACACATCAGTGTTTACAGGCTGACACATACCCATGGTCAGTACACAGGATAGAACATACTTTTATCCCGAATACATACTTATTTTTGTAGCTCTTTAGCTACTTATCATGTTTCATGTAATGTTTATGTTTTGTAGATACAGGCATAACTATTTAATGCAACTGTTACATAATATATGGGACATAATTATGCCCTACAATCTCGGACATTTGCTCTTTTTAATATTTTTGGTCAGGACACAACTGCCCAGGGAGGGGCTGTCCCTCTTAAAGTGGGACAGGTGGTACCGTATGCCTATGGCCAACTATGACCACACCTACCGTACTGCTCTACCTCCGAGTTAGCACTAAAAAACACACGATGCAAACACACACACATTACAGTCCCACGGAAATGCACATGGCACCCTCTACTCACACATACACAGACTACAGCAATCACAAACACAGTTGAACACAGTACCTACATGAACTGCAACACTGGCAGTGATAACTAAATGTCCCTTAATATCGTGATAATATTACACGCGGTTCCAGTGTTCTGGTACTGTGTTCTTTCAGTCTTTAAGCCTCGTGATTATGCATGTCAGTATGTGACACATTCCATAGTTGGCAGTATCCTATTTATTTCTACCTCCATGGTTGTGTACATGCTGTTGACCTATGTATATAATTGCAGATATAGGTGAATCCGTATATATCAAGATATATCTCTCTATCTCCATTTCTATATCTATTATACATATGTATGTATATATATATATATATATATATATCTAGATATCTAGATATATATATAAATATATGAGTGAGAAAGTGAGAGGGAGAATACACCTTTCATTGTGTAATGTCAGTGTATACTGTTTCCTGGACTCTGCACGTTTGTGTTTGAACCTGTCACATTACACACCTGCTGTTTGTACATCTTGGGTAGCTTAGTGTTAGGTGATTTTGTACATGATTGCATGTTCTACTCCTGGCAGTGGTCGTTTTACCCTTCAGAGCAGGCACTGTTAGTACAGGGGTGAATAATGCTAGTTACTCCTGTTCTGGACATCATTGACCATGATCTGCGCGATATTCAGAGAAGCTTAGCCCTGTTTCGCTCATATCTGTATGGTCATGTTTAAACAACGCTTACCAGCACTGGTCAATGCATATTCCCACTAACATGTGCAAAACCTGATCTGATGACCTGCATCCACCATTCATTATTCGTGCCTTCGGGATTACATAACGTCCCTTGCAGGACATGGTACCGGGAACATGCACGGCAGTCAGTGCATGTACCACTTGGGCATCTGGGATTTGTACACGTGTTATGGCATTTTGTATGTGGACTGTACTACGGCTGTTACTCCATACTGCAATCAAATGGGTAACTCAGTTAGTTTACATATGGATGTGACAAATTAATGGTATGTCCAAGTGATGTTTAATGGATGTGCCCCAGCATTGGGAATGTATGTCACAGTGCGCCACACACTATAATGTGCTACACCTTCACACAACCATGGATGGAGCATGCTGGGGTGACAGATACCTGTCATGGGTACACCCCATGCTTTGCCACTACATCCATGATTACATTGTATGGAGCCCCTCATTTACACACCAGGGAATCCATGCAGAGTGTGTGGGAAACAGTGATTATACACATGGATCCCGCAATTGGCTGTGCTCCACTGAGGGTCAGTTGGTTACTCGATGTGGTGGCAACAGCTGACACTGTTTGCCTCAATTGATGAATGGCCTCTGACAATCAGGCGTGTACCTACCGATGTACCTAGGAACCTATACATACAGTACCAACATATGCTGATAGGTGCATGTACTGTTCAGGTGTTGCCATTCCTTGTTCCAATAGCTGTTGTGTGTGCAATGGTTGAGGGCTGCCTATGTAGGATTCACACAGTAGGCCACCTATACATTACAATTTACAGGTGGTTGTGTGTGTGTGTGCCATCCATTTTACTGTGTTTGCAGGTGGAGAGGTGTGTCAGTCTGTAGGGGCCTACACTGTCAGAGTATATGCTATACCTTCCCTCTTTGCCAAGGCATAGGCATATTGGGCACGCCTCCGTCTGCCTACTGGGGCTGGCACAGGGTGTTCGTGGTCTGAATCCCTCTGTGCCTGTGATGGCCTTGGCAATTGCAGTGGGCTGTGAGGGCCTTCACCATTCTGTCCCTGCTGCAGCTGTTTCTGCAGGATCATATTATGCATCATGGCACATACTATGAAGATGTGGGCACACATGCCAGGAGAGTACTGCAAGGCTCCACCAGATATGTCCAAGCAATGGAACCGTGATTTCAGCATCCCAAACACACGCTCTATGATGATTCTGGTTTGTGCGTGTGCCTCATTATGGCGTTCTTGCATGGGTGTGTGTGCATTTCTGATAGGAGTCATCATCCACGGCTCCAGTGCATAGCCAGCATCCCCCACATGGTGGCCATGTGGGATGTCCCCCCTGAAAAATACCTGATACAGCTGTGAGGCATGCCAGATGTGGGAGTCATGGTAGCTTCCAGGGCTGCCAGCATACACATCCATGATAATGCCCTGGGCATTGCACATGACCTGGCAGTTGATGGAGTGGTATCCCTTGTGGTTTATGTAGTGCCTATCATGCTCACCGGGTGGTGACTTGATATGTATGTGCGTGCAGTCTATTGCACCCAGTACCTCTATGTAGTGTGCCACATGGTGGAAGAGACGCATATTGCTGGCCAACTCCTCCTGAGTTTGGGGGAAGTATATATGCTCATTGCATGTGGTAACATGGCATCCAGGAACTGGTGTAGTACCCTGGATGCTGATGCCTGTGAGATCCCCATTATATCTCCAGTTGGCCTTTGAAAGGTACCTGTGGCTAGTATTCACAAGCTTACACATACCTTCGTGTCCACTGGGATGGGTTCCCCTCTGTTGTTTCTGGATCTCGGGCATGGCTGGCACAGCTCAACTATTTTCTGTAAGATGTCCCTGTCCACCCTGTAACGCTCTACTATCTCCAGATCATGTATCCCCTGGTAGGTTACCCTTGGTCTGAAAACTCTTCTCCTCCTCCGGGGCCTGCGGTGGTTGTCGGCATCATCCTCCACAACACCTTTAGTCAGTAACACATGGGGATGAATCACAGCTATGGCAGCTCCCAACATCTACATTGTAAAAGTTCCCCGTATGTTTACACCTATGGTGCAGTGTTTGGGAATACACAGGTGTGTGTGAGGTGCTTTCACACTTTATACTATTGTGCTGTGAACACTGATGATGTCATAGGGTGTATGTACGATCGTAGCTACAGAGTATCTTATGTGTTTTACGATAGGAACTACTATTGTGGTGCCTTTGGTGTTGAATTACATTTGGCTGCCATGGATTACCTCTTGCCCTTCCCTTTACATTTCTTCACATTTCACCTCCCATTTTCTGGCATGCATCCAGCAGCCTGCTTTCATTTGTACTTTCCTAAACCTGGCTTAACTTGCGTAATGTGTTCTATGGCCGGTCTACTGCAGGTTTGCTTTGCTCTGCTATGACAGTTCTCTTTTCTTTGCAATCTGACACCTCCCCTATCCTGTTTTGCAGGTTTCTGCGAGCAGACTTGTTGGCTGCCGTTGATTGCCCGCTGTGAGTTAATAGGTGTTAATTGTTCAGTTGTACTCCGATTACCCTAATGCGGCATTTCCTTATTTTCTTCCCCTGACCTTCCTGTTTGAGCTATAGTGCGTGGCACATGCATCCGTTTACTGGGTTTCGGGCACGTTTTCATCCCCATACACATGCGCTTTCGGGCACCATATGTGCTCTCAGCTAAATAATGCTATACCTACCTCCCCACCCCTGTCCTGAGGCTTTGCTTAGCAATGGCCAGGCTGGATTTGCATTGCTCCAATGTGCTTACAGCTACAGTGGCACACCCCACTGCTGATGTCATATATACCTCTAAACCACTCCTCGGTGTTGTAGCGCTGCGCCGTATGGTACATCCTTAGTCCGGCAGGACATTTGCAATTCACTATTACCTGCCTCATTTGCATGGCATTGACTGCTAATTCCTAGTTACCGCTCCAAACACTGTCACAGGCCCTTAGCAACCCTTGCAGCTTGGTTGTGGTGTACCATGCATACCACTGTGTATTATGGTGAAATCATGATTTGTATTACATTGCGATTTTATGACATTTGTATATATTTTTTTTGTGAACCCATTTGCGCACACATGCCCTGTGGTAGTACTTTGCGTTACTGTGGACATGACATTAAATGTTGTTTTTTTTAGGTGTTGTGCATCTTTTCTTATGCCATTGGCTGTATATTTAGCCATTGGCATATGTTAACTTTGTAATACACGAGTCTGGTCCGCTTTCATAGCTCCGATGTTCTGTTTGGAAAAATGTAAACCGTGTTTTTTGGTTTACATTTCTGTGGGCTTACGCTATGCCCGCACCACTTCATGAATTGCTATGTACCTTCATTTGCATGGTGCAGCACTGCTCATGGGGTGATTAGCTGTGCAGATCTGGCGTACGCCGGTAGGGCATGTGGAACTGGATCGTACCTGAATCGCTCGGTGGCCATATTTGGCATTATACCGCCTACACTATGCCTGCGCCTGGTGCAAGCTTCATGAATCCTGGGGATAAATGACAAATGACATTAAGAAACCTTATATAAATTTTATAAAAATGTTGTAAAAATATTATAAAAATAATGTAAAAGTATTGTACAGCAAAACATACTTATTTCATAGCTTCTCTGCTCTTTTAATTAAGGTTTAATGGAAATGTGGTCATTCAATCCCAGGGGCTGGGTTGCATTTAATTTTAGTTGCCAATAGGTCTCCCTGCAACTTAACCAATTCTCCCAGTCCCCCCCCCCTAGGGTCTGTACGTACTTGTTCAAGAATTCCAAATAAAAAACCTACATGTTTGGGATCTGTTTGCAAGTGCCTACACAATGCATTGTTCAAGTTCCCCTTTCTAATACTATAAAGGTGCTCATAAATGCATTTGAAGGGCCTGCTATTTCTATTATTGAATTTCTCAAATTTTTGGATTCATCTACTGATTTTTTTAAATTTACATACAAGTTTGACCAATATGGAATTGATTATTTGGATGTAAGGTTAGACAAGATTAGTGGGGGCTTGAAGTCTAGGATTAATCTGAAAAACACTTTTAGTAACTCTTACCTTCCTTATATTAGTGATCACCCTTGGAAACAAAAAAGAAGCATTGTGAAAGGTCAGATGGTCAGAGCGGCCAGAATGACCTCAGAAAGATGTAATTTCTTATTAGAAATTGAATTTATTTCTGGCCTCTTTTGTTTAAGGGGTTATCTGGTGAATTTAATAAAGGAGGTTGCTGGTGATGTATTAGAGGGATGGGGTGTAAAATACTACCCTATTTTGGGTAAACCACTGGAGAATCTGAATGTGGATGTGCCCACTGGTGAACAAGCTTTTAAAAGGGCTTTAGTGTTACAACACGGTAGTGTATCCAAAGAAGTTAAGGATTTAGTTGGGAGGAATTGAAAAATGTTAAAACACAATAAGGACATTGTACACAAGGTGAGTGAGAGACCCAATTTTGTTTTTAAAACTGGAGCAAACTTAAAAAAGTTATTTGAAAGGAACAACTACCAGGATAGAAGTCATGAGGATCAGGGGACAAGAATATGTGGTAGGTGTGGATGCTGTAAATATATAACAGAGGATGCATATGTTACCCTAAATAACTATGAGAACTGTAAGATTTACTTTAGGAAGGGTAACTGTGTTACCAGAGGTATAGTATATTTGGCTATATGTAAAGACTGTTCCAGTTTTTATGTAGGGAAATCAGAGAGGGCACTCAACAAACGTATTTATGAGCACCTTTATAGTATTCGAAAGGGGAACTTGAACAATGCATTGTGTAGGCACTTACAAACAGAACCCAAACATGTAGGTTTTTTATTTGGAATTCTTGAACAAGTGCATACAGACCCGGGGGGGGGGGCTGGAGGGGCTGGGAGAATTGGTTAAGTTGCAGGGGGGCCTATTGGCAACTAAAATTAAATGCAACCCAGCCCCCGGGATTGAATGACCACATTTCCATTAAACCTTAATTAAAAGAGAGGAGAAGCTATGAAATAAGTATGTTTTGCTGTAAATTACTTTTACATTATTTTTATAATATTTTTACAACATTTTTATAAAATTTATGTAAGGTTTCTTAATGTCATTTGTCATTTATGTTTCCATACACACATATATAGAAGTATTTATTTACATATATTTACACCTTTTTGAAGGTTTGTGAAGCGCACAGTGAAAACTGTGTAACTCAAAGGGTTTAAATATTTAAACAATGAAGTGAGTGTTTCACTTTAAATATTTTAAACAATTTTGGCACCTTTTTTATGAATGGGGGTATTTAAATGAGGGTAAAAATGTACTGGTTGTTTACACACTTGAAAAAGCCCTGCAATTAAGTCAGGGTGAAAGCGCTTGTGATATTTAACTTTTAATAAAGCTCCATTGGACTACCATCCTTGTTTGGCACCTGGACCGTTTTTCTTGGGATTAAAAATATAGTTCATGCTTCACTGTGGAATTAAGTGTGTCCTAGTCTATAAGGTTTTCTTGGATAATTATGAGCACAGAAAATAACAGCAATGCTTCTTTTGTTGCTGCCTTTATATTTTACTCATTTTTGAGAAAATGCTTTTGGGAACCTTTTGGCCTAATTAATGATTAGAAGTATGAACTGATGACCTTTATCTGATTTCATAAGGTGACTTATACGGGCCATAGTTATTCACTGAAATGAGGTTTCTGTTTTAGTAAAATGATTCATAAACCCTGAGTTAAGTGCTGCTTTCTGAGAGTCGGACCAACCCGCACAGAAGATTTCTATTTCCTTATGACACCTTGTCCAAAAATAGCTAGCAAGAATTACAGCCTTTGTTCTATCCATGTCTAAATATCAACCTAAAATGTTCTTGTGGGTCAATTTCATTATGAAAGATCTGAAAGTTTTTGTTTACCATTAGCTCACTAAGTGCATGTTATCTCTCTTTACTTACTTTATAAAGCAAATATTATTTTTTAATTTAAAATATGATTATGGAGTAGGACTGCTCTGACCAATGGTTCTACTTCAATTCATGCTAGGTTTTCTCTAGTCCTAGTAAGATAGTTAGCACCCCCTTGGACTTTTTCATTTTTAAATTGTCTCGACCTATGTGGTCAGCCTTACCCTCATCCTTATCCTGAAGTGAAGTGAAAGTTGTAACTTTATCTTTTGTTCAAAGACAGGTACGCTGTCGCCTCACAGTAAGACATTGTCCCGTTCGATTCTCACTTAGAGCGTCTTCTGTCGGGAGACATGCGTGAATGGGCGTACCTTCGTTGAACGTTGTGTGTCAGGCCTGGCAACTCGACACGTAAAAATCTACTGCCAATCATTAGTGGACTGGAGTTCTGCTGTGGCTACCTCTAACCGGGAAAAAGCTGAAAGACACAACAACAACCTAGCTCTTCTTCTAGAAAGGGAAATTTATGAAAGTAATTCACTTTTATCTGGGGTGTTGGTAGATTTTCCTCTCTAATGTATTTCTATTGCTAATGATAACATTGGGGTGCTCCTTGTGTACTTGTGTCATTTTCTGTTTAAGGCTCAGTCTTGTTACCTTCCTTTCTGGTTGCTCATCATAGGGTTAACCTGTCTTTATCTGCATTTGGTTTCTTTATTATCACTACAGGACCCTCTTTACAAGTTTGAAGTACTTATGTACTATAAAATTGTGAGCTCTTTCTTGTCCAGTTCCAAATGTACTTTTTCTTGTAGTCCCACCCATTGAAATCTTTTAGTTAGACTCAGTTTCAGAGTTATCTTCCACCAAAATTCAAACCTTTCTGCCATTTGATGTCTCTATTTCAACAGTTTTGAGTTTATTATGGCCACATATTTCTGTCAAAACATCTGCTTTTACCCCTTCACATTTGTCATTACTATTTTAGATGGGGAAAACCCTTCCCAGTTATTGCATCATACATTAGATTAGACACTAAAGCTACTGGATGTAGCAGTTTGCCTATAACAGTTTTCATTTCTACTTACATTATAGGATATTCTTTTGTTGTCTTCATGTTTACACAGTATTACAGTTTTCTGGTTGCTAGTAGTTTTATGCTTATATACATAATGTGTTCTAGCTAAAGTACTCCTGGTTCTGGAATCTAACAGTCCTTGTAATTTTTTTACATCTGTGAAAGTAGTACATTTAATGTGTTTAGTAATAGCATAGTGGCAAAAGGCAGATTCTATACTTCTAGAAGCTAAGCATTCAGCCTAACCAGTTTCCACTGCTTCACCTTCAGATCCAAGTTGGTTAACAGCTAAATGATTATTTTTTGCTCTTCCTTTGCTTCACACTTTTGTGTGTTCCACTCCAGTGCTCCTATACATTGCTTGGTCTACCAGCTCCTCCATTCATCCCCAGGACTATTGCCAATTTTTTTGTTTTGAGCTAGAGACCGTATGGAACTTAAAATGTGCCCTGTGGGATCTCCCAACTAACTGCTTACATGCGGGCAAGAGATATTCTATGTTATGATCTACATTCTTATCCCTCCCCTATGAATATTCCAGAATCATCAGAGAGCATCTCCCCTCTTCCTTTTGGGGAAGATCTTTCCTCCCCCTGGGACAGGCATTCTCATACCTCCCTGTCAGCACCTCAGATGCCTGAGCTGCCAATGAAACCAAGGTTGCCCAGACCATAGTTATGTCTTTATCCCTTTACATCACAAGGCTGGACAGCTGGCTGACTTTTGTTAGTAGATTATTCTAGCATAACGATATTGTCATAAGCCTTTACAGTACTACACTACTTTTCCCCTCTTAAAGCATTTAAGTGAAAATTTGTTCAGATAATAGATAGAAAGTTAAATTAAGGTAAAGGTTTGTTTGTAGCCTTGATGCAAGCATGCATGACTGACTTAATATATGCACTTTTGAACAATTACTGATATTCTGTTCAGGCTACTAGCTGGTCAGAGGTTTATACATCATTTTGAATCAAACATTTTCAAAAAGTGTTAGGTAGCGACCTCTTAAATCTGTTCACTGCTGAGAGTTGTATTTTTTTCTACACTATTCATATCAGGCTGTTACCATAATCTTTAGTGATAGGGTGATCTGACCATAGTCTCAAGATGTGGTTTAAAATTGCTGTGAGGGGAAATTATTGATCTGTTCAAGGTGAGTGCCCAATGTTTGAATCACTCTGCCTGTCTCTCTGATGAATCACCTGCTTTAGTTAAAGCATCCTTTTATAGTTTTTGGTAATCGTGCATGTCTGTATCTTCCAAATCCATACAAGCTTTCCATGTGCTTGTTGTAAGATGTGCAGATTAAATTCCATCCATTTGAGGGCATACCTCATCAAGGACATGACCTCAGTGGCATTGTTTGTATCCAAATTCTTCAGTGGTGGACTGGACTGGTATTAGGACAGGCATCATTTGGTCATTAAATTATTAAATTGCCTTCATTTTGTCATTCTTGCATTGCAGTCTACCGATGTGAAAACATTCTGAGTCAAACACTCCATTCTAAAAGAGAGGGGGGGTGTGAACTGTTACACTTTGCCAAACCAATTAAAGAAACTCAGATAAGTACAAATCTATAGAAATATAGGACTACATATTGTGTTGTTTCAGAAATAGATCATAGCTATTCAGTACAGAATGTATAGAAATGGTGCAAAAATCAGAAAAATAGCCTCTAAAATCAGATGCATATGATGGCCACTATAGTGACCTCCCAAAAATCACCATGTCACTAAAGACAATGAGTAAAGATGACATCATCAATGCTTTCCTTATGTCTTTTGAGTTTTGACCAATATGCTACCCAGGAAAACTAGGCATAGTATGACTGGGCTAAAATGCTATCTTCTCAACTTACAGATGAAATACTTAAACCACATATGGATATGGAGGGTGTTGTCTACGTTGTCTGTATGGACCACCAAAATAAAAAGAAAACAACAATTGCTAACAGAAATGCACATTATAAAACACAAACACTCAAATATCATAACTAATGATTAATTCAAGAAAAATGTATACACATATCCAAAACATATTTTACACTTAAGCATAAAATGAGAAGTGAGCAGCAAAATTAAAATGACAGGTACTTTGGCAGTTGAGTGAAGTAGAAGTGTTCCCCGAGTAATTTATGCAAATTATATTTTTAAAGTGACTCAAAGAGTGCTGATAAATTTGTTTTGTTACCCGACAGGTTACTAGACTAGCTAAGAGACATTTTTTTCAAAGAGGGCTATTTATGCCTTTAATTAAGAATGCACAGATATCTTTGAAAGCACAAATGCTGTCAGCAACTGAAATAGTACATTTAAATTTCATAAGAGGGGACACACTGCAAAAACATAGCTTAAATAATATTAGGAATGTTGCTCCTAATAGCAATGTAATTTTTTACCAACTCTGCTGGAAATAATAATGAAAAAGCTATGATTTTAAAAATTGTGATTTTTAATCCTACAAGCTGATACTGAAATTGTACAGATAGAATATGGTAAAATAACTGCTAGAGTTTTTCAATAACCAAAATAACTACTAGTGTAGTAGAATCAGTATATTAGCTCTGTACCACAGCTAAGCTAATCAAATGTAGAATATTTGTGGAAATGAAGGAACTGAACTAGCTTGATCCTGGGAGATTGGTCACACTTACTAAGGTGACATATGTCTGCAGACATAAATCAAACAGGAAGGTGGAAGTGATATGTGTTCATGAGAACAGGAATGCCTTTTAACTAATTTAGAAGTTTAAGTGAAGCACCCTGTACCTTTGATAACTAACTTATACATGATGTCATAACTGGTCAAGACTTTCTCAGTTTGAGGAAATGAGAACTTGTGGGGTAAGGGGGTACAGTTAGGTATTCTGCAGCCTGAATACACTTCTAATAAAATGTGGGGGATAGGCAGCAGTCTGACACACTTCTATGCACACACTATCCTGCACATACCCAAGTAAAAATGGAAGGAGGCAGCAAGTCAGCCACACTATGCCAAATATATAGACCTCATAAAGATAAATGGTAGGTGTAGAATGTTCAAAAGTAGCAAAAATCCTTCTTCTGAAAGATGGGATAGAAGAATGTGTGTTATCGGAAACATGTTTATGTGTCTTACTACAAAACACCACTTATTAAGTTAGTGAAAGAAGTCAGTCAAACTGAAAGTGTGCATGTGGAGCGGGGGACCATAGATACATGATATGGAACCTTGACAAAAGAATGAAGCCATTAAAGTAATGAAATGTTTCTATGTGGAAACACTAAGGACTTACATGATGCCTTCCCAAAATGTTAAAAGATAGCACCACATACTGGGTTCAATGCTTGTTTATAATGAATCTATCACTGATGTCCAATTCAAGCAGATAGCTCTGGATCTTTTACAATATGTCCATTGGTAAAATCTATTAATGGCTGCAAACATAGTTTAGTGATTTATTAGGCCGTTACATTCCCTGAAGTAGTACTTAGTAAAAAGGCACTACTGTCAGAAGCCAGAGAATTCATGTTACTTTTCTCCTGTGCAGGGATTTGCAAATAAATGCTCACAGAACATGGAACTACACACACAGTAGTAGTAAGAAAATCATTCTACAGACAAAGTAGTAAGAAAATCATTCTATGTCACACAACATACAAGTAAGGGTATGGCATTCAGATCCAAGGAAGTTATATTACCACTCTATTTGGCCATTATCAGACCCATCCATGAGTGCAATGCTTCCTTCAGCATATACCTGACTAAGCCTATGCAACCATTGGAATGCTCACAGAGGTTCCTCACCAAGAGAATCCATAGTATTAACACATTATCTTATGCAGATTGCCTTAGAGCCCTGTTTCTGTACTTGGTTTCCTACAGGTTGCTGAGAGGTGATCTGTGATTAGCATATAAGGCATCCTTAGATCCAGCCCTGATGTAGCTTTTGTGCATCTACAAAACAAACAACAACAGAAAATTTAGATCCAGGGATTTAAATTTTGCATGGGACATAAACATAATATGTTGGTCAGACAGATATGTGTCTCAAAGGATCCCCTTGTTCTAGAATAAGCTCCCAATCCATGGTAAGCAGAGCCCATCCCTAACCCTATACATAAGCTTGACCATTGGATGTGAAATCATAAATTCATCCCCAGGCTGGCTCAAATGTCTTTTATAGATGGATAGCAGCAGTAAACATTCCCTACCTAATATTGGATGGGAAATTGTAAATTCCCTTTTGGACTGGTCCCCATGTCTCCTATAGACAGAGGCTGACAGTAAATATTCCCTAACTAACATAGCCCTGACATAACTTTTTAGCAGCCCTCTAACTAACATACCCCTCCAATTTAGACCCACATGTTACAAGGGGATACAATTGGGTTGGGCTGTGCAGCTAGGCTTATAAAGGCTCTGGTAGTCATTAGTCTATGATATATACCTATGGACCTATGAACATTCACACCTAGGGTAATGTACGAGCTTTGTCAGTATTTTAAAAATAAAAAAGGTTAGGAATGCCATTGTACCACCCTAAAACTGATGGATACAGGTGTCCTTTAATAAAACTTTAAAGTCTGTGATGAAATGAACATCACAAAGAAATAACTTGGATAATTTCCTTCCCTACCTATTTCTGCTATAAGTGAAGTTCTCCAAGCATCAACAGGGTTTGCCCCATTAAACTTCCTGTATGCAAGATAACCACAAGGTTAGCTATACATTGCAAAGGAGTTGTGGGATAAAGAGGAGAAAACCTTATTTAAATGTGAGATAGCACACTTTACAAACTTGCAAAGCAGATACAAAACTTTGAGAAGAAGGAGAAAACCATGTTTAAAGTGTAAATAGCATACTTTGCAATCTTGCAAGGAAGATTAAAACATGTTTTACCAATAGTTAAGGGACAAAAGCAAGGGTTGCTATAGATGCAAAGAAAGGAGTAACATAAGAATACTGGACTAAGGAATTTTAAAACCGAGGTCAAAGTGTTACTATTAGTTCCTTCTGTGAAAAACACGTTCCTAGCAATATAGAAATGTCTGAGCTGGTAGTGAAAATAAGTGAAGTGAACTACAAAATAAAACAGAGTAAAAGAGGAGGCTACAGTGGATATATCAAATATATATATATATATATATATATATATATATATATATATACATAGAGAGAGAGAGAGATTATAAATATAGACAAATGATGAAGCTTCTATCTTCATCATAGGTGCTGACATAGATGTGAACAATATGGAATCAGGGATTCTATCTCTACTTTCAAGTAAATGGAATTTTGTCTATTGGTCAGAACCAAGAAATAAAATAGTCCACAATGAGAAACAAAGCTTTTTATTTTCTGGACTACCTGAAAGAACGGATTTAGTGCAACGTTATATTGAAATTGTCTCCAGAAAAAACATAAACCTAGAACCATTTAGGATGCCAGAGTCCCCCAGAAAAGCAAAAAGTGAAGTAAAAAAATGCTTGTACTAGGAGATACTGAGGAATCTGAAAGCAAATTGCACAACCTAGTTGTGTTAGTCACTAGACAGACAGTAACATAAGATTCTAAGATGTTTGCTGAAAAAAGAATGATACATCCAGATCTGGTAGTTATCCCGTGTCCAGAGTACTAAAATTCAGATAGAATAGCAAATAAGGTATTTGACTACTAGAGATTCCACTAATGCCAGAAGCCAAACAGAAGACTGCATTTTCCACCCATGAAGGTCTTTTTTGTTATACTGCCCTACTCTTTGGGCTTCACAGAATGCCTGGCACTTTGCGAAGGCTCATGGATAAAGTTTTGAAACCTCACACAAAGTATTTAACAGCATATTTGCAAGACATTGTAATCTATTCAGAAGACTAGGACTCACATTTATCTAAAGTGGAACCAATGATGGGATCTCTGAAGCTGGCATTACTTGCAATTATTGCTGCCTAAAGATAGTTTTGTTTGACATACTCCAGACATTTAGGAAATGTGATTAGGAGAAGCATAACTAAACCACAGACACACACAGACGCACGCACGCATGCACGCACACACACACACGCGTGCACACACCGCACACACACACACACACACACACACACACACACACACACACACACACACACACACACACAAACAGCAATTTGTCGAACCCTAATTATCAAAGCTGCTAATCGCTGAATGCAGTTTTCAGCAAAATTTTTCCTAGGGAAAACCAATGGTTTGGCACCATCTGGAATTTGCCCTTTTCCCACTGTAATGCAATCTTGGAGTTTGTATAATTCAATGCCATGCTTTTTATGTGGGGCTGACGAAAAGGAGGTTACAGAATAGAATTTATAACCATCTTTATGACATTCGGAAATGTAAAGAAACTAATGCATTGGCTAGGCACATAATAGAATACCCTTCCCGTAGTTTTTGTTTTAGAGTATTACAAGTATTAGGACAGAATATACGGGGTGGAAACGTTGAAAATGAACTAGCTCTAGCAGAGTTGAAATGGATTTTAAAACTTGGCTCACATTTGTTTCCAGGTCTAAATAATTATGTATCCATAAAACCAGTACTTGAACTAAAGAATGTTTAATCTAAAATATATTCACATTTTATGTTTTAAGTCACATTAGAAATGGAATAATTACATGTTTTACTATTAGAGTTATTTAGTTAATATAGTGTATAAAATGTTATTTATTTTAGATAAACATATAGAATTTAATGTATGTTTTTATCTGCATAGGATTCGACAATACATATATTTTTGATGCGATGTTTTAATATGAAAGTTGAATTTATATTTGAATTTACATATTAGTTGTATGCACTTTAAGGAATTGATTGATGGTTTTGCACTAATTGTTTGTTAAATTGGACAGTTTTCACGCGCAATGTGATATTTAAGAGTTACAGTTTTCCATGTAAAATTGTCTGATGAAGCGTAGGTTTCACTACGCGAAAGCGCTTACGCTTACTTTTACTTTGTTGGATTTAATAAATTATTTGGATTTGGTTTTACCAAGTTTTCTAGAGTTGTTTTTGGACTCTCTCGTGGCTAGCTTCTCCCTTCATTTTCTGCATTTGTCCTTTGGTTTTGAAAGGAGATCTATCTAGCAGGACGGTTGCTTCATTTTGATAGTTTGTGTAATTGGTTAGTGGGGGTGTGGGTGGCTGGAAGGGATGTGGGTGGTGAAGCCCCCCACCTAGGTAGGTATTAAATTTTATTATTTTGTTTACAGTAACTAAGGTGGCCTATCATTGGATTACCCTAGGAAAAATTTTGCTGAAAATTCCATTCAGTAAATAGCTGCTTCGATAATTAGGGATTCAAAGAATGGTGGCTCACTGATCTGCCATTTGACAAAGAGATATAGACCCATCAAGTAATGGTCTATATCAATCAAGTACCAAACACCAAGTGAAATCATTCCACCAGATGATGCTTCTAATAGTCTGGAAATCATCTTATCTTTTGTGGTTGCCACTGACTGCTTTTTGATTTTTTTTTTTTTTTTGGCATAGACTAATGCATCTGAAGTTGGATTATGACTTTTGTTATCTCAGGAATTGGGTGGTAAAGCATACCTTATTTACTACCACAGTAAAAAGTTAAGTAAGGCCAAGTCCGGATACCCTGGCCATAGAGGGAAAATGTCAGTATTAAATGGGGACTGACTTCATTCTAGTTTTTCTTGTCAGGATGTAGCTTAGGTTTAGTAATTACCATGTGTTCCCAAATGGTTGTATAAACAACCAGACAATAGCATCAAATTAGGAAGGAGGACATTTTTACTACAGCCCTCTCTGTTTTTACAGTCAGAAATAGTCCTGGTAATAGCCACAAAGTATAGATGGGTTGTCCTGGTGTTGCTAAATCCCATTCCTTTCAGTACAGAACAAGGAGATCTATGCAGGAAAGGGAAGCATTTTGATACAGTTTCACTAAGCTGTCAAAGGTTATGCTTTGAAATGCTATATATTGTATGGAATATAGTAAAAAGTTAATTGACATCTGTATAATCTGTATAGTACAGTAGTTACATCCTTTAACAACACAGAGAGAATCACTTAGAAAAATACAGATAAGAGCTTAAAGACCACAATATCAAAGATGTTTGCCTCTCACAGAGTCAGATTTTGAGGGCAAGAGTTGAGACTTAGTGGGCACTGACCAATAACAGCTTCAGGTTCTTTTTCTTTCCTAGGCACACCAGGGAGATAGTAGCTAGTTGGTGGGGTACATATGATGTGGTGAAAAAACAACGCTAAATATCAATAAAGTATAGAATACTGGTACATGGTAACAATTGGCCCATAATCCACTGCTAAACATAAAAGAGTATTCCCTACAAAAAAAAAAAAAAAAAAACAGTGAATGCCAAACTTACAAATACTATTAATGTTCACAACACAGAAAAACTACACATTTTTCATGCTCAAGGATTATGATTTGGATGTTTTGCTATGGTACAGTGTAACAAGTCCAGTGTGTAGCTAACAATGTAATAGAGGTAGGGAAAATGTCATTTGCAAAGGCATTTTTGCCTCAATAGAAAGAAAAAAAGTACTAGTAACCCAAATTCAAGAAAGAGAAGTTGGACGATATTATATTGCCTTATAGCTGAACCACTTAGTGCCTTTAAAGGGATAATTTGTATTTATCCTGTAATCCTCTTTTACAAGAGGTTTTAAGGAATCACACAGTGAAAACTCTAGCTTGGCTAGGTTTTTCTTTTTCCAATTGGATTGACTGTGTGTCCTTTTCACTCTTTTATTTAGTTGTTGGATGGGATATTTTGTAGACACCTTAATTTTTAGGGACAACAGTTAGGTACAACAAGCCAGTGTTTCTAAATGTTGGCGAAACAATCCACTTATGTGTGCTGATGATGTCATAAGAAGACTGAAACATGCATGTCCGCAGCTAGTGGGTTTGGCTTTATTGGCCTGAAAGTCATCGGCATTCAGAATCACCATATAGCTGTAACACTTGGTGTCTGTAAAGGGGTCATTTGCATTTTTTCCATAATCCTCTTTTACAAGTGGGTTTAAGGGATTACACATTGAAAACTCTAGCTTGGCTAGATTTTTCTTGTTTTTTTTTTTCCAATTGGATTGGCTGCGTGTCCTATTTACTCTTTTATTTACATTCTGTTACTTAAGTACATGGCTTATGGTTAGTATTTGCACACACAATATGTCTGTCATCATCTGTACCAGACCACCATCCATAAAATGTAAGTGGCTATATCAAGTGACATGCCTGTCATTCACTAATTTCACAGGTCACATCATGACAATAGTCCTGGTGGGACAGCCTGGGCATAGAATATGGACTATCACAAACCCTGTGATCAGATTATACAGACCAGTATCCTACAGGCCTCACAGATTTGTGCCTCACAGAAAACATCCACAGCCTGCATTATTTATCAAGTGGGACTCCGCCACCCACTCTTGAAGGATGTGCAGCCCTCATCCCTCTATATCTGTGCTGTCAACCTACTTGAGGACTCAGGGGAAACCTTTCACTCAGCATTACATTGGGTGGTTACATTGTTTTGGACTTGCATCTTGTATGCTTACATTTCCTATTCCAACCCCCTATGTTATCTATCCCCCTAGCTACAGGTTTCTGCTGAGATCCCCCCAGCAAATAAGGTCCAAATATCCAACCTGCATCACCACCTCCCCTGAACAGTTTACCCTTAACATTGCAGCTACAGAACACTTTCCTGCTGTGAGGAGTTCAGTAAATTCTCTGCTCAAACTCTGCTTGCTATAGTGTATCAAACACAGTAGTAAGAAGAACACTGCTACTGTGGTGTTGGGATTTATCATACTATTATGGAGCTTGTAGCACAGTAATTATGTTAATGAAGTCTTTCTGAATCTCACATATTGTACTACATGTTGGTAACCTTAAAGTACATAACAGGACATGATATTGCCTGTAAACATGCATGGTAGGCCTCACTATGCTCTCAACAGGCCTGGGTAACACCATACACCCCCCACACACAAAAACACAGACAAGTCCCTTCAGCCCAGACAGCATCCTATAAGAATGTAGTGTCATGTTGGTACTGTGATTTGTAGTGTGTTGCCATACAACTGTACAGCACAGCCAATGACAAAGGAGTGCTTCCGTATGTGACTGACATGTATCTGTCCCCTCCTCAACTTCAACAGACACGCACAGAGAGGGAATGGACCATACATCTGTCCGCTTCCCTCCCTGTGCATGTTTGCTGTAGTCACCTCAGTGCACTTTGTCTTTGGGTATGTCACACTGCCATGGTATCTTTTGATGTGCATTACATGTTTTCCAAGATTCAGATGCATATTCCCTTCTATCGTCAACCTGGCATTTGGCTAACACTTCTGGAAGGGATGAAGTTGAAAGGACTCCGACATGGACCAATAAGGCGGCTAAGATGTTTATCCTCCTGCTCAATCTGCACCTGCTGACAGCACAGGTCTGGGGACTCATTTGAGGGCCCCTAGAATAAGGTAGATGCCTAGCAATGTCTTGCCAGGGTGGGAAGTGATGCCTATAAGCATCAGTTCAGTGACCATATGAGGCACCATCTTGACCTTCTCTGCCAGTGGAAAAAAGAGTGTAGTGAGAAAGACCATGATTTCTATAATATATATGACCAAATTATGATTAACTTTACAAATGTAGGCCTTTTTGTGCAGTTATTAGCAGTCGCTGTTGTTCATGGCTATAGTGTTTTTTCTTTCTGTTTTCTGTTTATCATCACATGATGAGATACAAAAGAACCTGCCAGAGTAGGCTTGCATACCTGTGTGATGATGTGAGGTATTACTAACTATGCTAGGAGAAGTAGGGCAGTGGATGTGTAACATATACCAGCTAAGCTAGCTGGAGTTTTGTAAAGAATTATATGTCATTTGTATATCAAACTGATTCATACACATGCTTTTGTTGAAAATGTATTTCTAAAGTTGCTTGTGTTAAAATGTACCAACAGGGGTCCTGCTGGACAGAAAAGAAATACACATGTATGCCAGACTGTATTGCAACTGTTGAAATGAATATACTGATAAAGAAGAACGACTTACCTACTTCATCTTGACTTGTTTTAGTAAGTAACCAGGGAATAGTAATTCTTTATATCAGTAAGAAAAATATATTGAGATTATTTAAGTACTGTTTTTCTGTATCTGTGTGGATCTATCCATCTGCATTATATTTAATATTTCCTGTGCTGAAACTCTGGTGTTTATTGTAAATAGATATTTAGTATTTTTATGTTTCTTTTTTTATTTATTATTAAATATATTTAAACTTTTCATTGTGACAGGTCTTTTAGAGAATATTTTAACCTGTGAGAGCACTTTTATGTATTTGGTGACACTGTGGCTGCTCCTGAAAGCCTTGCTGCATTGGTCAAACACTACTTTTAGTATTAGTATTAATTTCACTCAGTATAATTTGGTACCCTTGTAAGAGCCCACGAGTAGCAGGCTGGTGGCAGTGTAACTACCTTATAGTCTGGGCAAAGGATAGCAGAGTGGATATCCCAGGTGTGTGTGTGTGTGTGTGTGTGTGTGTGTGTGTGTGTGTGTGTGTGTGTGTGTGTGTGTGTGTGTGTGTGAGAACCAAATCTCAAAGATGTGTGTGTCAGCTATTTGGAGCAGAGACACAGAGTACTGGTTTCACAGAGAGGTGGTGGAAGACTTGGCTTGGGACACTCGGCTGAGGACTCAACTCTACAGCTGTGTCAGTGGGGAGTCTTATTTGAGGCCTGGAGATACAGAGGGAAACTCAGCCCCAAGACTGAGTGTGCTCCCTGTGTGCTCTTAAGGGAAATCATGCTTTATGCAGAGAGCTGCATCTGGCAATACTGTGCATATCTATTTTCGTTCTAAGTGAATGTCCCCCATTGGTGTCCATGGTGAAAATTGAGACGCCTTGATCAATGGCCCAGAGCAGGAACATCACATATTGCTGGCAATGGCAGGATATTAATTGAACTTCTGTAGCTTGTAAGCAGTTGTCAGTAAAGGTATGTGTACTCTAAGCAACCACAAGGTAAAGATACAGATTTTCATTTTCTTAACAGTTGTATTGATTTTTTTAGTTTAGTTTAGTCAGGGAAAGCAGGCAAATATGTCAGCAGAGGATTATGACAAGCTGACAATGAGCCAGTTGGCCAAGGAGTGTGAAGCCAAAGGACTACTGCATGCCAACCTGACTAAAAAGGAAATTATTTCAGTCATAGTCACAGCTGTAGCCCAGACCAGCTAACAGCAGGATAACCAGTCTGGTGATGGGCATTTGCAGCCCTCAGAAAAAGGACAGTTCAGCTCTTCTTCAGAACACTTTAAAATCCATCTGGAAAGAAAGATAAACTAGAGGCCAAAGGTTTGGAATTAGAGTCAGCAGAGAGATTGTGGCAGGCAAAACAGATGGAATTAGAATCAGTAGAGGCACTACAGTGTTTGTAGGGTAAAGAAAATGAAAAACAGTGCCAACATGAAAGGGAGATGGTGATCCTTCCTCAGGGTCATGGAGATAATGAGGAAGGGAATAACTGAACCACAGTAGCAATAAAGATCAGTACATTTCTTCCACAGTTTTCAGAGGGTGATAATTTTGATAGTTTTATATATATATATATATATATATATATATATATATATATATATATATATATATATATATGTGTGTATGTATGTAAACAGTATAATGTTGACCAAGGGCTGGCTATGGGTATGGTTCCTGACCCCTTTATTCCATGGTAAAGATGTAATTGCTATTTCTAAATTATCTGATACAGATTGTTTAAACTCTGATGAAGTAAAACAATGTTTATTGGAATGTTTTAACTTAACACCTGAAGCTTACAGAAAAAAAGGTTTTGTGAGCATAGCCACAAGGCAGATAACAGTGTATGTGACTATATTGCAGAGTTAAGTACTTATTTTCATAGTTGGGTGAGATGGTGTCAGGTCACCACTTTTGAAAGGCTGGCAGACCTTTTTGTGAGGGAACAGGCCCTTAGTACTTTGCCTGAGGACATGAGAATTTGGTTGGCAGACCAGGAGTGTAACTCTGCAGATGAGCTGGGGGGGGGGGGGAAGAAGAGCTCTACTTAGCAAGCAGAGCATCACTGCACAAGAAGAGGATACCCAATTCTGCACATGGATATAAGGGAACCCCATACTGGGCAACCTAAACTGCCCCAACAGAGTCCACCAGTAACAGGAGAAGCCACTAGTCCAAGTACATTGCCAGGATCAAGGGTTAGGTGTTTTAAATGTAACCAGTGCTGCTATGTAGCATACAGATTTCCATGGTAGCAAGGTAGGAACAAAAGGCGGTGGAGCCAGCAAGTGAGAATAACAGTATACTAGTGGTAAGTTGTCTGGAGACAACATGGGTACCACACTATCACTGGACTTTATATCCTATCTTAGTGGATGGAAAACAGACCACTTCTAAGAGATCCACAGTGTCTCACATAACCATTGTGAAGCCTGCAGTGGTTAAAAAGGTACAGTACTTGCTTGGGCAGTCCACTCCAGTAAAAGATTAAGGAGGGACCCCATTCCAAATGCCTTTCATAGGGGTTCACCTTGATGGGGTGGATGGAAAAGGAAACAAGCCAGTAGGTGTGTTTAAGGAAATCCCTGCAGATGTTTTGATAGGAAAATAATTTAATAATGCAGTACCTTGTGTCCATGTAGTTACATGCAGTCAGGCTTGTAGTCAGGCATGTGGGTCTTGTAGCCTGGCAGAAACCCAGACAGAACCCATGCCTGAAGCCAGGGCTGGTGAAGTGGTTATTTCAGAGAGGGAGCTACCCTGTAGCAGTGAACCTGAAGGTGAGCCATCGATGCTGGTAGGTACTTATGAGTAACTACAAAGGTAGAGTTGAGTGGTAGTACCCAGGCTGACAGTGAGGCACTGCTGTCAGAGGATACCAGACTTTCTGTGGAAGGGGAGTTGGGAAGGGTTGCAATGATAGAGTTGAGACCCTACACTAAGAGGCTTAAGGGAAGTATAGGGAGACACCTGATTCTCAAGGAAAAGGGGAGTCTATATACCAGAAAAAGGGTTACTGTACAGAGAATGGACCCCTGGGGGAGGGCTAGAGGGTGATGTAATACAGCAGTAATTAGTGCCCAGACCCTACCATCTAGCACTTCTAGGCATAGCGCATGACATTTATTTTGCAGGTTATATGGTCATAAAGCATACCAATAGACTTATTATGCAGAACTTTTATTGGCCTGGGATTACAAAGGATGCAACAGGGTACTGCAGGAGCTGTGAACAGTGCCAAAACGTAGGCAAGATAGGAGACAAGGTCAAAGCTACTTTGATGCCTTTGCCTGTGATTGATGAGCTATTTCAGAGGGTAGCTATGGAAATTGTGGACCCTCTGAGTACCACTATTTCCACAGGGAAGAAGTATATCCTGATGGTAGTAGATTATGCTACTAGATACCCTGAGGCAGTGGCTCTATCCTTCATTGAGGCAGAGAAGGTGGGAAATGCTTTGTTAGAGATTTTTTAGCAGGGTAAGTTTCCCGAGAGAAATACTGACTGACAGAGGTGCCAATTTCATGTCAGACCTGCTGGATTGTCTGTGGGAGTGTTGTAGGGTGAAGCATCTAAAGAGCACTGTCTACCACCACCAAACTAATGGTCTTGTGGAGAGTTTAAACACTACAATAAAGACCATGCTACGGGCATTTGCATACTAGTTTAACAGAGAGTGGGACAAACATTTGCCCCATCTGGTGTTTGCATACAGAGAGGTACCCCAGGAATCCACAGGGTTTTCACCCTTTGAGTTGCTGTATAGATTTAGATTTACTTCGTGATGAGTGGGAGGGTGAGTTTGAATCCCACAAGGAGTCTGTTGTGACATATGTTCTAAACCTCAGGGCAAGGCATAGGGAGCTCATGAGCTTGGCAAAGGAGAACCTGGCAGGAGCCCAACAGCAGAAAAAGGTCTGGTATGAGAGGAATGCTCGAGCTTGAAAGTATGCTGTGGGACAGCAGGTTTTGGTTCTCATTCCTGTCAGAAACACTAAGCTGCAGGCAGCTTGAGAGGAACCCATCATTATGGTAAAGAGGGTCAATGATGGTGACTACATGGTAAACCTGGTAGGCACGAGTCAGAGGCACAAATTTTACCATGTCAACATGATGAAGCCTTGCCATGATAGGGAGGCCCTGGTGTTCAGTATTTGCAGTGGCTGGCAGAAGGGACTGAGGGGGAGCTGGTGACTGATTTTCTCAGTGAGGTTCAGACTGACTCCTCAGTGGAAGGAGTAGCAATGTTTCAGCGGCTATCCACTAAGCAGGTTCAAACAATCTGCATGGTGTTACAGGAGTCTAGGGACATGGTCACTGGAAAACCTGGATGCACCCACCTTGTGCAGTACCGTAGTGAGGTCAGCAATGCCAGTGCAGATGTCATCTGAAGACAGGGTATGGGTTAACATCTTCCCAGATAGGCTCATTCCTCTCAAGCAACATTTTGCCAAGGCCATTTGAGAAACAAGCTTGAGTCATTTTTGAAACCTGATAAAGAAGGACCACTCACCCACTTCATCTTGACTTGCTTTAGTAATTAACCAGGGAATAGTAATTCTTTAGATCAGTCTTGAAAATATATTGAGATTAGTTAAGTACTGTTTTTCTGTATCTGTGTGAATCTATCAATCTGCGTTATTTTTAATATTTCATGTGACTGAAATTCTGGTGTTTATTGTAAATAGATATATAGTATTTTCATGTTCTTTTATTATTTATTATTAAATATATTTAAACTTTTCATTGTGGCTGGTCTTTTAGAGAATATTTTAACCTGTGAGAGTACTTATATTTATTTGGTCACACTGTGGCCACTCCTGAAAGCCTTGCTGCATTGGTCAAACACTACCATTTGTATTGGTATTAATTTCACTCAATATAATTGGGTACACTTGTAAAAGCCTTAGAGTAGCTGGCTGGTAGCAGAGTAACTACATTATAGTCTAGGCAAAGGATAACACAGTGGGTAATCTGTGACAGCCTTTCCCAGGTGTGTGTGTGTGTGTGTGTGTGTGTGTGTGTGTGTGTGTGTGTGTGTGTGTGTGTGTGTGTGTGTGTGTGTGTGTGTGTGTGTGTGCGTGTGTGAAAATCAAATCTCAAAGAGTGTGCTCATCAGCTACTTGGAGCAGGGGCACAGAGCACTTGTTTCACAGAGGGAATGGTCGAGGACGTGACTTGGAGCACCCAGCTGAGGACTCAACTCTACAGCTATGTCAGTGGGGAGTCTTATTTGGGGCCTGGAGAGAGAGAGGGTAGCCCAACTCCAAGACTGAGTGTGTTCCCTGGTTTACCATCAAAATGTTGAAACTGAAAACAGTCCCTAACAAAATTACCAAATTGTTTTTCCAACTTTGATAATACCAATTTACCAAAATGTCAGAAATGGTAACCATAGAAATTGACATTTGCACACCGGAAGTTCCAATGTTGAAAGTCCATGTTACCATTAACATTTTTGCAAGGGGGGAAATCCCCTGCACCCTACCATACACCATGCTTATTATATATATATATATATATATATATATATATATATATATATATATATATATACCAACTCCAAGATAGCACTACAGTGAGGAAAAGGGAAAATTTCCCAATCTGCACTGTATAGCAATTTCAATTCAAAACATTCCCCAGGATTCATGAACCATGCGCCAGGCGCACGCATAGCGTAGGCGCTACAACACCAGATATGGCCGCCGAGCGATTCAGGTACAATCTAATTCCAAGTGCACTACCGGCGTGCGCCTGAGTTGCGCCGCCTCCGGCGTAGGTATGTTAAACACCCCATGTGCGGTGTTGCACCATGCAAATGAAGGCATATAGCGATCCACGAAGTGGCGCAGGCGTAGCATAAGGGCACGGCAATGTAAACAAAAAAAAAATGGTTTACATATACCCAAACATGACATAGGAGTAACGGAAGGCTGTCAACGTCAGGTATCATACTGTTGCAACATGCCAATGGCGAAAGACACCGAGAATGTCAAAAGAAAACATGCACAAAATGTTAATAATGACATAAATGGTATGTCCGCAGAAACCACAGCAGAACCCCAGGACATGTCCGCGGAAGGTGCGAAACAATGAAATAATATGACAATGTCATAAAAGAGCAGTATAATACACATCAGCTTCACAGCCACAATACACCATAGTATGCATGGAAAGCCACAACCATGGCGCAAGGGTTGCCAAGGAGTGGCGGCAGTGTTCGGCGCCGTAACTATGAATTAGTAGTCAATGCCATGCAAATGAGGCAGATAATACTGAATCGCAAAACCCCGCCGGCGTAAGGCTGCACCAAATGGCGCAGCGGTAATACACCAAGGAGTGGCCCAGAGGGAATACATGTCAACCGCAGAGGGGTGTGCCACTGTAGGAGGAAGCACATTGGAGCTCAGCAAACATGGGCTGTACAATGCACATCACAGCAGCAGGACCGGCATGTGGGGAAATAGTTGCGCTGAGAGCACACAATGTGCGCAGAGATGCATGTGCACGAGGATGACGACGTTCCCCTAACCCAGTCATGTGACAGCCGCCCCATCAACAACAACGGATACAGGAAGGTGATGCGGAGAATATGAGGAAATGCGGAAGCAGTGTAATTGGAGTGGTAATGAGCAATCAACACCAATCAACCCACGAAGGCCAATTGGCGGCAGCTGACAAGTCTGCATGCAGAAACCCGCAAAACGGGATAGGGGAGGCATATGAATGCAAAGAAAGTAGGGGAGGTAGCAGAATGCAAAGAGTGAAGAACCGATACAGCACAGCCAAGTAGAGAGGTAGCATAACGGTGGCGGCAGACAAAATGCATGATATGCCATGTTCCAGAAATGACACATGACAGGGCTCTGCAGGATGCAATCCAGGCAATAGTATGCGCAACGTGCAGAAACAGTAAGGTAAGGTGTAAAGCTAAACCAATGCAGGCAAGTGTAATGCAACACCAAAGGTAACAGCGTTGCAGTGCCAATGGTAAAACACGGAAGATAATCCACAGATACGGCCGCACAGACACACCCTATGACATCACCGGGTGTACAGCACAACAGTATAAAGTGTGAATGCACACAACACACAGCCGCGTATTCCCAAACGCCGCACTCTAGGTGTAAACACACGGGGAACTTTTAAAATGTATATGTTGGGTTCTGCCGTGGCCATGATACATCAGCATGTGTCAGAGACAGACGGAGTTGCGGAGGAGGGTGCCGACAACTACCGTAGGCCTCAGAGGAGAAGGAGAGTGTTCAGACCAAGGGTAACCTACCAGGGGCTACAAGACCTGGAGATAGTAGAGCGTTACAGGGTGGACAGGGACACATTACAGCAAATAGCGGAGCTGTGCCGGCCACGCCTGAGAACAAGAAACAACAGAGGGGAGCCCATCCCAGTGGACACAAAGGTATGTGTAAGCTTGCGAATACTGGCTCCAGGTACCTTTCAAAGGCCAACCGGGGATATAATGGGCATCTCACAGGCATCAGCATCCAGGGTACTACACCAGTTTCTGGATGCCATGTTACGACATGCCCATGAGTATATATACTTCCCCAGATCTCAGGAGGTTGGCTAGCAATATGCGCCACTTCCACTGTGTGGCACAATACCCGGAGGTACTGGGTGCGATAGACTATGCGCACATACAAATCAAGTCACCACCTGGGGAGCAGGGTAGGCGCTACATAAACCGCGAGGGATTCCCTCCATCAATTGCCAGGTCGTGTGCAATGTGCAGGGCATTATCATGGATGTGTGTGCTGGCAGCCCTGGAAGCTACCACGACTCCCATATCTGGCATGCCTCACAGCTGTATCAGGTATTCGCCAGAGGACATCACACAAGGCCACCTTGTGGGGATGCTGGCTATGCACTGGAGCCGTGGATGATGACTCCCATCAGAAATGCACACACACACATGCAAGAACGCCATAATGAGGCACACGCACAAACCAGAATAATCATAGAGCGTGTGTTTGGGATGCTGAAATCACGGTTCCGGTGCTTGGATACATCCGGTGGAGCCCTGCAGTACTCTCAAGGCACATGTGCCCACATATTCATAGTATGTGCCATGCTACATAATATGATCCTGCGGAAACAGCTGCTGCAGGGACATAATGGTGAAGGGCCACAAAGCCCACCACAACTGCCAAGGCAAGCACAGGCACAGAGTGTTCAGTGCCATGAACACACTGTGCCAGCCCCAGTAGGCAGACGGAGGCGTACCCAATATGCCTATGCCCTGGCAAAGAGGGAACGTATAGCACATACTCTGACAGCGTAGGCCCCATGGAGTGACACCTCCCTACCTGCACACACAGTGAAATGGACGGCACACAAACATGGCCACCCGTAATGTGTACCATATGGGTGGTCCCATGTGTGACTCCAACATAGGCAGCACCCAAACACTGCACACCCAACAGCCAGCGGAGCATGGAACGCCAACACCTTAACTGTACGCGGGTCCTACAGCAGACGGCGTTGCTGTATGCTGTCACGTTCGCCGCAAGGTGTATACATATAGACATGTACATATGTGCATATACAGATATGGAGATAGATATCATTACACACATAGAAATACATGTAGACATACACATATATAAAGTACAACAGGTAAGACAGGGAATCAGAGGGATGCAAGGTGACAGAGAAGTAAAATGCGATATCTGTACATAGTAAACATAGTGAACGACAACCTGAGTATCCGGGAGGGTTGACAGAACAGGAAACGCCACCCATGGAAAGGTCAACCCACCTAAATGCATAATCGCGAGTCGGGATGATCGCCAGGCCATGGTACAGTAACAGTACATGTGCGGGTAATATTATGAGGATATGAGGGTGGAGGTAGACACCACAGCCGGTGATGCGGGCCATGCAGGTACTGTGTGCAACCGTCCCTGTGACAGCCGCAGTATGTGTATGTGTGCGGTGAGGGTGTCGTGTGTTCCGCTGTGCGAGTGTAATGTGTGTGCCACTGTAAAATGTGTATGTTGGTGCCATGTGACAGGTGGAGTGGAACAACATGTGTAGGCATACAGTATAGGAACCACAGGCGTATGTACAGCAGTACCCCCAAAGTAGTACTGAGAGCCCCCCCTGGCTAGGCGTGTGGCGACGTAAAACGATGCAAAGTGAAAATGTCCCAGAATGTACCACAGGAATATAGCCAACATGAAATGCAAAGGACGTATGTACAAATCATGACTGTATGTATGACACCGATATGTTAATTGCAAAACGATACGTCAGCAACGTTACACAGCAATAGTCATGTACCGCGAAATACGCATGTGCTACCCCGGTACTGATCGTGGCTACGTATCGGCCCGTAAACACCGCTGTGTGTTCTACGAGTGTCAAACAAGCAATCGCCACCCGAATAGGTGGCAACCAGTAGCATACAGGCCGTCCCAAGTACAGGACCACAATGACTGTAAATATCCGGGACAAAATGCCAAGGGATAGTCAGCACGTACAAACAACCGCAGATATACTACCGATGTGACGGAGGAATACATGCAGGAAGCACACATGCAGGCGATACCGACACCAGACGACATCAACACAACCTACACTCCCAGAACAACAGACAGGTAACTGCCAGCTCCCCTGGCAGGGATGGAGCACACACACAAGCATACCGTGTATGTAGAAATGCATGGCCCACAACCCGTACCCGTCACCCACAACCTCCGATATTCCCCATCGCACATATCAAAGGGATACAAGCCGCAATAGCAGCACAAACATACAGGCAGTCAATGACAGCGGCATAACCGCAACATCTCGTGTGGGAAACACTATCAGCAGCGGATGCATACCTGCATCCGTTGTTTAAAGGAATACAACAACTATGTTACACATCCGAATGCAAAACACCATCGACAGACGCCGCCAGGACAGGGACACCCACATGTCGAACATAATACCATACCCAACACACACAATCCACGGCTAACACCACTGCGAAATGTACCTGACGCCACACATAGCGGCTGCAGTTACACATAACATAACACAATACAGACCATCTCCATGAAGGTAGTGCAAATAACCAACGCCCAGGCGAGGAATGAACCATGCCGTAGTTACGACGCATACTGTACAAATGGAGTAGATGCACAGGTGATATGCGCACAAGTACACACCGAGGAACAGCTATTGGTGTGATGAACCCACATGTCGCAGGTGACGACGGATATAAGGATGACTCCTAGGATATTCAAACCGTCTGCTCATACCGAACCACAAATCAAAAACGGATCGAGTGAGACAAGCAATAGCGAGACATAGCGGAAAATGGAAGGAAACACAGTAAAGGTATGTAGAACCCACGAGATGTACTGGTGTGTAACGCATGATGTGTATGACGAAGCTGCACTGTATGTGAATGGTGTTTGTAAGTAAGGATACTTGTCCATAAAGCAGAGAGTGGTGAAAGGTGGTTATGTAGTGCTATCCCGCTGAGCATACCAACGACTGTGGACACCATGTGCACAGCAGTGGGACATCATGTACACAGCCGGGATAACACAAGGGCTGCCACAGGGGGGCATAACACAGGACAATGCCACCCCCCACGCCGATGCTGGCAGTGGATGTCCAACAAGGAAGTGCCACAGCAGGGGATAGGACATGTATGTATACTGTCACAGCACACGTGTATGGGCATATGCCGTTGATGTCATACGTAATGTGTGCACGACGTGCACGTATGCCTCACAGTAGGGGTTACTATGTCAAGTATGTGTAATGTAAAGCTGTCATGGTGGATATGACAGACATCATACACAGTATCACAGGCATATCATGCATAATGGAGTTATGGCCTATTGGTGTGTACACTAACAGGATACGTATGGCCTGTACATATGGGACAGAGTAGTAGCAGAATAGCCACCCGAAATGGAAGGAACACCAAGTAACCATGTCCAAACGATCTGTAGCAGGTGCAATGTGTGCAACAATGAAGTCCGGCAGGTCCATGTGTAAACACATGTGCAGTGTACACAGTAGTGTCACCTCCCCATGGTAGTGTCCACTGAACAGCAGAGGTGGATGTCAACTGCATGTCTACACAGTACTGCTGTTGTGGTGGTACCATGACTATGTGTCATCCTATCAGCAAGGGAGCTATCACATGAACAGTGCCACAGTGTGTCCCTGTGGGATGTGCACAGGACCTATGTTCCACAGCATGGTGTGTGTTGTGTCTGCGGAAGTAACACAGAAGCCCAGGCCATGCAATGTGGCATGTGTGCACATATGCAGGAGTGCTCCATTCACCCCGCCCACTGCAATTGCCATGTATGAGTACTACATGCATCAGTAATGCAGAGGACATGGCCCATGTCAGAGTAGATGACACCCCTGTGTATGTGGTATGCAGATGAGTACAGATGTGTTCCCCATCTGTCATCCGCATATGCAAACTGTCTGAGCCTGGTACACATCATGGCATGATAATGCTGTGCCATGTAAAGTCGTAGCAATTGTGGAAGGTACACCACGAATGTGTTATTGTAACCCTGCCCGTGTGTAGATGTGTGTATGGCACAGGTACAATGGCTACCTATGTACCAGCAACACACACAGTACAGATATGTGTGGCCCTGCAGATGTGTACCCATGCCACAGTGGAATACGGCAACCACAGCACCATGTGGGGCATGTGTGTGTACAGCAACCATGTACAATGTGATATGCATGTATGGGGACAGTTTCCATGTGATACCCAGTGGATGACTGTTGCTATGCAAAGGTGATGTGCATGCACCATGTGTGATGCATCCAGACGCAATGACACCCACACGATGTATCCGCCACACCGACACCTGTACGGTTGTTATCAGTATGAGCTGGTGGAGCTACAATGGTGCCAGGTATGTAGATGTGGGATATCTAGGCATGGACAGTACTCTGTGACAGCATGTTGTGTATGTAAGCAAATAGTGAACATGAGGGGCACCATGACTGAGGACTGTGTAATGCCACATGTACCTGACATGTAGTAGGTAGCATGATATGCTTGCACCACTGTGTGTCCTGTCCAGGAGTCATATAGCCTAACATCCTGAGACACAGGGTATGATGTGACAGTGGATGTGTACATTGCCAATACCAGAATGTGGAATGGTGCTGAAGGGCAATGTGGGGACAATGTCTGATCTGTTACCCTCTGTACCACACCAACCACCCATGCAATGGTATGACAGGTGGTCAGCATGTGTATGTGGTGTGCTGTGGCACACAGAGGCCCAACAAGGGTGCCAGTAAAGGCATGGAGGTCATGAATGAGTGTGTGAAGCACGTATGTGAGGACGTGCCCCAGTGCCATACTGAATGGTCCAGTCATGTGTGTATGAATGCAGTTCACATGTGCAATGCAGTACCACCCATGTGTAGTGCGATAGATGCAGTAGTGTAGCGGTCAAGGTACACAATGTCCAATGACAGGCTAGCAGTTACTTCAGTGGGCTGGTGTGGAGACACATACCAAACAGGTTGGCGGGACATAACAGCTAGAGAGATCAGAAGGTGACATTGGGACAGTGTCTTAGGACAGAACGTGTGCATGGCAGTACCATGTATGTGTCCACAGGGACACTGCGATGTCCATGTATGGATTGCAACCCTGTAGTGAGTGAGAGTGTGTATTGTTGGTAGGTACACCATTGCCTGGCATGTTGCCAACATTATCTCAGTCAGCAATGCCTGGGTGACTGTTGTATGCGACATCGAATGTGGATGTAGGCAAACAACACAGACATACCACCACACTGCCTGAGGGCCCACACTGCAATGTGTGGCGGTCATGTGTAGGTAGCTAGCCTTGGAGCATGTGATGGACCACGAGGACCCACCATGGCTGACAAGTGATGCACCCCACACATGTGAATATACCCACCGTGCAACAGCCTGCACATGTGCCCATACAGCAGATGTGCATGGAACATGACTACCACTGTGGTGTCTGTGAAAAGGCCAGTACCGCCATGTCTCTGTGTGGAATAGCATGGTCCCTACCATTGCGTACATGTTGCGGAAGTGCACTGTGATATGTGTCAGCATAGTCACGTACACTGTCCATCTGCCGGGGTGCCATGCCATTAACAACCCCCGTCAGCAGACGTCAGTAGTACCGGCTGTAGAGCACATGTACCATGTATGCTGCGATGGGTGTGTGTCCAGGGTGTGGCTAGCAGGGCCGTGAAGCATATATGTTCATCTACCAGAAAGGGGATATCCCCAGGTTTAACACAGCCGACACATGGAGGTATCGTGCATGCTGAGGGTAGTGTAGGTATGGTGTGTGCTGTGTAATGTGTCACCCAGCTAGGTGGAGTGCATGGCCAAGTATGTGTGGGTACATGGGAGTCCATACTAGGGAAGTGTGGGTTGCCGTCAGCACATGGCAGTAGCAGCTGTCCGAGGTGCAATGTACAGTATGACAACACAGCCAGCATGTAACCTGTGGTGTACAGTGTAATCTCTGTTGCGTGTTAAAATGTGTCTAGCGGTCACAAACATGGGTATCCAAACATGGAGCACCTACGATGCATTGTGTTTGGAAAATATACAGTATGTGTGCAAAACATTGTGTGATGTGGGATCCCCTCACCTGTGTGTGTTGCAGTCCAGGTATGTGCCTGAGAGGTATGATCCGTGTACAATCTGGACTTGCAGGTGTGCTGTGCAGAGCATGGAGGCAGGTCCCAGGCACCGCAGATATATGTGAGGCGTGCACTAGTGTGCGTGCCTTGCTTGTGTGCAGCACAGTGGAAGGTGCAAGCATTGTCCCACATTACTGCATGCCATGCCTGCCTGTTACAGCCCTGCTGGAGAAAGACATGTGACACCGCCGCAGAGGCAGCATAGCATGTGATGATGTACATGTGGGATCCACACCCTGGGCAGATGTCCGCAGGTCATGTGTGCCATAGTAGTGTGGTCGACCACGACTGTCATAATGGTCAGATACCACATGCCTGTATATGTACAGTATGAGCATAGTCAACAGTCGCAGTGACAGAGTGGGCCAATGTACAGTATCCCTGTGTTCAGACCACTGCCTACTGTACACTTGGCTAGACACACACCGGAGGTGAATATACTGAGCCATCACATGTCCCAGTCCACGTAGCCTGTACAATGTCCCTTTAC
>NC_056737.1:1462805300-1462827800 GCF_019279795.1 Protopterus annectens
GTGTGTGTGTGTGTGTGTGTGTTTCCAGCTGCCTCTGCAGATGAACATGCTTTTAGACGCCAGAACACATACCTTGGCTATTGCCAGCTATTCTCTTACGGGTGATGTCACCCGCCTAGAAGTATGCCTCTGACAGCGCTGTGCTCAGTAATCTCGGTAGCGTTCTGTAAATGCTTCATGCTGTAGTGAGTTCATGTAGGTAGGCGTAGGTTCGGCCCTTCCCTGTGTGTGTGTGTGTGTGTGTGTGTGTGTGTGTGTTTCCAGCTGCCTCTGCAGATGAATATGCTTTTAGACGCTTCGCAACACATACCTTGGCTATTGCCAGCTATTCTCTTACGGGTGATGTCACCCGCCTAGAAGTATGCCTCTGACAGCACTGTGCTCAGTAATCTCGTAGCGCTCTGTAAATGCTTCATGCTGTAGTGAGTTCATGTAGGTAGGCGTAGGTTCAACTCTCAGCCCTTCCCTGTGTGTGTGTGTGTGTGTGTTTCCAGCTGCCTCTGCAGATGAACATGCTTTTAGACGCTTTGCAACACATACCTTGGCTATCAGCGGCCATTCCTTTACGGATGTTTTCACCCACCTGTACATGTGCCTCTGACGGTGGTGTGTTCGGTGGTCCACGTCGCGCATTCCATACCTGTGTCATACTTTTGTGTGGTTGGGTATGTGGGGTGTGGTCAATCACCATGCCTGCCACATGTGTGTGTGTCCATGCTCCCAGCTGCATGGGTTCATAGGGTATGGCTTTGAGGTTTCCGCAGAACACTCATATCCTGCCGCCATCCCTGTGTTTGTGGATGGTGAGACGCAGCTCGTGTACTGCTTGTGTGCCTGCTGTGGTTGGCGACCTCCGTAGCGTGTTCTCCACGTGCACCCTGCTATGGTGTGGTGGGGTGGTGCTGTGTACGTTACACTCACGGGCTTGCCACATGTGTCCATCTGTATCTCTGTCATTGTATATCTACGTACCTATGTTGTGCCCGTAGTGCTGCTCTTGCATGGACAGCTGTCTTTCCCATGTATCGCATATTTGCACGGCTGACACATAGAACTGTGGTACGATGCATATCCACTCATTGTCCATGCACCGTCCGTATTCCAGAACACCCTAAAGACATCTGCTGGATATCGTGGCAGACAGCTATCCTTGCTGTACTGACACTGTACCCATACACGCCATAAACCTTGTGTGTAATTGCCTAGTTATGGTGTGTGTATGTCTACCTGTGCTGTATGCATGGCCATGTGTGTGTCCCGCTATAGCCATCTGTGCAGGTGTCGCCACTATGGGTAATCCTTGTGGACCGCTGTTTCATGTGCACGTCTGCACATACCTGCAGACCGTACTACCCCTCCTACGGCAGCGGCCTTAGATCGACTGCTGCCCTAGGCTGTAGGGCTCCATGGCGCCCACCACCACAACACATGGTGCCCCCATCTTGGTATACCTACATGACACACCTACTAGACAGGTGGCCCTACTAGTGTGGCGCCCTGGGCAGCCGCAGGATTGGCGTATGCCTACGGCCGGCTATGAGCACATCACAAGGCATACGTCTACATTCGGTGTTTTACGTCTAGGTTATAATACCAGAGGGGGGACCTCATCAGGTATGCTATAGAATGCGGATTTAGATGGATTATTAGGTGGAGGGTTGGCCACACACCAGGGCTGACCGATGGAACACTGATGAGGCCTCTTCTGAGAAGCAGGTGGATTAAACCCCCGTAACAGGAATGTAGTTTAGGTACAGATGTAGAGTTAACACACATTTGTCCACTCTTTCAGTTCTGTACCACTGTATTACAGTGATATGATATGCATATCTTCTATATATATTGTTAGATCTTTGATTGATGAGTATTAGGCATAGTACAATATCATATAATACATGTGTTAATAGGATGCTTTCTGAGATGTTAATATATGTGTGTGTAGTTAACATTGCGTCTGTGCTTTCTATGCTGTGGTTACATGTTCATTGTTTGCTGAGAAAGTAACAAATGGAAGTGTAAGGGGGGATATTTAAAGCCTGGATGCTTCTATGTTATGTGTAAGTCTCACAGAGCCTACGGGTGAAAGCGCTTACATGTCTATGAAGTAACCTTTGTATACCATTTGTGACCTGTCGTGGACAATGTCTACGTTGACTGTTTCATCTACCTATGTGTGATTTGGTTTGTGTGCCATAAGGTGCCAGCGGGTCTTTGATGTTGATTAGGTGTATTCCATGGTCAATTGACATTAATCCTATTAATTCACTGAAGGATGTTCTTCATAGGTGGGAACGCCATAGTTTGACCATCCTATGACTTTCCTAGCTGACGTTGTTATTGTGCCATTGGTATGTGTTCCACAGGTCACCCATTTGTTCCGCGGTATGGAAGCATGTGATCCCCATTTTGGTGCTGGCAGATTGAGTGCTGTATGCCGGTATTCGCACAGTGGTCTGGCTTTGTATGGGGAGTGTCTACTGTAGTCCCTATCTGTATTTCCTGTGTTATGCCTCACTGCAGCTGTGTGATTCCACCAGGTTTGCAGTTATGGGTGCCATCTTGGTCCTACGCTTGTCCATCCCTGGCGATTGCCTACTGGACACTGGTATAGAGCAGTACACATTTCACACCTGCATTTAGCATTAGCTGGTGGATGCTTTGCACAATTAGTGGGGAGTAAGGCACGTGCTACTCCCACATCCCTCCCACGGTGCGGGACAACGTATTATCTGCCAAACAACACCGAGCCCCGTTTCTGCATACCCAGGATCCCATGGCTGCAACCCTCGACGGTACCCATTACACATCCGTCATGTGTGCGGGAATGGGATGTGGACGCACCTCTATGGACTCTACAATCTGGGAATTTCTGTTCATATGTCCTGCATTCCGTGGACAGTTGTCATCAACCTTGAACACGCTGGGGGTGCATATGTCTGGCTGTACCGTAGTCACGGCTGTCAGTTCTTCTGGGTCTCTCGATCGCAGCTGGTTGACATTGCATACGGATGAATCTTTGGGGTCCTACTATGAACACCATTGTGCATATGTACAGTGTAGACCTTGTTGGACTGTGTCCATCTGGCCAGTGGGTTTGACTGCTGCTGTATGTTCCCCAATCGCGGATGTCTGCTTGCTACCCATATTATGTAGTGCTACGTTAACCAGGTTATTCTAAACTGAAACCAGATGGTGTAAATCCAATGATGCAGGCTAGGAAATGCTTTAACTAATCCTCAGATGTCCCATTAGGAAATTTCCGCCACTGTATTGTCAAAATGACACAACCAAAACATGTAGATCCTATTAATTCATTGAAGGATGTTCTTTATAAGCGTGAACGCCATAGTTTAAGGATCCTATGACTTTCCTAGTTGACGTTGTTGGTGTGCCATTAGTATGTGTTCCGCAGGTCACCCATTTGTTCCGCAGTATGGTAGCGAGTGATCCCCATTTTCTTGCTGGCAGATTGAGTGCTGTGTATGCCGGTATTCGCACGGCGGTCTGACTTTGTATGTGGAGTCTCTACTGTAGTCCCTATCTGTATTCCCTGTGTTATGCCTTACTACAGCTGTGTAATTCCACCAGGTTTGCAGTTATGGGTGCCATCTTGGTCGTACGTTTGTCCATCCATGGGAAATGCCTACTGGACACTGGTATAGGGCTGTACCCATTTCACAGCTGCATTTAGCATTTTCCGGTGGATGATTTGCATTATTGGTGGGGGGTAAGGCATGTGCTATACCCACATCCCTCCCACGGGGTGGGACAACGGATTATCTGCCAAACAACACCGAGCCCCATTTCTGCATACCCACGATCCCATGGCTGCAGCCCTCGATGGTACCCATTATACATTCTTCATGTGTGCGGGACTGAGATGTGGATGCACTTCTATGGACTCGGCCATATGGGTATTTCTGCTCATATGTCCTGCATTTCATGGACACCTGTCATCAACCTTAAACACGCTGGTGGTGCATATGTCTAACTGTGCCGTAGTCACGGCTGTTACTCCTTCAGTGTATCCTCCATCACGTTTCTATTGCATAGGGTTAAATTTTTGGGTCCTACAATGGACACCAATGTGCATATGTAAAGTGTAGAACCTGTTGGACTGTGTCCATCTGGCCAGTGGGTTTGACTGCTGCTGTATGTTCCCCAATCGCGGATGTGTGTTTGACTACACATATTATGTAGTGCTACGACATCCAGGTCTTTCAAACCTGAAACCAAATGGTGTACATCCAAAGATGCAGGTTAGCAACTGCTTTACATAATCCTCAGAAGTCACAATAGGAAATATCCGCCACTGTATTGTCAAAATAACACCACCATAACATGTGGATCCTATTAATTCATTGAAGGATGTTCTTTATATGTGGGTACGCCATAGCTTAACCATCCTATAACCTTCCTAGTTGACGTTGTTGGTGTGCCATTAGTATGTGTTCTGCAGATCGCCCATTTGTTCCGCAGTATGGAAGCGAGTGATCCCCATTTTCTTGCTGGCAGATTGAGTGCTGTCTACGCCGGTATTCGCACGCCGGTCTGGCTTTGTATGGGGTGTGTACTGTGGTCCCTATCTGTATTTTCTGTGTTATGCCTTACTGCAGCTGTGGAATTACACCGGGTTTGCAGTTATGGGTGACCATCTTGGTCGTACGTTTGTCCGTCCATGGGAATTGCCTACTGGACACTGGTATAGGGCTGTACACATTTCACAGCTGCATTTAGCATTCTCCGGTGGATGATTTGCATTATTAGTGGGGAGTAACGCATGTGCTATACCCACATCCCTCCCACGGGGGGACGACGGATTATCTGCCAATCAACACCGAGCCCCATTTCTGCATACCCACGATCCCATGTCTGCAACCCTCGACGGTACCCATTGCACATCCTTCATGTGCGGGAATGGGATGTGGACGCGTCTATGGACTCGGCAATCTGGGGAGTCCTATTCATATGTCCTGCATTTCATGGACACTTGTCATCAACCTTGAACACGCTGGTGGTGCATATATCTAGCTGTGCCGTAGTCACGGCTGTCAGTTCTTCTGGGTCTCTCGATCGCAGCCGGTTGACATTGCATACGGATAAATTTTTGTGGTCCTACAATGGACACCAATGTGCATATGTAAAGTGTAGAACTTGTTGGACTGTGTCCATCTGGCCAGTGGGTTTGACTGCTGCTGTATGTTCAGCAATCACGGATGTCTGTTTGAGTACCCATATTATGTAGTGCTACGTAAACCGGGTTTATCTACACTGAACCCAAATGGTGTAAATCCAATGATGCAGGCTAACAATTGCTTTAACTAATCCGCAGATGTCCCATTAGGACATTCCCACCTCTGTATTGTCAAATTAACACGACCAAAACATGTAGATCCTATTAATTCATTGAAGGATGTTCTTTATATGTGGGTACGCCATAGCTTAACCATCCTATAACCTTCCTAGTTGACGTTGTTGGTGTGCCATTAGTATGTGTTCCGCAGGTCGCCCATTTGTTCCGCGGTATGGAAGCGAGTGATCCCCATTCTCTTGCTGGCAGATTGAGTGCTGTGTACGCCGGTATTCGCACGGCGGTCTGACTTTGTATGTGGAGTCTCTACTGTAGTCCCTATCTGTATTCCCTGTGTTATGCCTTACTACAGCTGTGTAATTCCACCAGGTTTGCAGTTATGGGTGCCATCTTGGCTGTACGTTTGTCCATCCATGGGAATTGCCTAATGGACACTGGTATAGGGCTGTACACATTTCACAGCTGCATTTAGCATTCTCCGGTGGATGATTTGCATTATTAGTGCGGAGTAACGCATATGCTATACCCACATCCCTCCCACGGGGCGGGACAATGGATCATCTGCCAATCAACACCGAGACCCATTTCTGCATACCCACGATCCCATGGCTGCAACCCTCGACGGTACCCATTGCACATCCTCCATGTGTGCGGGAATGGGATGTGGACGCACTTCTATGGACTCGACAATCTGGGGATTTCTGTTCATATGTCCTGCATTTCATGGACAGTTGTCATCAACCTTGAACACGCTGGTGGTGCATATATCTAGCTGTGCCGTAGTCACGGCTGTCACTTCATCTGGGTCTCTCGATCGCAGCCGGTTGACATTGAGTACGGATAAATTTTTGGGTCCTACAATGGACACCAATGTGCATATGTAAAGTGTAGAACTTGTTGGACTGTGTCCATCTGGCCAGTGGGTTTGACTGCTGCTGTATGTTCAGCAATCACGGATGTCTGTTTGAGTACCCATATTATGTAGTGCTACGTAAACCGGGTTTTTCTACACTGAACCCAAATGGTGTAATTCCAATGATGCAGGCTAACAATTGCTTTAACTAATCCGCAGATATCCCATTAGGACATTCCCGCCTCTGTATTGTCAAATTAACACGACCAAAACATGTAGATCCTATTAATTCATTGAAGGATGTTCTTTATATGTGGGTACGCCATAGCTTAACCATCCTATAACCTTCCTAGTTGACGTTGTTGGTGTGCCATTAGTATGTGTTCTGCAGGTCGCCCATTTGTTCCGCGGTATGGAAGCGAGTGATCCCCATTCTCTTGCTGGCAGATTGAGTGCTGTGTACGCCGGTATTCGCACGGCGGTCTGACTTTGTATGTGGAGTCTCTACTGTAGTCCCTATCTGTATTCCCTGTGTTATGCCTTACTACAGCTGTGTAATTCCACCAGGTTTGCAGTTATGGGTGCCATCTTGGCCGTACATTTGTCCATCCATGGGAACTGCCTAATGGACACTGGTATAGGGCTGTACACATTTCACAGCTGCATTTAGCATTCTCCGGTGGATGATTTGCATTATTAGTGCGGAGTAACGCATATGCTATACCCACATCCCTCACACAGGGGGGACAACGGATCATCTGCCAATCAACACCGAGACCCATTTCTGCATACCCACGATCCCATGGCTGCAACCCTCGACGGTACCCATTGCACATCCTCCATGTGTGCGGGAATGGGATGTGGACGCACTTCTATGGACTCGACAATCTGGGGATTTCTGTTCATATGTCCTGCATTTCATGGACAGTTGTCATCAACCTTGAACACGCTGGTGGTGCATATATGTAGCTGTGCCGTAGTCACGGCTGTCACTTCATCTGGGTCTCCCGATCGCAGCAGGTTGACATTGCGTACGGATAAATTTTTGGGTCCTACAATGGACACCAATGTGCATATGTAAAGTGTAGAACTTGTTGGACTGTGTCCATCTGGCCAGTGGGTTTGACTGCTGCTGTATGTTCAGCAATCACGGATGTCTGTTTGACTACCCATATTATGTAGTGCTACGTAAACCGGGTTTTTCTACACTGAACCCAAATGGTGTAAATCCAATGATGCAGGATAACAATTGCTTTAACTAATCCTCAGAAGTCCCATTAGGACATTCACGCCTCTGTATTGTCAAATTAACATGACCAGAACATGTAGATCCTATTAATTCATTGAAGGATGTTCTTTATATGTGGGTACGCCATAGCTTAACCATCCTATAACCTTCCTAGTTGACGTTGTTGGTGTGCCATTAGTATGTGTTCCACAGGTCGCCCATTTGTTCCGCGGTATGGAAGCGAGTGATCCCCATTCTCTTGCTGGCAGATTGAGTGCTGTGTACGCCGGTATTCGCACGGCGGTCTGACTTTGTATGTGGAGTCTCTACTGTAGTCCCTATCTGTATTTCCTGTGTTATGCCTTACTACAGCTGTGTAATTCCACCAGGTTTGCAGTTATGGGTGCCATCTTGGCGTCGCTTGTCCATCCATGGGAACTGCCTAATGGACACTGGTATAGGGCTGTACACATTTCACAGCTGCATTTAGCATTCTCCGGTGGATGATTTGCATTATTAGTGTGGAGTAACGCATATGCCATACCCACATCCCTCACATGGGGCGGGACAACGGATCATCTGCCAATCAACACCGAGACCCATTTCTGCATACCCACGATCCCATGGCTGCAACCCTCGATGGTACCCATTGCACATCCTCCATGTGTGCGGGAATGGGATGTGGACGCACTTCTATGGACTCGACAATCTGGGGATTTCTGTTCATATGTCCTGCATTTCATGGACAGTTGTCATCAACCTTGAACACGCTGGTGGTGCATATATCTAGCTGTGCCGTAGTCACGGCTGTCACTTCATCTGGGTCTCTCGATCGCAGCCGGTTGACATTGCGTACGGATAAATTTTTGGGTCCTACAATGGACACCAATGTGCATATGTAAAGTGTAGAACTTGTTGGACTGTGTCCATCTGGCCAGTGGTTTTGACTGCTGCTGTATGTTCCCCAATCGCGGATGTGTGTTTGACTACCCATATTATGTAGTGCTACGAACCCATGTTTTACTACGATTAACCCAAATGGTGTTAATCTAATGCTGCAGGTTGGCAACTGCTTTAACTAATCCTCAGAAGTCCCAGTAGGACATATACGCCACTGTATTGTCAATATAACACAGCCAGAACATGTAGAACCTATTAATTCATTGAAGGATGTTCTTTATAAGTGGGAACGCCAGTGTTTAAACATCCTATGACCTTCCTAGTTGACGTTGTTGGTGTGCCATTAGTATGTGTTCCACAGGTCGCCCATTTGTTCCGCAGTATGGCAGCGAGTAATCCCCATGTTGTTGCCGGCAGACTGAGTGCTGTGTACGCCGGTATTTGCACGGCGGTCTGGATTTCTATGGGGAGTGTCTACTGTAGTTGCCATCTGCATTTCCTGTGTTATGCCTTACTGCAGCTGTGTAATTCCACCGGGCTTGCAGGTATGGGTGCCATCCTGGTCGTAGGCTTGTCCATCCATGGGAATTGCCTACTGGACACTGTTATGGCCTGTACACATTCCACACCTGCATTTAGCATTATCCGGTGGATGCTTTGCATTATTAGTGGGGAGTAGGTCATGTGCTACACCCACATCCCTCCCACGGGGCGGGACAACGGATTATCTGCCAAACAACACCGAGCCCCATTTCTGCATACCCAAGATCCCATGGCTGCAACCCTCGACAGTACCCATTACACATCCTTCATGTGTGCGGGACTGGGATGTGGACGCACATGTATGGACTCGTCGATCTGGGGATTTCTGTTCATATGTCCTGCATTTCATGGACACTTGTCATCAACCTTAAACACGCTGGTGGTGCATATGTCTAACTGTGCCGTAGTCACGGCTATCGCATCATCTGGTGGACAGTAACGGCTGGATGGAATTCTGTTAGGATAAATTTTTGGGTCCTACAATGGACACCAATGTGCATATGTAAAGTTAGATGTTGCTGGACTGTGTCCAACTGGCCAGTGGTTTTGACTGCTGCTGTATGTTCCCCAATCGTGGATGTCTGTTTGACTACCCATACTATGTGGTGCTACGTAAACCAGGTGTTTTAGAACTGAGAACAAATGGTGTACATCCAAAGATGCAGGTTAGCAACTGCTTTAAATTAACCTCAGGCGTCCCAATAGGAAATATCCGTCACTGTATTTTCAACATAACACCACCAGAACATGTTGATCCCCTATGTATTCATTGAAGCATGTTTTCTTTATAGGTGGGAACGCCATAGTTTACATATCCTAGTTGACGTTGTTGGTGTGCCATTAGTATGTGTTCCACAGGTCGCCCATTTGTTCCGCAGTATGGTAGCGAGTGATCCCCATTTTGTTGCTGGCAGATTGAGTGCTGTGTACGCCGGTGTTCGCACGGCGGTCCAACTTTGTATGGGGAATGTCAACTGTAGTCCCTATGTGTATTTCCTGTGTTATGCCTTACTGCGGCTGTGTAATTCCACCTGGTTTGCAGTTATGGGTGCCATCTTAGTCGACGCTTGTCCATCCATGAGAATTGCCTACTGGACACTGGTATAGGGCTGTACACATTTCACACCTGCATTTAGCATTCTCCGGTGGATGCTTTGCATTATTAGTGGGGAGTAAGGCAGGTGCTATGCCCACATCCCTCCCACGGGGCGGGACGACGGATTATCTGCCAAACAACACCGAGCCCTGTTTCTACATACCCAGGATCCCTTGGCTGCAACACTCGACAGTACCCATTACACATCCTTCATGTGTGCAGGACTGGGATGTGGACGACTTCTATGGACTCAGAACTCTGGGGATTTCTGTGCATATGTCCTGCATTTCATGGACACTTGTCATCAACCGTAATAACGCTGGTGGTGCATATGTCTAGCCGTGCCGTAGTTACAGGTGTCGCTTCTTCTGGTTGAACGATAACAGATATATGATGTTCCATAGGTATCAATTTTTGGGTCCTACAATGGACACCAATGTGGATATGTAAAGTGTAGAACTTGTTGGACTGTGTCCATCTGGCGGGTGGTTTTGACTGAACTTCCTAGTTGACGTTGTTGGTGTGCCATTAGTATGTGTTCCACAGGTCACCCATTTGTTCCGCAGCATGGCAGCGAGTAATCCCCATTTTGGTGCTGGCAGATTGAGTGCTGCGTACACTGGTATTCGCACGGTGGTCCGACTTTGTATGGGGAGTGTCCACTGTAGTTCCCACCTGTATTTCCTGTGTTATGCATTCCTGCAGCTGTGTAATTCCACCGGGTTTGCAGTTATGGGTGCCATCTTGGGCGTACGTTTGTCTGTACATGGGTAATGCCTGCTGGACACTGGTATAGGGCTGTACACATTTCACAGCTGCATTTAGCATTCTCCGGTGGATGTTTTGCATTATTAGTGGGGGGTAAGGCATGTGCTATACCCACATCCCTCCCACGGGGCGGGACAATGGCTTATCTGCCAAACAACACCGAGCCCCGTTTCTGCATACCCAGGATCCCATGGCTGCAACACTCGTCAGTACCCATTACAAATCCTTCATGTGTGCGGGACTGGGATGTGGACAAACTTCTATGGACTCGACAGTCTGGGGTTTTCTGTTCATATGTCCTGCATTTCATGGACACTTGTCATCAACATTAAACACGCTGGTGGTGCATATGTCTAGCTGTGCCGTGGTCACGACTGTCGCTTCTCCTGGTTGGACGATGAAGGCTGGCAGGTATTCTGTACGGGACAATTTTTGGGTCCTACAATGGACACCAATGTGCATATGTAAAGTGTAGAGCTTGTCGGACTGTGTCCATGTGGCCAGTGGTTTTGACTGCTGCTGTATGTTCCCCAATCGCGGATGTCTGCTTGACTACCCATAGTGTGTAGTGCTACGGAAACCAGGTTTTCCAAAACCGGAACCAAATGGTGTACATCCAATGATGCAGGTTAACAACTGCTTTAAATAATCCCCAGAGGTCCCAGTAGGGAAGTATCGCCACTTTATTGTCGGAATGACACCACCATAACAGGTAAATCACGAGCACTTTGGCCCGGTCTTACCGGCCATTTGCAAGTGTAATTAGCAGACACATATCAATAAATGTATAATAATACATATTGTAATACTGAAGTTAATCTATGTTATTTGGACAATGGCTTCTGCTATTGACATACGATGCTGTGGGTGTTGCGGGTTACCATACACATGGCTTTCTCAAAGGCCGAATTCACAATTCTGAACACTACTGTGGTCTCCTTTAAGGACCCTGAGCCAGTGGTCAACATTACTCACGCCACTGCATCACTTACATATGCCTTCTACCTGCACCTACAGGACTGCATGGATCAGGCTTTCCCTTACCCAACTGTGGTTCATTGTACCAATGCCAAGCATCCAGTGTGGTGTACCCCAGCCATACACAAGCTGTACAACGAGAGGAGGTGGCTACTACAAGGCAGAGCAGACACCTTGTGAGGTATGACACCCTTGCTCATTATATGTGAAGAGCTACAGGCTGACATGACATAGTCCGGGGCAGGTTCCACAGATATATCTCCAAGGACTCGACAGACAATCATACGGCCTTCATTTGCTATGCTGGACACCTGGGAGGTAACTCCCAGATATGCTCTGACTGGGTTCACAATGATGTGGAGTTTACTGAACATACACACATTGCCAACATACGGGCTGACAGGTTCGGTGAAGACATCTCCACCCCCTCCCCCCCACATGGAGAGATGTCTGTACCAGCGGTTTGTGGTCCCTGAATGTTCTGTAACGCACGGGTGGGACATGCTCTGTCCAAGGTAGTGAACACAGCATCCGTGGGACCAGCTGGTGTCCCGACTGTGTACTCCATGATCTCATTGAGGAATTAGACCCACAGTTAGGACAGCTGTTTATTCTTAGCCATACCTCGGGTAACGTACCCAAGTTGTGGTGCACGGCGACTGTAGTCCCACTTCACAGGGCCAGTGCCTCCACTGACCCTGGTTATTACCGTCCCATTACCATGAGAAGACTTATCTGCAAAGACATGGGGAAGGATCATACTGCGGCCCATAGATGACGACATAGGGGACCTGCATACTTTGCATCCAACCCAGTTTTGCTTGGTCAGGGGTGGTTCATGCATTTAAATCCTGGTTGACGTTTTAGGGACAGTCACCGAGGCCATTGATGAGGGTCATGCAGTCCATACAGCCTACCTCGACCTGGCAAAGGCCTTCAACACAATACCCCCCTCGGGTATCATTGATAAACCCATCGGCTTGGATGTGAACACGTACATCGCAGGATGGGTTGCAAACTGGCTAGGTGACACAACCCACGCGGTCATAGTTGCTGGCAGCATGTCGGACTTACTGCCTGTCACAGGCGGTGTCCCACGGGGCTCTGCCCTGGGTCCACTCTTTTTCTACATCTACATTTCCACAGTACAAGCACACACAGGGGTGTTATGGCTGACATTGTTTGTAGATGACTGCGAACCGGGTGCCATAGTGGGACGGACATCTGACACAGATATCCTTCAAAGGGGCCTCCCAGATATGGATATCTGCTGTCAGGGACATGGCCTACAGCTAAATGCCAGGTGATGCATAGTCATACCCATCGGGAAGAATGAGGTCACCCCTGTCCGGCATATGGGTGGCAGTCCACTGAGCACGGGGGGAATTACCAGGGATCTGGGGACCCAGGTTGTCAGTCACCATTCTTTCGACACACACATTGCTATCGTGGTTCGGTAGAACTTCTACATTGCCCGCCTGATCGTGCAGGGATTCACATCTAGATCAGGGTAGGTCATCGTCTCCTTGTACTCATTACTCGTTACACCTATGATTGAGTACATTGCCCCATTCGGAAGGTATCTGACCCGACACCTACAGCAGCTGGGAAGGCCCCATAGGTTAATCGTCAGACAGATGCAGGGTGTCAGGGATTTGTGTTATGCTGCCCCACTGTAAGGACTCCTGCTCCATTCAGTCACATACCTCTTGTTCAGTGTTGACCTGTGCCTGACATACGAGGCCATGTTGACCCATATTTGATGACTATGCTTCACCTACTGGATCTACATCCCTCGGAACCACAAGGGCAGGTGACGTGAACCTTGACATGGTCATTAATAGAATGTGTTGGAGTGACACATACATCACCCAGACACTCACTATGCTGTGGATCTACATCACAGTACATGTGAGGCAGAGAACCTTGCTAGCCTTGTTCGAGGGGATCTTGTCCGTTGGATGGGGGATTGCAGATATACCCCAGGGATTACATCATTGTCACTGCTTGACAGAGGTACAGCAATATAATAGGCATTTATCTCCAGACCGGAGGGTTGGCAAAGGAAACCTAACTATGGCCTAGGGTTATGGCTGCCCTTGGGTAGATAGCCTACTCTGTACCTATGGACCTATGAACCTATGTTCATAGTTTGTCCCATTCACACTTGTCTATCCCCTATCCTCTTTCTCATGTGTATATTTCTGTGGCACGTGATTGAACTCTGTATTACCTGCAGGTATGCTGTCTACAGTGCACATACGTCACGGTTGATTACAGTGTATCTGTGTACCTACCTCTGTGATACTGAGGACTACCACACATCCTTCACAGCATTACATGCATATGTCCATTCTATTATTCATTGGCCTAAAGGGGGGTGTTAAGGCAACGGTTACACGTGTCCCTGTTTGTGCACGCGTCATGGTGGTCTTTGACCAGCCTCCATTGCTGTCATGGGATGGACGGTAGTGTTGGTGTGTGTTTGGCATGTGTTTTCACTGCCGGTACATCTGTGGGAGGTGGGGTTGGCACATGTTCATCTTTGCAGGGGGCCCCATCCTGGACTTTTGTGTCATGCATCTACACTTGGCACGTGCCATATGTCCTGTGCTATTCCCACAGTCGTGTATGCCTTCATGCATTACTACTGCGTGTTACTGGCTGTTTGTATGTGGTACACATGACTATTATGGTAGATGGCTTGGCCTATTCCCATGCTATGACATACCCATCCATCCAGGCATATGCATGTTATTCCGTCCTTTGCGTTGGCCGTGGGTGTTTGGCCGTCCGGCAACGCTACTCTCAACATGTGATGTCCCACCTTCCCCTTCTGTACCTGTGGCACCCTGTTAGGGCGTCCTGTTTGGTAGGCAGATGTTCCGCTATATGTGTTGTGTTTGACATGTCTGCATAGCTAATCATCGGTACGGTGGCTGAACATACCACCTTGTCCAGATGTGTACAGTTATGGGCACCGTGGCGTGTGCACGCCTATGGGGTTTCGACAGGTCCATACCACATGCGGGATGTACACATTCTGCCGACACATTCACATGCAGCCATTTGGATATCTGTACCTGAGGTGGGTTGTTAACATGTGGGGTACATATTTGCCCGCGTGGCACTGCCTAGGACAATACTTCTTACCACATTTCAGGTATGCCCATTGTGTGTAGGTGTGTAGCTGCGCAAGGCTGCTAGCTGGGTTGGGTGCACGGTCGTACATGGGTGCGGGTTACATGCTATGACGGGGCTGTTGTGTATTACATTTGCATGCATGAGTTCTGCTTCTGGATATTACGCTTAGGCATACGCCGTCCTATGTGTATGCGATGGGCACGTTGCTGGGTGTAGTACATGTTGCTATGCACATGTTTGCCTGTGTTTAGGGTATCTTGTTTCCTTCTTGTTGTTATATCGACACGGCTACCCGGCTGTGTACTCTCACTACTGCTGGTGACCATGCCCATGTCACTACTTCTATGTCGGTGTGGCGCGCTGACATGCTGCGGTACACCTTCACTGGGTATGCCCACTGACAGTGCATTGCGGGACAGACACGGTATTACGCGTATCCTTTGTTCCTTGGACGGGTACACTTAGGACTTCGTGAGTTAATGTTTGGTTCTCCGTTTTGTTGGAACGGGTACTATGTTGCATGGTCTGCGTACGTTTCATTCTCCACGGGTCCTGGCTGGTGCGGTTACGATTACAGGCGGACTGTGGAAGTCAGCACTTTAGGTTGCTCATCACCTGCTGGCTTGGCCACACCTCCGGACGCATCCTACTTGGGTTCGCTTACGTGCCCTACGCACGTGTCTGTGGTTGCGGCGCGCACTCATTACTATGCATATGGCGCTGCTACGCCGACTATTCACTGCACTGCCGGCGCAAGCCTTACACCAGCCTTGCGCCGAGCTTCATGAATCCCGGGGATTGACTTCATAATAGCGAATGCGTACTCAGTTTCGCTAATATGAATTCATATATTTTCAGTTCGACATTATGGACATTGTTAGAACACAACACATTTCCGTTGAAATATGTTTCCACATTTTGAATGTAAACCATATTCCCTGTGTGGTCTTAAGGGAAAATGTGCTTAGTGTAGAGCTGCATCTGGAAAAACTGTTTCTATTTTTGTTCCAAATGAATGTCCCTCACTGATGTCCTTGGTGAGGATTGAGACTCCTTGATCACTGGACCAGAGCAGGGATGTCAGAACCTGTGTAAGCACTGGAGTATATAGATAAAATTATTGTCATAACTGTATATCTCGGCTTATCAACTTGCAGCTTCTTAAATTAAGGTCTTTGCCTCCTATGCACAAGGTACAAGGTTCAATCCTAACCTCCTGCTAATGCTTGTATGGAGTTTGCATGTTCCATTTTTTATAGTTTTCAGTTGTTTTATGGGTCATATAACCTGTGCATGCAATTTTAAGTGTAATATTTTTCTTCCTAGAGCCAAGTATTTATGGCAGTATCTTCATTTTGCAAAATGGCGTGCCTTGGGAGAACACTGCAGTTATAGGTGTAGGTGTCTGCTGTGGTACTCTACAAGTTATCATTGTTCCATGTCTTCCATATATGTATCCACCATGTAGATACTCCACACTATCCTTTTTCAGTTTAACATTTCACACTGTCTGACTGCCTATACTATGGACCATGCCTTTGCCAGTTATGTCTGTCATACCATGTGCATGTGAATATTACACTGTTATGTAGTGATGTACTTGATTTGTAGTTTGTCATGGTATAAGTATTACCACTTAGATTATGTGTCATCTTTGTATTCTTCATGGTGTTCTGAGCTGTGTTATACATTGTCTGATGCCATTCTGTACCACTCATTCTAACACTTGCAACACAGTATATGCTGCCTATAATAACCTTTGCAGAGTTGTGTAGTTTATTTGTTCAGACTGTCTATCTCTGTCTTTCTTTCTTGCCTACTGCACAGACACACACGATCACAGACAGACAGACACACACAGACACACACACACACACACACACACACACACACACACACACACACACACACACACACACACACACACACACACACACACACACACACACACACACACACACACACACACGCACACACACATACACATCTACCCAACAATAAACAAGACCCCCAACATTTGATCCCACTCATGGATGCAGTCATGCATTCAGCACATACACATTCCAAAACACAAGATACACACACAAAGACATTCCGACCCTCAATTTTCTACCTATCCCCCAGTGCAATCACACACAAACACACACACACACACACACACACACACACACACACACACACACACACACACACACGCACGCATGCACGCATGCACGCGCACACACATCATTGCTGAACTTGCCTGCATCATGACTGCTTTCATAGTAGTGAATAGGTGACTGCCATCTTTTGACGGCATTTACTTTTTTTTCCAGTAGTAGAAAATTATGCAACTGAGTGAGACCAGCTGGTATAATGGTTAAGGTCTTTGCCTTCTATGCACAATGCAAAAGGTTCAATACTGACCTGCAGCCAATGCCTGTTTGGATTTTGCATGTACTCCCTTTGTCTCTGTGATGTTTCTCCAACCTCTGAAAATCATGTTGAGTGTTTCCATCTCAAACTCACCAAGGAGTGGAGCTGTAGGCAGAAGCACAGACTCTACATGGTGCCCTATAGTGGAAGAGTCATCAGATCAAGTGCTTTGGGCATCTACTGTAGTGAGCAGTATCCTCAAGACAGGAGTAAACAGATCACAGACTCCACACCATGGCGTGGCTAGCTACTCAATGGTGTGAAAGCTGGTCATAAAACCAACCAATCTGCTAAACATGAACTGAGAATTGCTACACTTAATGTAGGTTTGCTGCAGGATGCAGCTTGGAAGTGGGTGATGTTGATATGGAAGATGTTGGACATTCTATGTATACAAGAGACAAGATGGAAGGGTAGTTAGTAAAGCTGCTTGGCTTGGGATCCAGAGTCTACAATTCAGGAGAAGGACAGGTTAGAAATGGTGTGGGAATTGTGGTGAGAGAGAGGTTTCAGAAGGCAGTGAGGGATATCTTCATAATTAGTGACAGACTAATGGCAAACACACTTCAGTGTAATGATAGGGCAACATTCATAATCTCAGCCTATACCTCACAGCAGGGTTGTGATAGTGATGAAAAGAGTGCATTCAGAAAGCAGTTGCAGGACCTACTAGACCTACTAGATAAAGCAGGACAACATGAATTGGACTTGCTACTGTGTGACTGGAATGCATGTATCGGGACAGAAAGAACAGGATATGAGGACTGCCTGGGTCCACATAGGTGGGGCAATAGAAATAAAGAAGGAGAGACCATTCTAGACTTCTGTCTGACAAATGGCTTGATAGTAGCCAACACATGGTTCAGAAAGAGAAACAGTCACAACATCACATACAAACATAGCCAACATGCAACTCGAGTAGACTTATTCCTAGTAATGATGAACAGTGGGTAGAATAAGTGATTGCAAAGTCATTGCAATGAAACAGTCGGCTGACAGCATAAACAACTGGTTGCCACAATCAGCTGCAAGCAATGGTCTGAGAAGGCCCTAAGGTCAACAGAGACCAGGCTGAAGACCTGCAAGTTCATTGGAGAGAAAGTACAACAGTTCAAGGAATTATACACCAAGAAGAGGAGGAAATAGGTGGCATTGAAGAAGAATAGCAGCGCCTCAAAACAGCATGTGTGAGGACTACAAAACTGATATGTGGCTGAACCAGGTAAGAAAATAAGGTGCACAAGGAAAGCTGGTGGTGGAATGTAGAAGTCCAGGAAGTCATCAAAAGAAAGAAGGAGTGCAGGAAAAGTGGGAGATTGAAAGGACTGACCAGGCTAGGAAGGAATACTGGTTGACTTCAAAGAAGCTAAGAAAGGAGTTGCAATAGCTAAGAATAAGACATTGAAGACACTCTACTAGCTTCTAGAAGTGACTCAATAGGTGTCACAAAGAAACTATATCAGGTTATAAGGCAAAGAAAGAAAGATAAAGAAGACAATCAGACACCCTTCATAAGGGATGCCTGCAACAACCTGCTTGCCAGTCCACAGGACATCAAAGGCAGATGGAAGGAGCATTTCCAGCAGTTTCTGATTTAAGAAAAACCCATAGAAGCTGTACTGCCCCAGAAATAGCCTACAATGAGAGAAGAAGAGGAGTCCACCCTAGAAGAAGTAAGAACAGCATTAAGGAAAATTAAGTCAGGGAAAGCAGCAGGCTCAGATGAGGTCAAAGAAGATATGATAAAGATGATGGGTGGGATGGGGAGAAATGGCTCCTGAGGGTATCCCTAGCAGTGTGGAGAAAACAGTGTATCCAAGATGACTGGAGAATAAGCATACTTGTGCCAGTGTATAAGAATAAAGGGGACATCCACATTTCTGGGCAGTACAGAGGCATCAAGCTTCTGTCACATTGCATGAAGATTCTGGAGAGGGTAATTGAAAAATGGATACACAGAGTAGTAGAATGTAAGATGGGAGATGAGCAGTTCAGATTCAAATCAGGATGCAGCACATCTGACCTGATATTTACAGTGAGATAGATAGTTTAGAAGAAGCTAGGGATGAGGAAAGAGTCCAACTAGGCATTCATAGACTTGGAGAAAGCATTTCACAAGGTCCCAAGAAAGCTAATTTGGGCAGTACTGAGGTGATGCAATGTCCCAGAAACATTGGTAGAATTAGTGTAGGCTATGTACAAGGACCCAATAACTCAAGTATGAACAGTGTTCAGTCCTCACAGAAGGATTCCCAGTTGGAGTGGGTGTGCACTAGGGTTCAGCTCTGAGCCCACTGCTGTTTGTACTGGTGATGGACTTCATTAGCAAATGTCGGATGGGAAAGATCAACAAAGCTGCTGTATGCAGACAACATGGCATTAAAGGCAGAATCTGATCAAGAACTTCAGCATAGATCCATAGATTAATACTAGTAAGTCTAGCTAACTAGCCAGTGTGAGACTCAAACCCTGGACCTTTTGATTATAAGGTAAACACCTTAACCTCTATGCCAACCTCCCACCAATAGATAGAGGAATGGAATGCAATAACCAAAGGCGCACAGGACGAAACTAAGCACAGATAAGACAGTAGTAATTACATCAAATTGGGGAAACCAGAAGAAGCTGAGAATTGAGATAGCATGGAAGTTAATGAATAATATAAATAGCTTCAATGATCTGGTAGGTGTAGTTGAGGAGAAGGGAAGTCTGAATGAAGAGGTCAGAGCTAGAATCAGAGGGGCTGCAACTAACTGGCATCGAATGTCAGGTATAGTCTATGACAGAAAAATGCCAAAAAAGCTGAAATGTAAGGTGTACAAGACAGTGGTGCAACCAATACTACTGTATGGTACAGAAACCTGGGCAGTAAAGCTAGAGATGATGTAAATGAAGTGCCTGAGAAGGGTGGTAGGATACACACTGTGGGACAGACAAAGAAATGAGGACATAAAAGTAGAAGCCAACATAGCTCCAATTGCAGAAGAGATCAAAGAGAACAGATTACAGTGGTTCAGACGTGCAGAAAACACTCTGGTGAAGAAAATTTGGGACAGACAGGAAGCAGGAAAGAGGAAACAATAATGTCCATCAAAGAGGTGGATGGATTGTGTAAAGGAAGATCTGTGACAGTCAGACAAGAGTGTCAAAGAAGCTGACCCTCTGAATTGCTCTGCAGTGTAAATTGGGAGCATTTCCTGGAGAGAACACATGGGTAAGTGACGTTATCCACTTTCCCATATAGCCACATTTGCATTCAGCTCAACAAGCAGAAATGCCCTACATGCTGAGGTCTCTACCAGAGGGAAACCTCAGAGGTAGAGTAGTGCAAGAATCAAAAAGGCTTACCGAAGTGGGAAAATGCGGTGTTAATGTTTTCTACTCATAGTAAGCCTTTCTGAATCCAAAGATATTATAAGAAAAATAAGCTGAAACTGGGCCAGACCTTTAATCCTTGTTAAGAGTGAATGCTTAAAATAATTGAATGAAATGTATATGCATTTGTGCTTTTCTGAAAAAAATATTCATTTGTATATTTAATTATTTTTAAGATGATAATCATAGATGATGTTTGGTGTTAGTTTTATTTTCATCTACATTCCAGTATTCAGAAACTGAGTATGGTGAATCTTAGTGTCTGATTTTTTCAAATTCCTTTAATATTACTCTTAAGAAAGGTAACATGCTCATGTATAGCTAGCTTTGTAATTTGTTTTTGTGTTGTTGTTTGTGTTTTGTACTGACATAGAGAGTGTGTGTGTGTGTGTGTGTGTGTGTGTGTGTGTGTGTGTGTGTGTGTGTGTGTGTGTGTGTGTGTGTGTGTGTGTATGTGCTTGCGTGTTTGTTTGTATATGTATCCAAAATGAGCAACATCAATTTAAAAGAATGGATTCAGATGTTGGATTCAGCTTAGCTCTTCTACTATTACTAGTGCTAATTTACTTTATTTGGTAGCTATTATACAGTATCTTTTATTTAAAATTGTATGTGTTTAGGTGGGATATGCGCACAGCAGATTTTTGTAACTATTTTGTGAGCGTTACACCATTGTGTAGAGGGATAAAGTCTTGACTTCAGCCAAGGTGACATGGTTTGGTTAGAAGCTTGGGCACGTCAGGTACTGCAAGGGAAGGATGGGTGTGCTCCTCTTGGTAGAGGGCATGCACATGGACAAGTGTAATTCTTTTTTTTTATTTTGCATAGAAACTGTTGGCATCTTTTTATGACTAATACAATTGATTGTTTTGCACAGTTTACTAACACCACAAGCACCAAATATTTTGCAAAAGAATACTATTGTTGATTGTTATGTGTACCTCTAAACTGTTCCATATTTTGTGGGAAATTTCCCACCTAAATAACTGGTTGCCATTAAATATAGAACGGTACCTTTCAATCATGATATTACATTTTTTTTGTTAGTAAGCTGCAACGTTTTTTCCTTGGATGCAGATGTGGGACAGGGCAGGCTATGAAAACAGCCATTAAGAAGACATGGTACAACAGGGGAGACAGCCATGAAAGATGAATGAGATTAGCAGTATGATGAAAGTAAACAATATGAAATAAGAGGGAAGTAAAAGAAAAGTTAAGTTTTCAATTGCTGTTGGTTGACCTAAGCTTGATGAAAGGAGTATTTGCTGCAAATGTAACCACTTTATTATAAAAATTGTTCACGTTTGGGTTTTTGTGATGCCTGGATGTTAACAAGGATGGGTGCAACATAAATTGGTGAAGGGAGGAGGTCAGATGTGGCAAGTGTAGCTTTAGGTGAGTTAGTGAGAATGTGTTTTTGGCTCTGTAAAGTATCCCTAGTTTTTGGTGAAGTTTTTATGCAATTTTTTTATGTGCAGGTCAGATTAAAGATTATCATCTACTGTCATCCATCGCAATTTTGTTATGAGAAGTGAAATACATTTTTGTATTCTTAAGAGAGAGGAATCTATTTATTTTTATGAGAGAGGGATTTGGAGAAAAAGGAGTATTTTTTCAGGTTGAGCTTGAGTTGTGAGTTACAAAATCATGTTTCAGTGACTGTTAAAGCTTACTGAGTAATTTTTTGGAGATGCACCAGGCTGTTCAATGTGCATATGAGTGTGGAGTTATCTGTGTATTGTATTAGAAAAGCCTGTTGTATGGATGTTTAGGAAGTGTTGGTGAGAATGTTACAGAAGAGGGAGCCAATGATAAAGCCTTGTGGTACACCAGTGGTGACTGGGAGGTATGTGGAGTGGGTGGACTGCTATTTTACTGCCTGATACCTA